>NC_045030.1:138793320-138814219 GCF_008632895.1 Mastomys coucha | reverse complement strand
CATTCCCCTACATTGGGGCATCAAGTCTCCATAGGACCAAAAGCCTCTCCTCCCATTATACCAAATAAGGCAACCCTCTGGCACATAAGCAGCTAGAGCCATGGGTATCTCCATGTGTACTCTTTGGTGGGTGGTTTAGTTCGTGGGAGCTCTGAGGGGTCAAGTGCTTTGCTGCCAATTAGTGATTCCATAGAGACATTTTGCACAGTTTGTATTTATGCATTTTTTATTTTAGTGGCTATGCAAGGGCTTGGAAGTGCATTTTGTGTATTCATGTTGAAATTAACATTTACCCAATTCCTAAGCTTATATGTATAGAAGAGAGGTGATATTACATTCCACACATATTTACATAAGGAAACAATAACAGTTATCTAGCTTGCACAATGTGTTACTACGCTATTGAAAGCATAATACAATTTTATTATAATTAAGTTATTAGAAAACTGACCCTCTTGAGCTTTGTACAAGGTGATAAATATGGATCAATTCATATTCTTCTACATGAAAACTGCCAGTTAGATTAGCACCATTTGTTGAAGATGATTTCTTTTTTCCACTGGCTTTTTTGGCTTCTTTGTTTTGGCTTCTTTGCCAAAGATCAAGAATCCATAGGTGTGTGGGTTTATTTCTGGATCTTCAATTCTGTTTCATTGATCAACCTGTCTGTCTCTGTACCAATACCACCTGGTTTTGTCATATGGCTCTGTAGTACAGATTGAGGTCAGAGATGGTAATTCTCCCAGAAGTTCTTTCATCATTGAGAATTGTTTTCATTGTGCTGTTTTTTTTTCATACAGTTGAGAATTTATCTTTCCATATCTACAAAGAATTCTGTTGGAATTTTGATGGGAATTGCATTGAATCTATATATTGCTTTTGATAGCATAGCCATTTTCACTATGTTAATCCTACCAATCCATGAGCATGGAAAATCTTTCCATTTTCTGAGGTCTTCTTCAATTTCTTTCTTCAGGGACTTAAAGTTCTTGTCATATAGATTATATCATACAGTTTAGTTAAAGTTATACCTAGATATCTTATATTATTTGTGACTATTGTAAAGGGTATTGTTTCTCTATTTTCTTTCTCAGCCCATTTATCATTTGTATAATGGAAGGTTACTGATTTGTTTGATTAAATTTTACATCTAAACACTTTGCTGAACTTGTTTATCAGTTGTAGAAGTTCTCTGGTAGAGTTTTGGGGGTTGTTAATATATCCTATCATATAGTCCTCAAAGAGTGATTACCTTAACTACTTCCTTTCCAATTTATATCTCCTTGATCTCCTTTTGTTGTCTAATTGCTTTAACTAGAAATTTAAGTACTATATTTAAAGTATAATAATAAGAGGGCAGCCTGGCCTTGTCCTTGATTTTAGTAGAATTGCTTCAAATTTCTTCCCATTTAATTCAATGTTGGCTGTTTGTTTGCTGCATATTGCTTTTATTATGTTTAGGTATGTACCTTGAGTGCCTGATTTCTCCAATACTTTTAACATGAAGTGGTGTTGGATTCTTTCAAAGGCTTTTTCAGCATCTAATGAGATGATCATGTAAGGGTTTTCTTTGAGTTTGTTTATATGGTGGATTATGTTGATGGATTTTGTATATTGAACCATCCCTGCTTCAGTAGGATGAAGCAAGCCTACTTGATTGTGATGATAGATGGTGTTGATGTGTTCTTGGTTTTGGTTTATGAGAATTTTTGAGTATTTCTGCATCAATATTCATAAGGGAAATTAGGAATTGAAGTTCTCTTTCTTTGTTGGGTCTTTGTATGGTTTAGGTATCAGAATAACTGTGGCTTCATTGAATGTATTAGGTATTCTCAAGTCCAAGTGGATCAAGGGCCTCTACATAAAACCAGACACACTGGTTTTAATAGATGAGAACGTGGGAAATTCATTGGCACAGGGGAAAACCTACTGAACAGAAAACCAATGGCCCAGGCTCAAAGATAAGCAATTGATAAATGGGATCTCATGAAACTGAAAAGCTTCTGTAAGGCAAAGAACACTGTCAATAGGAAAAAATGGTAGCCTACAGATTGGGAAAAATCATGACTAACCCTATATCCTACAGAGAGCTAATATCTAAAATATACAAAAACCAAATAACCCAATTTAAAAATGGAGCATAGAGCTAAACAGAGAATTCTCAACAGAGGAATCACAAATGGCAGAAAAATACTTAGAGAAATGTTTAGCATCCTTAGTCATCAGGGAAATGCAAATCAAAATGACCCTGAGATTTAACCTTACACAGATCAGAATTACTAAGATCAAGAACTTCATCAAGAGTACATGTAAGAAGGAGATACATACCACCATTGCTGATGGGATTGCATACTGACTGGTAAAATCACTCTGGAAATCAATCTGGCAGTTCCTCATACAATTAGAAATATTTCTACCTGAAGACCAGGATACCACTAGGACACATGTTCTACTATGTTCATAGCAGCCTTATTTGTAATAGCCAGAAGCTGGAAAAAACCCACATGTCCCCCAACTGAAGAATGAATAGAAAATGTGGTTCATTTACACAATGAAATACTATTCAGCTATTAAAAACAGGGACATCATGAATTTTGAAAGTGAATGGATGAAACTAGAGAATATCATCCTGAATAAGATAACTCAGATCCAAAAGGATATGTACTAACTGATAAGTGAATGTTAGCCAAAAAGTTCAGAAGACCCATGATATGACTCACAAACTGTAGGAAGCTTAACAAGAAGAAAGCCCCAAGTTTGGTTATCTTAAACCACTTACAAGAGGAACAAAATAATGATGGGAGGCAGAGAGAGTGAGGGATCTGGGTGGGAGGGTTGAGAGGAAATGAGGGCAGAATCAGATACAAGGGGGAGGGTGATAGAAGAGAAACCCAGAGGGCCAGGAGACTGAATCAAAATATCCAGTAGTGTGGGAGGTGGGGATGGGAGAACTGGAAAATCTCAGAGTCCTGAGATAAGAGAGACTCCAAGGAGCCAATGAAGATGACCTTAGCCAAAATGTCCAACAGTACAGAGATAGAACCTCCAGTAAATAGACATGGCCCCCAGCTGAGGGATGGGACTACCCACGTATCTTAATTTTTTGACCCAGAATTGCTCCAGTCTAAAGGAAATGCAGGTACAAAAATGGAACAGAGACTGAAAGGCCACCCAGTGACTGACCCAGCTTGGGATCCAGTCCATTAATGCACCCCAAACCCTGACACTATTACTGATATCATATTGTGCTTGCAGATATGAGCCTGGCATGGCTGTCCTCTAAGAGGCTATATCAGCAGCAGACTAAGACAAATACAGATACTTATTACCGACTATTAGATTGAGGTTGGGACCCCTATGGAAGAGTTTGGGAAAGGACTGACAGAGTTGAGGGGGATTACAACTGCACAGAAACAAATTTTTAGAAAAGAAGACTATTCCAGAAATTGCTTAGTACTTAACTAGGCATGCATTGCCAAAAACAACAGACAGAATCAAATCAGCAAACTATCCAGGGCAATTTCAAAATAGAGAATGTATCAATGAGATACACCACCAGGATCCAATCAAAATAGTATGCCAGAGAGACAATTGTAAGAGAAAATGCAATAGGGCTACAACTGATGTTTTCAACAGCCAGGTCTGTTTCTGAATGAAAGTGTGGAATCAATCAATTTAAAACCCCAGAAATGAATACAGTAATTTAGAAAGAACTCTACTTTTTTTAATCAATTTGACTAATAGTTGACCTTTTGCAACAACATCTATTCTCCACAAATTTTTGGGTGGTGTTGGCTATAAAGAAACACCACAAAAACAATCATAAAATTTATATGATTTATTATAAGTCATTCATTAATTTTAATTTTTAAGGAAATGCCAGATATATGTACAAACCAGCAAACAATGCCATCAATCTTATTGCTGAAGTTTGTTCATAGAAAGCCCTCAGTATGATGCTAGAATGTTTATGAAATCTACCTATTTTTAGATGTCTCTTTTAGCTTTTCTGTCCAACAGCTTTGTCTTTATGGATGATGCATGATAACAATAACATTGGCTGTGACAGATTCATAGAGGAGAAAATACTAAAAATCCTGTATAACCTTTCCATCATGTCAACTGTTCTAATGTACTCTCATCTGCTCAGCCGACTAAAGATTTAAGTTTCTCTTAATTCTCAAGGATGATTATATCACTCTCCCATACATGTGACACATGAATATCTCAATAAATTCAATGGCTTGCTAAATTCACATTTTGTACCAAGGGAATGAGACAGGTCAGGTATGAAGCTATGAAATCTTCATACATGGATTTCATGAGCAAACATCTTAGAATTATCTCATAAAAAAACCTGAAGAAACCATGATGTGGCATAAAAATCCCACCATTTTATCTCTAACTTAACCTCAAAAAATGTGTTTAAGTATTAATATAGTTAGAAAGGGTAAGAAGAAAGAGATTTAGAAAGATCAATATATGAAAAATACCTTAATGAAAACCATTCTTTTATATGTTATTTTAAACAAAAGATACTTTAAGATATTTACTTAAATACTTTACGGTATTTACAGAATACCTTTTACATAACTGACACTTCTTTGCCACTGTAATATAAAAACAAGTAAATGCTTTCTGTGATATTTCCACCACTGACAATGTTTCCAATGACCTACAATCTAGTGTGAGGAAATATTAAACCAGCACATGATTGAAAACAGTAGATTCACATAGATGAATGAGACTAGTGATCTAGAGAAGAAAAGATGAGCATCTTCTGTATACATTCTGTAACAAGAACTATACCAAGGCTTTTTTACTTACTTAATCCTCACATTGACCTTTTGATGTAAATATATTTTCATTGTTATATGGAGGAAGAAGTGATAGCTAGAAGAGCAAAATAACTTATCCAAAGTCACATAGATTGATGACAATGAATCCGAGATGAAAAGTTGTCTGTATCATTATAATTTCTATAGGTTTTCCACTAGGATTTTTTCCACCATGAGAAGTTCAAAGGTGGTTTTCCACCAACTGTTGGCAACTTTTCATAAGAAGTATAGTTTTGCATACAAGCAAAGTCTATGAAAGAAATAAAATAGTGCTATGCTAAAAAGTGATTGAAGGGTAAAGATGGGAAGTATAAATCTCCAGTACTAATATTCAAAATAAAATTAATAATTAGAATGGGTAAATGAAGAAGCAAATGAAAACATTCCAAAAGAGAGAAGACTTGCATATTTAAAGATTAGGAACAAGATCATACTCAGAAGAACAACAGAAGAAGAAACAGAATACTGAGAGATTATATATATATACAGGATTTGATATGACATAAGTAAATTAGGGGTTTTAATTTTAAATGGTACTAGAGATTTTGTGGAGAAGAACTACTATTTAACTCGCATTAAAAACTATAAGGTATTTATGAATTGATGAGAAGAGAGTTAAGACTACAAATAATGGAAGCAAAGGAACTAGTGAAAAGAAATCCCTACAGAGGAGAAGTGACAGTAGCCCTGAAGAATAGTATACAACGTGTGGAATTTCTAAATCATACTTAGATTTGGAAAGTATTTTCAAATTAAATCCAAAAACAGGTTTTTGGGGGGTTAAATATTGAATGAGACAGAAAGAGACTTTGAGACGTACCTGTGCAAGGCTTTAGATTGAGGAATTAAATTAATGTAAGCAAGTGGTATTTCCTGTCAGTTACATGCACAAGATTGAGGAGAAGAAACATATTTAATGATGGTGAAAGAGAGGGTAGAAGATGAAACTACCTTTTGTTTATTCAATGTTTGCTTATTTGAGGTTTATTCAATATTGTGAAAAAATGGCAAGCAGACAGCTACACACATGCAATGATTTGACAGGAAATGCCCCCATAAGTCTGAATAATTGGGCCAGAGTTGGCAGAACAGTTCTTAGAAAGATTAGAAGGTATGGCTTTGTTGGAAGAGTTTTGACATTGGGTGGGCTCATAGTTTCAAAGGAATAATGCCACCCACAGTGTGCTCTCTCTCTACCTCCCACTTGTGGTTTTAAGATGGTAACTCTCAGCTGTTCATGCTACTATGCCTTTACTCTGCTGTCATGGACTCGATCACTCTGAATCCTTAAGCCCAAATAAATACATTCTTTTATAAATTGCCTTGTCATGGTGTCTTATCACAGCAATAGAAAAGTGCCAAGGCAATACAGAAGTTAGGAATTCAGTCTGGTAAATGCTGTTTAAGGTAAGTTTGCCTATTCTTCCCACATAAACCCAAGCCAAAGAGCTATATGAAAAGTGGTGAAATATTCATAATCTTGTGTATGCTTTGTTACATCAATATCACTAGGGCAATGGGGCATCTCAATATCACCATGAAATGCTTATGCAATATCATAGCTCACATTTCCACCTAGACTATGACAATAAAAATACTATGGATTCTTATACATGAAGAGACTAGATAGGAATCATCCATTTTAATGGCCTGATCTAGTGTTAACAGGTAACCCATCAATACAAAAACCAACCAAACAAACAAATAAACAAAAACGAAGCCTTACAATAGATATATGTTTAAAAGGCAGATAACATTAATCTTTCAGGATGCTATAGCAAAGTAAAAGTTTGTGTTAATATCAGAACTGGAATCAATTCCTGTGTTCTTTTTAATACATAACTTGATCTTTATATGTGTCTTTTATAAAACAGAGATACTACTATTTATGTGGTTATTATGAGCATGATCTTAGTTACTTTTTTATTTATGGGATAAGATACCATGACCAAGGAAAGTTATGGAAGAAATTGCTTACTGAGGAATTAACAGTTTCAGGTTAGAGTCCATGACTATTATGGCAGGTAGCATGACAGCAGGCAAGTAATGGAACAGTAGTTGAGAACTTACATCTTGATCCAGAAGCACAAGGCAGAGAGAGCTAATTGGGAATGACATGAACTTTTAAATTTTCAAAGTCTGCCCCCATTGATTAGCTGCTTTCAACAAGGCCACACTCCTAATCCATCCATAACAGTTCTACTAGTTGAGGACCAAGTATTCAAATTTATGAGCCTATGGGGCCATTCAAATTTAAATAACCACAAATACTCACATCTATTTATATTTCCAATTCTAAAGCATTAATTGTCCTCTTCATTAAACTTAATGATTCAAACACGAGCAATATAGATCAGTACTGCCTTCATGAATTTAGCCTACAAGCATAAGTGGTCTTGTCAAGTATGCTACTGGATTTAGATAAGGAACTGTATTTCTTGTCCACATATCTGGGCCTCAGGGAAAACCTTGAATTAGCCTGAATCAGTATGGAATCAGAATGGACCCTAGATAGAAGAAGCAATCCTAGGCAAAACCAGTAGCAGTGAAACAATTGCAATTTCAGGCTCCATGTTATATGATAAAGCTATAGCAATACAAATAATATGATCTTGGTACAAAAATCAGACATATAGAGCAAATGAAAAAAGATAAGTCACAAACATGAGTACTCATAGTAACAGATATATATTTGACAAAGAAAAAATAATCTACATATTCTGGAGAAAAGCCAGTGTCTTCAACCAATAGTGGTAGGAAAACTGGATGAAGAATAAGATAAATCATTATCTAGGTCTGTCACAAAAATTAGTTTCAAGTGAATCAAAGACCTCAATTTGAAACCCAAACCACTAAAATTGCTAGAAGAATACATAGAAAATATTCTGCAAGATATAGCTGTGAGAAATAATTTTCTAAATGACTCCATTTTCCCAGTAATTAAGATTTTTAAAAAAGAGGGTATGAAACAAAACACAGAGTTCTCAAAAGATGAAATACAAATGACTGTGAATTTTTTTTTAGAAATGCTCAAAACCAGCAGCCATTGAAAAAATACAAATCAAACCTACTTTAAAATTTTATCTTATGCCAGTTGAAAAATGACTAAAATGAAAAAATAAAAATGCTGCTGTGGAAATGAGGAAAAGGAAATGATTAGTCCATGCTTCTGAAAGTGTAAACTAGTGGAGCCACTAAGGAAATCAACATGAAGCTATCTCAAAAATCTAATGGTATATCTACCACATGATTCTGGAATAAAACTCCTGTGCATATACTTAAATGACTATCTATCTTACTACAGACATACTTGCTCATCCATATTCATTACTGCTCTGTTCATACTATTCAGGAATGGAAATAGTTTACATGTCTATTAACTGACAAATGGATAATAAAATGTAGTATGTTTCAACAAGGGAATATTATTGAGTAAGGAAAATAAATTTGTGAAATTCAAAGGTAAGTGCATGTGTAGAGCTGGAGATGGACATTCGGAGATGGGTAACTCACACCCAAAAAGATGAAATATATGTTTTCTCTCATTTATGGATGTTAGCATGGAATCTTCATGAATGTATGTTTCACTTCAAATAGTTATAGAGATCAGGAAATTGGTAGGAGTCCATGAGGGAATCACACACCCTTTCCTCAAAGCTCATATACCATAGCAGAAAATAAAGCTGAAAGAATGTAAAAGTCTGAGGCAGTGGAGGACTACAAAGGAACAACAGAGCAGCAAGACATATATACTTCAAGAATCTATGAGAATATGTATAATGTCTATGGAAGCTCAAGCCAGACCAAATGCCAGCATAAAAATGGAATATGCTCACAAAATTCTAACCCTAGCCTAGGAACTATGGACAATTGCTAGGAGAGACAGAGTCAGTTTTCTTTAAGACTGTAGTCTCTGATATATAGACTAAACACAAGTAGAAGACACATCAAAAAAAAATATGAGCAACATGTATTGGGTTTTCTGTTTGTTTTGTTTTGGTTTTTTTGTTTTTTTTTTTTTTTAAGGATAAAGGATTGGGCTCATAGGGAAGGGAAGGGAAGGTCTAGAGTGAATTGACAGAAGAGGTGAATTATACTAAAACTCATATGAAATTCTCAAAGTACTAATGAAAATATATTTTGAGACCTGGTCTTACTATGTAACTGTTATTGTCCCTGGAACTCATTATGTTGACCAGATTGGCCATGAACTCACAAATATCCACCAGCCTCTGGCTCCTAAATACTGGACTTACAGACATACCTATAATATTTTAGTTCAAGTGAGATAATACCATGCATACATCCATTGGAATAATATTGCATTATTGAAAATAATCACATATTATCATTTGCAACATCTAAGAACTAGCAGTCATTTTGTTAAGTGAATTAAGTCAGGCCTCAGGATGCAGAGACACGTGGGTTTCCATAAATTCCAAGAGAGCCTGGGCTAAAGAATATGTTCCAATCAAGTCAAGGCTATGTTGTGAGGACCCTGTCTCAAATCTATAAAATATCTCAGAATAGCATAGAAAATAGTTAGAAATTTCTATATTTTACAATTTCTAGAAAAGTTCTAAATTTCCATGATATATATCACAATAATTAGAAAAGTATGAAACTTCCAATATGTAAAAAGATTAATCTTTGAAAGGATGAGAGTTCATATTACTCTGGTTTGATTATATTGTGTTCTATAGGTGCATTGATTATTAT
Organism: Mastomys coucha; assembly: GCF_008632895.1. NCBI lineage: Eukaryota > Metazoa > Chordata > Mammalia > Rodentia > Muridae > Mastomys > Mastomys coucha. The sequence goes on along the minus strand of NC_045030.1, from coordinate 138,804,662 downwards.
AAAACACCCCCAAAATTGTGTCCCAATAAAAAAAACAGTATGAAAAAACTATATACTTTATACTCTCAGTTAAACAACATCCTGGAAAAATTATTGTGATATTAAAATATCAATAATTGTCATATATGTACAATAAGAAAGGAAAGATGAAATGTGTAAAGGATGGTTAAACTTTTATGATGGTAAAACTATTTTGTATGAAAAGATGTCAGACATGTGACATTGCATTCACCAAAACTCATAGACCCGTGTAGAACAAGTATTAAAATTAAATGTTTGCAAAATTTTAACTATATCTACAGGGCCACATAATTCTGGTACTGGAAGTAATCTGTGGCAAATCCATCAAATTTTATTGTAGGTATATGAAATAGTGTCACAACAAGGAAGACAATGGTATCGTGCAGATGTATTTTAAAATGTAAAACTAAAAGAGAAAAAAGACTATAGCACTGTCTAAGATAGACTATAAGACTTGTCTTACTTGGAGATTCAAGCTAATAATTGCAAAACTGCTATACATGTGCACTTGTAATGAAAAACAATGCAAATGAATGGCCAGTTAATTTGAGTCACGTGTTTCACTGTTGAAGTAGATAATTACATATAAACAAGGGAAGGAAACTAGAATGGTCTGTGCATTAATAGATTGGAGTTGGTGACATAAATATTAATTCATATTTGAAGCTGAGTTTTGCAAAGTTTGAGAAATAAGGATTTAGATAGTAGAATACATGAGAAAGGAAAGAAGAGGGAGGAATACTGAAGTATTAATACTGGAAGTATTAAGCAAGTATAGGGCAGGGAAATAAGGGAAAGGAAATGGTAGTGGATGAAATAACCAAAGCTAATGATGTAATAAGCAGCCAATTAGTTAACTCATTTGTAGCTTTAAGAAACAAAGATTTTGAACTGAATTTTTCTACAAGAGCAGACAAGTCACTCCCAGAATACATGGCTTATTAAATGAAAATCTCAGTGCAAGTCATGGAATACCTTCCTATGATTAACTAATCATGGAGGCTGAGTTCTCCAGAACAATGTGAGCTATTAACATTGCTCTTGGTTACTCATGATACCTAGTTTGTAAGACCCTTATGGAAGGCACTATATATTTTGGCATAAAGACATGAATAAGTCAATCTCAAATTCACCTTCTGACTAGCATTCACAATTCCAAAAGGTGCTTGACAGACTATTGGGGGAGAAAAGTCATCAGTGGTCTTCCCAATTAATGGACTCTACATGATATAACAAGGACTTACCAGGTAAAATTACTGGCTTACTTTGTGTGCCAACTTGACACAGGCTGGAGTTATCACAGAGAAGGGAGCTTCAGTTGGGGAAGTGCCTCCATAAGATCCAGCTTTGGGGTATTTTCTCAATTAGTGATCAAGGTGGTAGAGCCCCTTGTAGGTGGTGCCATCCCTTTGCTGGAAGTCTTGCGTTCTATAAGAGAGCAGACTGAGCAAGCCAGGGGATGCAAGCCAGTAAGGAACATCCCTCCATGGCCTCTGCATCAGCTCCTGCTTCCTGACCTGCTTGAGTTCCAGTCCTGACTTCCTATGGTGATAAACAGCAATGTGGAAGTAAGCTAAATAAACCCCTTTATCCCCAACTTGCTTCTTGGTCATGATGTTTGTGCAGGAATAGAAACCCTGACTAAGGCATATGTGAAGTATACTTCACAGGAAGAAATTTCATGCCTCTTATGTAATCCTGGCCCCAAGTCCAGGCCTGGAGAAGTCATAGGCCTTAGAGTAGAATCTGCATTTTTTGGATGAATAGTCATTCTGTCAAACTGCTGTCTAAATATTATGTTTATACATGTAAACACCTGGGCTGAGTTCAATCTTGGTCAGAGAACTTTAATTTTACATTGGGTGTCAGTCAATCAAGAAGTGTATAACTCCTCAAAGTGCTGAGAATATGAAGAGACTCCATGCTTTACCCTACATTAAGCCATTACTCATATCACCAAGACTCAGGGAACATGGTAAATGATGAGGCAAAATGAATATAAGAGCTGAATGATGAGATGAAGTGTAGCAAAATGGTGCCTCCAGGATATAACATGACTATTTTACTCATGCTATCACAGCAGATATAGTTATCTACACAAGATCAACACAGCCAAATTTCCCTAATAGAAAGGATACACTATCTTCAGGCCCCACTCCCATTACTAAAAAGAGAATAGTAGTTGATAGGATCTGGGTTAGAATCACTCTTTTTCTTTCAAAGTTAAAGAATGATCTCATTGTGTTAGGAGTTCTCAATTGCAAATCCCAAACATTATATAACTCAGTTCATCTATGCAACAAAAACCTAAAAAATATTTTTGTGCATGTGATCACTGATAGGATGGCTATGCAGCCATGGACATACAGGCATCACTAACTAGACACAGAGAGTAATAGATACTAAAAACAATATATGAAGTTAGGATGGAGATGTGTTAGCAACATATTGGGAGATTTGAAGGAGAAAATGTTAGATACATGTGATAATATCTCAAGAATGAAAATCTGATATTAATATACAAATTAATTCTAGAGATCTTTATACAATATGCCTTTTAACTATAAACAAAGTAAAATTTGCTGAATTTAGAAAACTTTTCAAAAGTACTCCAAATAAAATATAATCTTTTGATATGCTCAAAAGAAAGAAATAACATCAATATTAACCTTCTAAATATGTAAATAAGACATGGCTTTTCCTTGTTAAAACAGTACATATGTATAGTCAGTAATTAATGTTATTCAGAATTGCTTGGTTTAGTTGCTTCAGAACCCTTGGTAAATTCCATGCTCAACTGTTGCAAAGTAATGGATTATTGTTAACAAAGCTATGCAATTTTCCAACATATGGGCTCCACATGTGTGTTCCTAAGACAAGAGGTTTAATTTTCTTGGCACTACTTACAGTTAAGGGGGCTTTCAGGCTAGGTGCCAAAGCAGTGGAGACATTTTCTAGAGCCTGGTGAAACCTAATTAGCAAAAGCTATACATTCTTATTTCATTCACCATAGTGAGAACATTATGAAAGTTTTGCACATTGTACTTTTCATTGTCACTTATCTTTGAAAGGATTTAGTCTTGTTTTAAAGAGGAAAGGTACTGTTTAAAAATACACTCTCTTTCCCCATGAAGAGATAGGCAAATAAAATGTCAACAAATCTAAAGCATAATCCTTACCAGATAAAAAAATGAAATAGGGGGTCCTACAAGGATAAGCACTTGTATATTCGTGTGGCTTACAAAGGCGATTATTCTCCATGTTCTTACACTACAAAATCAGGTATAATGTCATTACAATACTGAGAGCAAAATATTTTATCTCAATTCTGTCCTGAAGTCCAAAGTGAGTAGCCTGCTTCTGGGATGCTGAATAATGTTCTTATAAGAGTCTTTCCAAAAGGGGAGGTATGTTTACAGCATTTCTTGTTTAAAACTGTCAGAACATTTGTTGCCCAATATTACAACGCCTTGAAACAAAGAATGCTAATGATACAATATTGCACATTTGCACTTACACATTTGAAAAGGAAATGTGGATTGTGACTCATGTACTTACTGTTTGTGAATCATGGGCTGAAACTGTAGAACATCTACCTTCAACATATTCCTTTCTACAATTCTACCTTAGTTCTACCATCCTTTTCAGGTGCCAAACCCTTGCAAGCTGTCTTTTAGCTTCCTGCCCTCTTGACAATGTTGTTCAAAGGTCTTGCAGGATGGTTCTGTACACTGCTTTGTTGTCATTTGACAGTGCCTTCGCCTAAAAACCAAAGTACCTCTCTTTCTTGAATTTCCTTTAAATGTACAAGTCTCAGGGTTTTGATCCCAGACAACAATGGAGAGAAAAATGTCCCACTATGCTAGTTTATCCAAATAGTGACCTTTCAGAACCTGGTTAAAAAAAAGTATTTAGGTATTGAACACTTCTACTTTGATTTTTATTGGACATTGTTTCTTCTTTTGAGAACTATTTATTCAGTTTATTATCTTGTATATTCATTGTCGCATTGTCAGAAGTTTTTGATGTTTATATTTTACAGTTCTTTGCACATCCTCAATATGAAGATTGTGCCTGAAGTATAGCCATCAAAAAGTTTCCATTTCGCACACAAACCATTTGCACTGTTCATAGTTTCATTTGCTATAATGAACCTTTTTAATTTCATGTATTCTGATTGTCAGATTTTAGGGTTATTTCTAAGACCATTGGCATCCTGTTCTGAAATTTCTTACTTAAGCTTATATCTTGAAGATTTTTTCCTCTCAAAAGGCTCCACATTTTGACTTTTAAGTTATTTGACCCATTTAAACTGTTATTTCCTACAATACAGAGAGGATGTAGTAGAAGGAGAGAGGAGAAGGGAAGGACAAGCAGCCAAACTGATGCATTAAAATGCAGTTAGGAAAGGTATGGCTTTGCATGCTAATTTAAAAATAAATAAAAATTTTAAACATACTTAGTGGCCCTTTGACTGCTGAACAGAACTCATAACATACCACATCATGAGCGCCTTGATAGTGTCTTTTATGATACTACTAAATCATACCATTCCTTAAATTAACTTTATGGTTTTGAGCTGGCCCTGTCACACACTTCTGTCATTCACTAGTCTATAAACAGATCCAGAGTGTCATCCAATTTAGTAAATTAGCAAGATAATTATTTAAATTTTACCTTTGAATCTAGCACTCCGAGGCCAGTTCACACTGATGTTTTCCTCTGAATGCTTCGCATCTCTTCTAGAACTCTTGGAATTACAATTTTGAGAATCCAAACTTAAATATATTGTTCAAAAATCTCACTCTGGTTCCCTGCACTGATAGATGAGACTCCTCCCAGAAGCATTGGATTATTAAATGTCCAAGTTCTAAACATGAGATCCTACCTATATGCTTTTGGTTACAAAAGTACCAGAAGGCCCAAACCAGTAGAGGCCATTGTCTTTGCCCCTGATTATATCTACAACTTGATCATCACAATACTATGTTACTGAAGACACCACAAATTTGGTCATAACACATGGAGAGATCAAACTAGAATAGACTGGAAGTTTCCTGCTTACTCAATAGCTTTCATGATGCCAGGCTACTGGGAGAGAAAAACAATCAAGAAAGTTGTCCACCTCTGAAACCTGTGAGCATGGAACTGCTAGGCAAGTTGTAACTGTTTTCAATACATCTTTTTCTCTATGACAAATATAAACAGTATAAATACACTCAAAAGTCCAAGATGTGATAAGTCATTTATACTCTAATACTAGTCAGAGATTTGATTTTGTAGATGTTAAAGTATTCTTTTATTAAAAGTACTCCAATTGTCTATTCTTTCAAGCATAGAAAGCACTGTGAGCCTAAACCTTAGTATCACTGAAAATGTTTCTTCAGAATGTACTTATAACAGAATGTACTTATAACATGACTTATATGTTTTTTTACAATTTTCTTACTTCTCCCTTATATTCCATGGCAAAAGTACCTCTCGTTCTTGAATTTCCTTTAAATGTACAAGTCTCAGGGTTTTGATCCCAGACAACGATGGAGAGAAAAATATCCCACTGGGCTAGTTTGTCCAAAAAGTGATCTTACAGAACCTAGAAAAAAATTAAAAGTATTTAGGTATTAAGCAGTTTTTTTTTTAATTTTATTGGTCATTGTTTCTTCTTTTGAGGACTATCTGTTCAGTTTATTACCTTGTATATTGATTGTCAGATATTGGGCAGATTTATTTGATGATCACATTTTTATTTATGCCAACATGTACTACTAGCATTTGTCTGATTATGAGCTGGTCTTTGTCCTATAAGTCCTCTGATCTACCATATGTAAGGAGTATGTGTTTAAGGGACATATAAAATAGCCTATAGGAATACTTTATTTCCTTCAAACTATTCTTGATTTTCACCAAATTCAAATGGTTGCAAAAGGTAAAGATGGAAGAAGCAGCACAGAATCCTTTTTAAGATGTCTTGCTGTATGATTCTGTTGTTTTTTTGTTTTTGTTTTTGTTTTGTTCAAGACAAGGTTTCTCTGTATATCGCTGGCTGTCCTGGAACTCACTCTGTACACCAGGCTGGCCTCAAACTCAGAATTCCACCTGCCTCTGCCTCCCAAGTGCTGGGATTAAAGGCGTGCGCCACCACTGCCCTGCTGTATGATTCTGAGTTGCAAACTCGTTAAGCAAAATTGATATAGCCAACAGGAATGACAATCTTCACACAGATCTCATAAATCTGTAAGAGAACTAAGTATTGTCTACAAATGAATACATGATGAATTTTATATTGTGCTGTCCTCATTACTCCTCTACTGACATCTCTTCTTCATTTTTGTTTAAGCTGCTAATCAAAGACAAATAAAGACATGTTGAGTGAACTGATCAACAGAAATATCTATTACTTTAAAATTTTCCCCAAACATTTTAGCCTTTAGAAGTAGAGGAGATGCAAAAAGATTTTCTAGGATAACCAGGCACAAGCTGGGATATTATTAAAGAGATTTTTCAGGAGGAGTCTAATCTAGGATCTTTCAGCTAACCTCTTCTGCACAGTATGTGTAGGCCAGTGACCTTTCATGTGTTAATGATTCAAAATTGATCTCTAAACTTTCCAAGAACCATTCTTTATTTGATTATTTCCCATTCATGGCTCATTGCCTCTTGTACCAGTAAATATAGTACTCTGAGAAAATATGCAAATTACTTTTGTGTATTCAAAAGTACACAATGCTTTTGTGGTGAGTGAAATGCACACACACAAAAAAATTAAAGAGGCTTACCAAATCCCATATGGTTTATTTATAATTATGTATTTCTTCAGTTGAAATATGCCAAGTATATAATTACTATACGTTTATGCATGTTTATATTAAAATGTGTCCAAAGACTGAAAAATTGTACAGAATGTCAATTTTATGTGATTTCCATAGACCCAACTAAAATGTATGTGACAACGACTCACTATTCCATTAATGTTCAGTTCATTGGACTAGAATTTCATGTGAGTCTAATGAAGCACAACTCACTGAACTTTTCTTTACTATTTGCTATACTGACATTTCCACAATAAACACAAAATAACTAAGTGCCCAGAATATATATATATGATTTATGTTTGTAATTGTATTCAATAAATGCTATAATATTTACTACTTTAAAATAGCCAATATATTTCTAGGTATTGAAAGAATAGGATTTAAGACATAATTATATTCTGAGGTTCAAAAACATGCAAGTATTTTTATCTTAAAATTAAATGTATAAATCAAGATATTGACCATATGGGAATACAATTAAACAATTATTCCACTCGTACATTATGCACCAATCATTATGTTTCCCTCGAAAAAATTTTAGAATCTAAGAAACCTCAAAAATTATATTTGCAGAGCTCTCCCTAGGGTTAATTATGTTAGAATATGTAAAATGACTTATGTTTCTGTTTAGACAGGCTAATTCCAAAGTTAGTGACATGATTATAAAACAATTTTAAGAACCTAAAGTTTTGTACTCACCTTATTTTTTACTTTATACTTCAATATATAATCATGTTACTATTTGACAAAAGTAAGCACATTACTATTATAAATTATATACTTTACTCCTCATAAATTATAAATTATATCCCTTACTCCTCAAAATACCATTTAACTTCTGACTACACATGCAGTATTATACAAATTTCTAAAGTTATATAATATGATATATGTGTTTAAGTATATTCTCTAGATTAAAATGACATGGTAGTTATGTCCATTCTCTGATTCATACCTACCATGTAGCTGTCTGGGGCTGTGAATTGCTCTGAAAGCAACTCAGTAAAAAATGCAAATTTTGTTAAAAGGTGGCAAAGATTTTGAAAAGACATTTTTTAACTCTTTTGTATGGTTCTCAAGCATGAACGTTTTAGATGGAAGTGTCATGTTGCATTATAAGACTATTGACTATACATGATAGAGTCTCAGTATTGGATCCTTACTTTAGCTGTATGACTCTGGACCAATCAATTCACATATGCCTTTTTTTAAAAATTGGGAATATAAAGACAATAAAAATGCTGAAATTGTAAGTAAAAATAACCACAAATTATTTGTGGCCCTAGTAAGTTTCCTTTTTGAGCTCCATAGCCTATGTAATACAATGAACTCTCTTCTGACTATCCCAACTACACAAACTTCATCTCTCTCACTCTCCTTAGAATACAAACAGGCAAATTAACAACAATCAAAAAAGACCGGAATAAAATGGAACAGCCAAAATGATAGAGAGACATTAATATTTGATAGGAAATCTGAGAATACTCAACTCTAATACAAAAATCTTTAGTCCTATAGAGAAATCAAGCTGGAATCAATCTAGAAATATCTTCCCTGATGTCAATTCTATAGATTTCTGGGTACAGAATTATAATTACTAATCTTAGCCAGTAGTATACACTAAACACTACAGATCTAACCAGTGTTTACTTGTACAATGGTATGACTTTTGAAGGGGCAACCAACCACTTCCTGATTGAATTTGAGGCCTACTTCACTAGGGGCATTGCATGACTGGTATTGTATACCTTATCAAGAGTCCATGGAGAGACAATTAATAGGTGTTTCAGCTGTTTTGCTAAATAGACATGGTGCCTTCTGTATGTTTGTGTTTATACCCATACATTGGTGCTATACTTTGTCAGAGAAACTTCTTTTTTTTCAGTGAATAGTAGTTAATAAAATGATACCTACCAAGTCAGGTTAATAAGAATAAGTGAATACCCCATAGGAAGAACAGTATTAACCAACCAGACCCCCCAGAGCTTTCAGGGACTTAACTACCAACCAAAGAATACATGTGGAGGGATCCATGGCTCCAGCTGCATATGTAGGAGAGGATGGCCTTATGGGGCACCAATGGGAAGAGAGACCCTTGGTCCTGTGAAGGCTCAATTTCCTAGTGTAGGGAAATGCCAGGGCAGGGAAGTGGGAGTGAGTAGGTGGGGGAACACCCTCATAGAAGAAGGGAGAGTGGTGATGGGATAGAGGGTTTCCAAGAGGAAACCGGGAAAGGGGATAACATTTGAACTGTAAATTAAAAAAAAAAAATCCAATTTAAAAAAAAAGGGAAAAAAAAGAACAACAAAAAAGAATAAGTGACTATTGGTTTCTCAACCTGAAACTAGGCGTCTTAATCACATTGCCCTGCCCAAGTCTTAATGAACGCATTGTAAGAACTGATAAAAAAAAAAAAAAGAATGTAGTGTGAAAGATTTGGAAAGAGTGTGTTAAAGTAATATATTTTGGACATGACATGGGCATTGTTCTCGTGAGCTCACAGCAGTTGTGGTTATAGCAGTTGTAGAAGGCCTGTACAAGACACAGTCCTTCAATATTCTACCATGGACAGGGAAGAGGATCCACCCTTAGCTGCAGAGCTGTAGGTTAGTTAGTGGCTGCTAAGGGGAAAGAGGGGTAGTCACTTGTCTCAGTGCTACATATACTGGTAACTAGCTCGTGATCCAATAAACACCTCTACACCCATACACATGTAAGCAACCAATTCAACTTATCCATTTCTATTAAATGGCATGAAATAGGAAGAGGACATGCTGGGAATACAAAGAGATGCATAGGAAGTAGAAGAAATATAATTTAATAAAGAGAACTGCTGGTAAATATATCCAGAATACATTAGATACATACATTTAACTGAATATATATACATATATATACATATATATATACATACACACACACATATGTGTGTATGTTTTAAGCATATGACATGAAAAATATTTTGCCTGATCTTTTAACACTTAGGATGAAGGCAGAATTTCTAATAAGTACATTAAAACTTTGAGTGATGAAATTTCTATGCATATCTACATTGTCAGTTAAATTATACTTTCTTTTTCATAAGCATAGTTTCCCGTAGACGTTTTATTCTCCATGTTCTTTCGTAAGACAGGGATTGCCAATGCATGCCTCACCAAGCTGTTGTAAGCAAACTACTAGTGACACCATGCTTGTTCATACTTCCTATGATGTGTTGGGTATAAAGCAGGTTGCTGGCACTGGGATGGCACATTAAAGTTCTTAAAAATACTTTATTGAATATATCAATAAAGTTGTGATAATTCAATGTTTTATACTATGTTATGAAGGAGGCTTCAATAGTTATCTATGTTATGCCTTCAAGTCTAGAATTTTCCATAAATCATTGGTACCTGTAATTTAAGAGCAAACTCAGAGCATTAAGTATAAAAAAAATTAGGACTTCATGGTAAAGTAGATATGAGAGATAACTTTACATGTAAGCATTCATAAACCATGGTGTTAGAAACTTCTTTAATAATAATCCTATATATTTCTACAGAAATGATTTTATTTCATGCTACTTTGCTGGGGTAAAAGTTGAGATCATTGATGCTGGAGTAAACTAAGTTAACTATTATATCATGCATGGGACTTATGCTAAGGTGAAGGAAGTAATAAAACAGAAGTTGAATTTCCAATACAACAGTGGATTATTTTTACAAATATTTGAATTATATATATTCAGTCACTCTGTGTGAGTGTGTATATGTGTACACATATTTGTCCAATAGCACATGTGTGGAAACCAAAGGACTTCCTACAAATTTGGTTCTCTCACTATAGCATGAAGGCTCTAGAGATCCAAGCCAGGTCATCACTTGCCAACAGGTACCTTAAACACCTTACCAGCAAAGGCATCCTATGTCTCAGAATGAATTCTGAAGACAGTTAACTCTTAAAGTAGACCACTCCTAGATTAACATTAAAATACTTTTTGTCCTCTCCATCCCTGGAAATTTTGGACTTGTACCTTTAAAATGATATGAGCTAATTCTTTAAATTAAACTACCTCTCTGATGATATATGTACAAACATACATACACATACGTACATTAATATGTGGATGGATAGATAGATAGATACATAGATAGATAGATAGATAGATAGATAGATAGATAGATAGATAGATAAACAGACAGACAGATAAACAGATAGGACACCTTATTTGGTTCTATCTATCTAGAAAATTCTACCATTTACAAAAGGTAATACAAAAATCACAATAAGTTCTAGTTTTGTTTGAGGGGAACATTATTTCATTGTTATATGTTTATAGTATGTAAAACTAGGTTACATGAGAAAAATGTCATGTAAATGTACTTAGTATATTTAATATGTTACCCTTTAGTAGGTCCATAATCCCCTTTTTCATCTGATCCACTTCTGTTAGTCCACTTTATTCCCTGACATAGTTCTACTTCTATGTCCATGTGACCTTGATGACTTTATGTATCTATATTAATACTA
>NC_045030.1:138781057-138793296 GCF_008632895.1 Mastomys coucha | reverse complement strand
GTTGACGAAAGAACAAGGAAAATACTTCTCAAATGAAATAAAGATGACCAATAAACACAAGAAAAAAGTCAATGTCTTTAGTCATGCCTTGCATGAGTACTAGCAAGGATTCAGAGAAAAGGAACATTTTTTTACAGCCACTACAAAATCAGTATGGGATTATGCCTAACAATTGAAAATAGAACTTCTATAAAATCAATCCTATCACTCTTAACTATATGGTTGAAAGACTCTCAGTCAACATAGCACAGATATAATTGCACAACAATGGTTTTTTGCAGCATCATTCACATGAATGGATAAACGAATAAAGTACATCATAAAATTAGAAATCAAGTCCAGCCTAATCTACACAGGAAACTTGAGGCTATCCCGGGCTCCAAGATATTATTTTGAAACAAAACAAAGTGATATAATTCTTTTTCAATTAAAAATACAATAAAAATCAAAACAACCATCAAAGATGTTTGGCCAATATTTTATGGTACTATATTCATTTATGTACAGAAACTCACATGATATCTTATACCAGCCTCTACTAATTTTTTTCTTTTTATTTGCTCTTCTCTCATGCAAGACTCCAATCCAGCTTCCCATCCTACCTCTTCTCCCAACCATCCCCCACACCATACCACCTCTCTTTTCTAGATCAACTCCTCTTCCACTTCACTTCAGAAAAGAGCAAGCTTCCCAGGGATATCCACCACACATGCAATAAACAAGTTACAATAAATGCAAACACAAACTCTCATAGCAAGGCTCATTGCAGCAACCAAGTAGAAAGAAAAGGGTCCTGAAAACAGTCACAGGAGTCATAGACAGGAGTCCACTCCTGCTGTAAGGGGTCCGACAAAAACCCCAAGCTAAAAAAAAAAGACAGCTTATATGCAGAGGACCTAGCATAGACCATTGCAGGCTCCATCATTGCCCTTTCAGTCTCTGTGAGGCCCTATGAACCCTCGTTAGTTGATTCAATTGGCTGTTTTTATAGTGTCCTTGAGCCCACTGGCTCCTACAATTATCTCTCCCTCTCTTTGTGATTTCCCACAGCATCACCTAAAGTTTGGCTATGGGTTTCTGCATTTTCTCCCATCAGGTGCTGGGTGCAGGCCTCACTGATGACAACTGAGCTACAGCCACTACTAAGTCACCAACCAAGGAGTACACGTGGAGGGACCCATGGCTCCAGCCACACCTGTAGCAGGAGATGGCCTTGTCGGGCTTCCATGGGAAGAGAGTCCCTTGGTCCTGTGAAGACTCTTTGCATGCCCCAGTGTAGGGGAATTCAAGGGCAGGGAGGTGAGAGTGGATGGGTGGGTAAAGGAACACCCTCATATAAGCAGGGGGAGAGGGAGGAGGCAGGAGGTTTCAGGGGGGACTGGGAAAGGGGATAACATTTAAAATGTAATAAAGAAAATATCCAATAAAACAAATGTTAAAAAGAAAGAAAACAACGCACAAAATTCATTTCTAAATAGAAAAATCAGGGCTGAAGAGATGTCTCAGTGTTTAAGAGTCCACACTGTTGTTTCTCAAGATCCAAACCTGGTTCTCAGCACCCATATTAGGTAGCTCATAACTGTATGAAAATCCAGCTCCAAAGAACATGCCACGTCTGGCTTCTACAGGTACTGCAAGTACATAGTGCACACAGACTCACACAGGCATATACATGCATAAGCAAAATGAATAAACAAAAGTATCAAAGCACAACTTCCTGTGAGGGGCATTGTCTTAGGATCCAGTTGTCAGTATGTTTTCTTTGCGTTCACAATCTTTAATCTACTGACAAACTGACTTGGCATTCTGCTCTACATTTAGTATCAATTTAGAAACGCACTAAGCATCATCTTTCTATTTGGAGATAGAGACAATTTCAGTTCTATGTTTTTGATATACCAAATTGTGTTTGATTTGCTGATCATAACTCCTAATATCCAATTTAGATGCATGTATTGCATAATATGAAAGTCCAAATAATTACATAAACCCTCACTGTTTATGATATCATAGACATAGAGCATAGACTTAGATAAGTCTAGAGAGCAGTGTCAAACCATGTAAGATCTTGTAGTTCACCAGAATTTCTGATTAGAAATCATAAACTTGATCGTATTGGATTGTACTTCAGTTTTACCAAAAGAAAAGCTACTTACGTATGCTTCAATATTCCAGAGTAAATTTAATATGTAATCAGGATAGAGCGAATAACTTAGCGCTACTTCTACTATCAGCACCTTTGAAATCTTAGTCTCTATACTGGCAATTAGTTCATCTAGATTTATGTTAACTTTTCCTTAAGGATATGCCTTTTATATGTTTACATTCTGATAACATTTTTTTCCTGTGTTCTAAATTCTTTTCATAACAACTTGTCACTATGACCTAATTCCTGACCATACTTTTTGATTGGTAATTGGGATTACACTTTTTAACTACATATCATATTATGAAGAATTGATCATTCTGATATAACTTAGCCTAAAAAAATTAAAGTAGCTGTTATGTCATAGCCTGCAGCCAACCAACAGTTGTTATGGACTATAATCATTCTGTTCAGGATTACAAATTCTAAAAGAATCTTCAAAAATTGTAGTTTGGTATTTGATAGTACACTTTCTCATTTACATAAATAATACTGCCACAGTGAAAGATAAATATTGTATTTCTATCTTTTATCGAGATACATAATTACTGAAGTACTAATAAACTTTGAATACAGATAACAAAAGAGAATTATAAATTATTCATAGAACTAGTAAATTCAGAGAAAATAACACATTCAAAATTCACTAACATTCAAAATCCAGAGACTGAACAACCTGCAAATCCTTCCCATTTACAATCACTAAACCCAGACACTATTGTAGATGCCAAAAATGCTTGCTGACAGGAGCCTGATATAGCTGTCTCCTGAGAGGTTCTGCCAATGCCCGACAAATACAGAAGTAGAGGCTCACAGCCATGCACTTGACTGAGCACAAAGTTCCCAATGAAGGAGAGAGAGAAAGGATCCAAGAGGTTTGCAGGCCCATAGTAGGAACAACAATATGAACCAACCAGTACCCCCAGAGCTCCTAGGGACTAAACCACCAACCAAAGAGTACACAAGAAGGGACTCATGGCTCCAGGTGCATATGTAGCAGAGGATGGCCTTGTGGGACATCAGTGGGAGGAGAGGCCCTTGATCCTGTGAAGGCTGCATGCCCTAGTGTAGGGGAATGCCAGGATAGGGAAGCAGAGTGGGTAGGTTAGTGAGCAGGGGGAGGGGAATGACATAGGGGGATTTTCAGAAGGGAAATGGGGAAAAAGGATCAAATTCAAAATGTAAATGAAGAAAATATCTGATAAAAAAAGAAAAGAAATGGAAAATGGTTATAAATTTATCCATGTTTTGAATAGTTATAAAGTGTGGCTAGAGTGAATTTGATAACATCCAAGTTTTCTTCCAGTCCTCTGGTTCTATTTGTTTGGCAATGGAAACCTACTTGTGTAAATAAATCAGATTGCTATCGCTGTCCATTTTGCTGCAGAATAAGCACTGTAATTTATTTCTCAATACAAATGGAAGGTGTACTGAGACTCAAAATCAATGAAAGAAACATTGAAGCAAATCTGATTACTATAAGGTAAACAACCATTATTTCAAGGAGCTAAAATATTTTAACCCATGTGATTCATGGAGCAAAAAGGCAAGCAGAATACACTTTGAATCTTCATTTCTGTAAAACCTAAAGAACTTGGGGGAATCCCAATCTGTACTGAGCAGCACTTTAAATCCCCTAGCAGACCTCCATTTTCCCCACCTTCTCTGCCCACCTTCATCAAACCTGCAGAGCCTGAACCATGCAGGTCAGCTTCTATTTTTGCACCCATCTCCCCTGCTTACTGAGTTCATCTGTGGCACCTCAAGCTTCCCTGAACAGTCTGTAATCCTAGGTGGACTTCCATTCTCCTGCTATCTCTCTTCCCACCTGCATCAGACCTGCAGATTCTAACCCATACTGACCTCTTATATGGAACCATACAGCACAAGAATACCCACCATAGGTCTGTCACATCAGAACCATTGACATTAACTCCTCCCAATACCTACTAGAACAGGAACATCTGAGGACCAAATCCATCCAGGTGGCTAAAACCCATCTAAAGAACACAATCAACAAAAACAAGGGCAATATGACACCTTCAAAGCACAGCTACCCTACTACAGCAAGCCCTAGATACCCTAACACAGCCAAAGTACAAGAAAATGACATTAAATCTAGTCTTATAAAGATGATAGAGGCCTTTAAAGATGAAATGAATAAACCCCTTAAAGAAACTCAGCCTGTGTTCCACAAAATTGGAAAGTCTTGAGGAAATGGATGATTTTCTAGACAAATACTACTTACCTAAGTTAAATCAAGATCAGGTAAACTGTGCAAACAGCCCTATAACTCCTAAAGAAATAGAAGCAGCCATTAAAATCCTCCAAACCAGAAAAAAACCCAAATCAGATAATTTTAGTGTAGAATTCAACCAGACTTTCAAAAAGAGCTAATATCAATACTCCTCAAACTATTCCACAAAATAGAAACAGATGGAACATTACCAAACTCATTCTCTGAAGCGACAGTCACCCTAACACCTAAACCATACAAAAGCTCAACAATTAAAGAGAATTTCAGACCAATTTCACTTAAGAATATTGATGCAAAAATACTCAATAAAATACTCACAAAATAAATGCAGAAACACATCAAAAACATCATCCACCATGGTCAAGTAGGCTTCATCCTACTTGCAGGAATGCAGGGATGGCTCAATATATAAAAATCCCTCAACCTAATCAACCATATAAACAAATTCAAAGAAAAATCACATGATCATCACACTAGATGATGAAAAAAGCATTTGACAAAATCCAATACCCCTTCATGTTAAAAGTATTAGAGAGATCAGGGATATAAAACACATACCTAAACATAATAAAACAATATACAACAAGACAATAACCAACATCAAATTAAATAAAGAAAAATTAAAGCAATTCTACTAAAATCAGGGACATGACAAGACTGCCCACACTCCCCCAATCTATTCAATATAGTACTTTAAGATCTCCTCAGAGCAATAGAACAACTAAAAGGATCAAGTGGATACAAATTAGAAAGGAAGAAGTCAAAGTATTTTTATTTGTGAATGATAGTATACACAAAGAACTTAAAAATTCTACAAGAGGACTCCTACAGCTGATAAACATTTTCAGCAAAGTGGTTGGATAGAAC
This sequence comes from Mastomys coucha, assembly GCF_008632895.1. Classification (NCBI taxonomy): domain Eukaryota; kingdom Metazoa; phylum Chordata; class Mammalia; order Rodentia; family Muridae; genus Mastomys; species Mastomys coucha. The sequence goes on along the minus strand of NC_045030.1, from coordinate 138,788,026 downwards.
TTTAACTAAAAGAAACAGTAACGTTCCTCTACACAAAGGATAAACAGGCCAAGAAAGAAATTAGGGAAACAACACCTTTTACAGTAGCCATGAATAATATAAAATATCTTGATGTAACTCTAACCAAGCAAGTGAACTGTGTGACAAGATCTTTAAGTCCCTGAAGAAATAAACTAAAGAAGATTCTGGAAGATGGAACGATTACCCATGCTCATGGACAGCTGAGATTAACAGTTAAAATGGTCATTTTACCAAAGAATAAAATAAAATAAATAAATTCAATGCCATCTCAATCAAAATTCCAACAAAAAATTTATTTTAATTTATTTTATTTTACTTTATTTTATTTTAGAGATGTGAAGTGATTTTACGTTTATGTCTTTCACTTTAAACCAGTTATTGAATTTCACAGTAATTTCTGGGGCAGGAGAAAGGCGTCATCGAGATGGCCATGGTTGGCCTCACTGGCAAAGCTGGAGAAGCCCGGACTGCCCCGCCAGCAGATAGGAGATGTTCTGAGAGCAGGAGAGCTGGTATGAGATGTCCTCAGCAGCTGCCAGCTTTCGCAGCTCAGTCAGGCCAGTACCTGCTTTGGCCCAGTGAGTTGGCCATCAGCTCAGCTGCCTTGGAGTCATCTCACCAGAGATCATGGCTGCCTTCTTCTGCTGCTCAGCCTTTTCCAAGTCAACCTGGCTCTCTATGCTTCCTACTGAGCCACCTCTTTGGTTTCTACTGCCTCTGTGAACTCCTTCCAGAAGGTCAGATGTGTCAGGGACACATCGTCTAGGATGAGCCCAACTGTTGCTGCTCGCTCTGTAAGGTCATCACTCACCTGCCTGGAGACCAGCTCTCACCAGGTAGTCAACTCTCCAGCATGGAATCGAGCTGCCACAAACTTGAGGATCTCTGTGGTGATAGATGGCAGCACCTGCTCATCATAGTCCTTGCCAATGCTGGTGTAGATATGAGGGAGCTGGCTGGCCACTGGCTGAAAGAGGATGCGCAGTGTGATGGTGACATTCTGTAACTCTTTGCTAGCAGTGATGAGTGGCACATTCCATGGTCAAGAATGGCAGTCAAAGATAATTGGTTTCTGTACCTAAAGGATGAGAAAGTAAGCCCCTTCTCCTACCACAGTGTCCTGAACTCCACAGAATCAGTGAAAGATGACAGCTCTGTGTTCAGCCTCCACATTACATAAAGCAGAGTTCACCACACCTCCTGCAACTGTTAATACCAGGCTGAGCTTTCTGATGGATTTGAATATTTTGGCAGACATGACTCCTTCCACTGCATCAATTCACACCTGTTTTCACTCTGATCTCCACATGAATTCTCCCCTTCAAAATTTTAATAGACCTTGAAAGAGCAATTCTCAAAGTCCCGTGGAAAAACAAATGAACAAACAAAAACCAGAATAGCCAAACAATCCTGAGCAAGAAAAGAACTTCCGGAGGAATCACCATCCCTCACCTCAAGCTGAACTACAGAGCAATAATGATAAAATGTGCATGGTTTTGGTACAGAAAAACATTTATCAATAGAATTGATAGAAGACCCAGAAAAAAACTCACAGACCTACATATGCTTGATTTTTGATAATCCAAAGTCATACAATGGAAGTAAGAAAGCATCTTCAATAAATAATGCTGGTATAACTGGGTGTCCATATATGGAAGAATGAAAATAGATCCATATTAACCACCCTGCACAAAACTCAAGTCCAAGTAGATCAATGAAGTCAACTTGAAACTAGATACACTAAATCTCATAGAAGAGAAAGTGGGAAATACCCATGTATACATTGGTGCCAGAGACAATCTCCTGAACAGAAAGCCAATGACTCAGGCTCTAAGATCAACAATTGCTAAGGGGGGGGGTCCTCTTAAAAGTGAAAAGCTTCTGGAAGACAAAGGACATCTATACAGTGGAATACTTTCAGCTAGTAAAAACAAAGACATCTTGAATTTTTCAGGCAAATGGATGGAACTTAAGAATATCATCCTCAGTCCCAAAAGAACATGCATGGTATGTACTCACTTATAAGAGGATATTAGCCATAAAATATAGGTGCCATGCTATACTCCATAGAAACAAAGGAGGAAAAAAAGAAGCAAGTCCAAGCAAGGAAGCTTGAATCTCACTCAGAAAGGGAAATAAAATAGTCATAAAAAACAGTTGGAGGGAGGGAACTGGGAGAGAGCTGGGTAGGGGAATGGGGTTTCAGGGTCAGGTGTAGGGAAGTACAGGAGAAATGGCTAGATGACCATGAAAATCTGCAACTGGTGGGGGTAGGGAGGTGGGGGCATCTCCAGGATGATACAAAGACCTTGGATAAGAGAGGAACCAAAGAACTAATGGAGGGGAGTGACCTTAGCTGTGATTTACAACATTGGGGATATAGAACCTAAAGTGTCCAGGCAAGAATCCCAGTGCAGCTATAGAGATACCAACTTACCCATAAAACTTTCAACACCAAATTTATCCTGTCTACAAGAAATACAGGCACTGGCAATTAAGCAGAGACTGAGGAAATGGCCAGCCAACAACTGGCCCAACCTGAGACCCATACCATGGGTATGCACTAATCTTTGACACTATTAATAATACTCTGTTATGCTTGCAGACAGAAGCCAAGCATGGCTGTCCTCTGAGAGGCTCCACCAAGAAGGTGACTCAGACAGATGCAAACACCCACACTGAAACAGTGGATGGAGCTTGGGGACTCTTGTGGAAGAGTGGGGAGAAGAATTTGGGGCCCTGAAGTGGATAGGAACGCCACAGAAAAACCAACAGAGTGAACTAACCTGGAACCTTGGGTCTCTCAGAACTTGAACCACCAACAAAAGAGCAAACAGAGGCTAGACCTAGGCCTCCTAGCATGTATGTAGTAGATTTGCAGTTTGGTCTTCATGTGAGTCCCAAACAACTGGAGAGGGGCTGTCCAAAAAGCTGTTGCCAGTCTGCAAGGTATGTTCTTCTAACTGGGCTGCCTTGTCTGGCCTCAGGGGTAGAGGATGAGCCTAGACCTACAGAGTCTTGATGGGCCAGGCTGGCAGGATACTAAGGAGAGCCTCAGCCTCTCAGAAGAGGAGGGGAGGGTTATGTGGGGAAAATTGTGGGAGGAGGAGACAAGAGGCAGTGAGCAGAATGTAAATTTAAAAACCTAAGTAGCTTTCACTTTTTTTGAGGTAAGAAAATAGTTTGATTTTCCTTTGAAATACAGAATTTCTGAGATAGCTGCTGTCTAAAATGTCAAAGACAACTTCCTGTGTATCTTCAACTTAGTCATCTTGTTAGAGCTTGAGTTTGTTTTCAAAAGGCAAAAAGTAATTGCAAATGAATCATAACTTTTTTGTGCTATTTTTGAAAAGTTCAAGGGCATATGACTGTGGTATTTTTATTAGTTCTTTGAGAATTTCTATTAAGGTTTTTAACTTTACTAACAGCCCCATAAGTCCTTCAAGATCCAGTCGCTTCCCTCAGCATTCAGATTTGTTAGCCCGTCAAGTCCTGTGCTGCTCCTATACTCTGGAATGTGTGTCATTCCACTGGAGAGAGGTTCACTTTTCAGGAGATAGACATTTTTAAGGAAAGGGACTCCTTTCCCAAAAGTTCCTTGTATAAGATATGGAACATTTTGCTTACCTCCACTCTCTACTCTGATTAACTAAATTAACTGGTTGTACTTCAGCTTATATAGGTCTTATGCAGTGTCACAATACACTGAGAGTTCATAGGTACAGGTACCACATTGTGTCAGAAAAACAATTTCTTTGTAGTCCACCACCTCTGTATCTTACCCACATTATGACCCCTCTTTCATAATTATCCTTGAATTTTCAAAGGGGATTGCTGTATATATCTTGCATTTAGTGCTGAACAGTCTTCCATCTCTTATTCTCTGTACTTTGAATAGCTGTAGTTCTCTGTATTAATCATCATCTATTGCAAATAGAACTTTCTTTGATGAAAGTAGAAAGATGCATTCATTAATCTATGCATATAATAATAAGGAATTACAATAATTTTCATACCATGGATAGTCAGCTGAAATAATGTCAGATAGTATATACTTGTTAAAGGGAAATCCCACCACACATATGTTACAGTCTGAAATACATATGCACCAAACACAGGAGTACCCCATTTCATAAAATATAATTACTGGAGTATTATCTACATCAAGAGTCCATGATATATTTGAATATACAGAGCTTTTCCAAGAACTTTGGCCTTATTATCTTTGTGTTTACATTGGTAGAACTGCATAGAAATAATTATGTTAGCACAGAGAGGGGACAACATCTCATTCATGGACTTTTATATTATATCTCAGATTGTAAATTGTAAAGAATGAAAATTATTTGGAAAGAGTAATAAGTGTAAATGTTAGTTTTATTCCCTGAGAAAAAGGCACAAAATAAGAGCCATACCTAAGCTATATAAATACATGGCTTGGGCTGAGCCCAGAGCATTTCTATCGAACTATCCCTAGGCCTAGCCCTGGAAGTTATAGCCTCCATATAATATGATCTTCTACAAGCTCAGACCTTGACAGCTTCAGCTTCCAACCTTTATCTGCCAACCTAGACCTAGAATGTTTTAGCAGCTGATACTGCTGAATAAACTCAATCTTTCTAGGTCTTCTGAACTCTAGCTGGATGATTGAACTCAGCTCTTCTGACTTAAACTCCTCTTCAATCTGACTGATTCAAATTGGCTTCTGACTGAATTGCTCTCTTGAAAAAATCTGCCTCTGAACTCTACAAACTGAACTGCATTGACTGCACTGACTTCATGAACAGAAAGGAACTGAACAGGAGTGCATGACCTCAACTGAATTCAACTGAACTTCAGTGAACTCAACTGCATTCAACTGCACTGCACTGAACTCAACTGTATTCAACTGAACTGCACTGAACTCAACTACATTCAACTGTTTTCAACTGCCCTAAACTCAACCCAATTCCTCTCTCCCTCATTGTTTTTAAGTGGCCTCTCCTGTCTGTTCTTCTACAAGTTGGCCATATCCTTTCTCTAACAAATCCTGTCAATTCTTCTCTGATTCTCTGATTCTTTCCTTTGCCCCATCGTTGTTTAGGATTAAAGGTATATGCCAAGGACATATCTGTATTCCACCTGGATCACACAGACCTAGGTCTTTAGATGTGATATCTTGATAGAGTAGCCATGTTGTTAGATTAAAGTTCCTCTATGTTGAGAATGAGTATTGGTTATTCACAATACATACATACATACACACATATGCAAACAAATAAATAAATAAATAATCACTGAGAAAATAAAGAGCAACAAGGACATAGTCAAGAGGATTTAATGGATTGGTTAGCCCAATTCAGCATCTAAAATATCCCATGACAACCACTGATACCATAGCTCAGTCTAAGAACCTGCAATTATCAGAACCAGGGAAACCATTGATCCAGCCCTTAGAAGTCAAAGGTCAAAATTTCCCCAGAGGGCTTCAGGTAGAAATATCAAATTCCAAAGTCTGAAGCAGAGGGAATCTGATTTTGGAGAGGAATGGCAACATCAGAAATCATACTCACTGCAGAAACAGTGAGAGAGAGGCAAAACAGAGAGGCAAAAGAGAAAATTAAAGTAGACTCTCATTGTTCTTCTTGTATTTTCTATTCAGATGCTCCAATGACTAGATCTTGTGCTGGTTATTTTTTATTGCCAATTTGATGCAACTTTGAGTCACCTGGGAAGAGGGAGCTTTAGTCAGAGAATTGCCTTGATCAGATTATCTTGTGAGCTTTATCTTACCAGATGATTTTGTAGGAAGTCCCAATTCCCTGTGGAGTTATGGGTGGAGATTCTGGGTTTGGTAAGAAAGCTAAGCATGAACAAATAGGCAAGATAGTCAATGATATTCATCCAAAGTTTCTATTCCAGGTTCCAGCCTTGAATCCCTGCCCTGAATTTCCTGGCATATAAGCAGGAAGTATAAAATAAAATAAGTTCCTTTCTCCCCAAGTAGTTTTTGATCAGACTGATTTATAGCATCAACAGAAGAGCAAACTAGAACAGATGATACTAACCTACATTCAGGTTGAGTTTCCAAGTACAGGTTGGAAACCAATGCAAACTTTCTCATAGGAGGAGCCAGGAGTAACTACTTACCATATCTCTAAACCCTGTCAAGTTGATATTCACAGACTAATCATGTTTGAAACATTAAACCAACAAAAGTCAAAGTCATACTGGACAGAAAGATGTTGTCCAATGATAACATTTATATTATCCTCCCAGACTTATTTTTTCCTCATAATCCTTATAAGATGTTATCTTTGATATCTTGTACTATCCTTCATTTTAATGAGTACATAAGATCATGTGCTTGAATGTTTGGTGTCTGTAGTGGTTCAAATAAAAATGGCTTCCATAAAGTCATCTCTTTGAATGCTTGGTCCCCTGGTTGATGGAACTACTTGGGGAGGACTAGAATGTATAGCCTTGTTGGTGGAGGTGTGATACCCTTCAATGACTTGCAGCTTTTAAAAGCCATGTTATTACCATTTAGCACTCTTCTTATGCTGGTAGATGAGATGTGAGCTCTCAGTTATTGTTTGTGTGCCACGCCTGCCTGTTGCTCTCATATTCTCCTTTATGATGGTTATAGACTCACCCTATGAAACTTCAAGCCCTTTATAAACTTTCTTCTATCAATTATGTTGATCATAGAGTCTCATCACAGAAAAAGAAATGTGGTCAAGACAGTGGTGCAGTCTGGTAAGATTATATAGCCCTTATCATATGAAATTATACTAGAGGAAGTATGTCTCAGTAGGTGGACTTTGAGATTTTCTAGCCTATTTCCACTTTCGGTTCACTGTCTCTACTTCATATGTGTTGTTGAAAATGTGATCCCTATTAGCCTAAATATAGCTATCTCCTGAGAGGCTCTGACAGTATCTGACTGACACAGATGTAGAGGCTCAC
>NC_045030.1:138774403-138780522 GCF_008632895.1 Mastomys coucha | reverse complement strand
GAAAATGTGATCCCTAAACTTTGTACTCTGGTCACAATGCCAGGCCATTCCTACCATTAAGGACTCACCACTCTGAAAAAACACAGCAAACTAGACTTTCTTCTCTAAGTTTCTTTCTGTAATTTTTATCACAGAAACGTAAAAGTAACTAATACAGCCTGCTAGCTCTATTTCCAAAGTAAGATCAAAATCATTTTATATTTCATAGCTACTAATGCACAATATGTATTAGATTTAGAAAAGAGAGATTTCGATATTGACCTACCTATCTTTGCTTGTGCACTCCCTCATAATTTCTTTTCCATATAAGAACGGTAATTGTCACTTAAAAATACCTTTTCTCCAACATCTTCATAAAGCACTGTGATAAAACTTACGCTGCGTAGTCTTCAAGGCTCTAGGTGATATAGTCACTAATTTGCTTCTTTGTCTTTAAACTCCTCACACTCTTTCTTTTTTCCCCTGCAAAGAAATATTTTGTATAAGCAAGACATGGTGGTATGTCTTGTATACTACAATATTCTCAGAATTTAAAATACTGCATGCCAGTGAATGCATGAATAAATGAATAAAGTAAGCTCATGGGGGAAAAACTAAGGTTGTATCAACAATAGAATAAGAAGAAAAATATTTTGTCACCTGAGGAAAAAAAAATGAAGTTAGGATGAATACCCAAAATTCTCCAGACAGGATACAAGTGCTACTTGAAGAGGTTCCCTGGTCATAAGTAGGACACACATTCACACTGCTTTCTGTGTAGCAATCCACAAACTATTTGTAACATTTCTCTTATTTGTGTTTCCTCATACCTATTGTTTGAAACAATTCCATTTACAAATACTTTTCTGTCAGTTTTCTTTCAAAAATTAATAATAACCTTTCTCTTATGTGTGATATACACTTTAACGTGTGCAGAACATTTGCCTCAATGAGGATGACAAAGATGTCAGACAAGATTCCTTCTCACGTATCAACTAAGATCATGCATTCTGTCTCATGCAGGAAGACTAATCATTTTCATCTTGCATCTGTGAATATAGAAATGGCTAATTTTCTGTTCTTTGGTACTACAGCTTATTCTGAACTTTAATCATCCTGAAAATGAATGCAGTCATTAAATTTTTTCTTTATTATGTACTGTCACAACTAATGTCAGTCTGTTTGTTATTTTCATGTTCTCTTGGTTTAACCTCAATTATCTTGTTTTTCTCTTCTCACTGTGGAAAATTTTACAGGGTTTGGAATTTGTTACATTTTGGAGCCAGCTATGTATGTTCTGGGGTTCTGATCATAACAATACTTACTTTATATCTAAATCTTTTGAAAACCATTTTCATAGAGTGCACAGAATTCTCCTTTGCTTATTATTTTGATTTTATGCCATCATCTCATAATTGCTTACATAATATTAAAGTCTGTATATCCGTGTTCTTGCTCTATTCATATTATTAATGTATGTAGTAGACAAAACAGATAAATAGCTGCTTGAGATCCTTGTGGATTTTCAGTTGATTGTTGTTCTGGAGAGAAATGGTTTCTAAATGTACATATTATGCATTTTCTGAGCAAAAAAAAAGCAATATAAAACAAAAGAATAAAACAAACATTTGTGAATAAAAAACAGATAGATAAATGGATAGCTGATAGATAACAGAAGTATAGCTAATTGATAGGTAGATGGAGAGATAGATAGATAGATAGATAGATAGATAGATAGATAGATTGATTGATTGATTGATTGATTGATTACTGGTTTGAATATGCTTGGCCCATGGAAGTAACACTATTAGGGCTTGTGACCTTGTTGGGATGAGTTTTGCCTTGTTGGAGGAAGTATGTCATTGTATAGGCAGGCTTTGAGGTCTCCTAGTGCTCAAGCTTCAGCCAGTGTGGAAGACAGGCTCCTCCTGGCTGCCTCCAGAAGACAGTTTCCTTTTGGCTGCCTTCAAGTGTAGAACTCTCAGCTCCTTCTCCAGCAAGCTACCATGCTTTCTGCCATGATGATAATGGAGTGAACCTCTGAAACAGTAAGCTAGATGCAACTAAATGTTTTATTAGCCCCCCCAAATACCCAAGATGTAATCCAAAGAACTCAAAAAGATCAACAAGCTGAAGTACCCAAGTGAGGATGCCTCAGTCTTACTTGGGGGCAGGGGGAGGAGAAGGAAGTGATCACAAGTGGGTAGGGAGGGAAAGATGTGGGAGGGAAAGTGGACAGGGACATGTGGAGTGTCAGAGAGAGGAGAATCTGCTCTGGTATTGGGTGAGGGAAAAGGACTGAAGCCCTCAGAGCCAGCAGAAAGAATGGAAACAGGCAACCTCAGAAGGTAGGAGGTTGGGGGGACCCTCCAGAATGCACCAGTGACCTGGGAGGTGAGAGACTCTCAGGACTCAAAGGGAGGGACCTTAGATGAAATGTCCTACAGTGGGGAGAGGGAATTCACAGGGTCCACCTCCAGTAGAAAGACAGGATATCAAGAGGAGGGATGGGGCTGCCATCCCACAGTCAAAAACTCTGACCCAGACTTGTCCCTGTCTAAAAGAATTACAGGGATGAAAATGGAGAGGTGCCTGAGGAAAAGGAAGTCCAAAGACAGGCCCAAACTGGGATCCAGCTCAAGGGGAAGTCCCAAGGCCTGACACTATTACTGAGGCTATGGAGGGAGTGCTCACAAAAAGGGACCTAGAATGACCACACTCTGGAAGACCCAACAAGCAGCTGAAAGAGTCAGATGCAGATATTTATACCCAACCAACGGACACCAATGGACTGACCCCTGTTGTTAAATTAGGGGAAAGCTGAGAGAAGCTGAGGAGAAGGGTGACTCTGTAGGAGGACCAACAGTCTCAATTAATCTGGACCCCTGTGATCTCTCAAACACTGGACCACCAAACAGGCAACATAGGATACACCAGCTGATATGAGGCCCCCCAACACACATACAGCAGAAGATTGCTGGGTCTGTGTTCATCCAGAGATGATCCACCTAATTCTCAAGAGACTAGAGGTCCCAGAGAGTTTAGAGGTCAGGTGTGATGGGGGGGTTGAGGAACGCACGTGGAGACAGTGGGGGGTAGGGGGTTGGGGGTTGTATAGGGTGTGGAACAGACAGAAGGTGGACTAGGGGGAGGGGAAATAAAATTGGAGTGTAAGTAAGTAAATAAATAAATAAATAAATTTTTAAAAAATGCCTCAGTCATAGTGTATCTTCACAGAATCAAAACTCTAAGACAAACAGACAGATGGACAGTTGGATTAACAGATGGATGGACAAAAGGACAAACAGAGACACAGACAGATAAATATTAGATAGAGATAGATGGGTAAATAGATGATAGACACATAGATTCATAGATACAAAAATAATTAAATACATAGATACATACATACATACTACATAAACTGAACATATTTGTTCATTCTAAACCACAAATTTAATGATTCACAGGAAGATTTCATATGACACAGTATGAAGCATATCTTCTTGACCAAGATTTATTACAGCAAATGATATGGTACAATAGCACCAACAAAAATATATCCACAGGCAACATGTAGAAAGATAAAACTTAGATTTCTTATTCTCCCACTGTGGTGATTATACATATTGTTTTCTCATGAGCTGAAAACTTCAGAAAAATTAAAGAAATACTTTTGATCTGGAAAACTCACTTGAGTCTTAAAGATTGTAGGAATACACCAGTCCTGGACTGGATCATTTCCCCCAGTTAGATGGCACCATTTGCATATTAATTTGACCCACTGCTTCAGAAGTATAGAGGAACATTATTACCAATTTAGTTTAATTAATACCCTAGAAGTTTTGTTTTCAGAGTCATTACTAATTGTTAAAGACAATAAAGATAAACAGAATTATAAAGCAGACTTCTGGGGACTGAGATAGTTCAGTGGTCAAGGTCAAGGTCACAACTGGTTAATTGTGAAAACTGTACCTCAAATTCTAGCACCTATATCACACAGCTTGTAAACGCCTGTAACTTAAGCCTAAAGAGATTTTTACCTGCTCATTTGGGCTATCAGGCACAAGCACATACATATTCATAAACAAATAGGCATGAAAACAACGATACATCCTCACAAGTATAACAGAGTAAAATATATGTTAGAAAATATTTCTGAATTAATTCCTCATGAATTTATATACGTGAAAAAACTAACTCATACTTGTTTGAAAATTATTTGTAATATATTACCAAATGAATATTTAATATATAGCACATATCATTACATATATAGTATATTATATAAATTGGTATATGTATATGATACTTTTAGCTAATACTATTGTAAATATGCCACACATATATTGAGATTTATGCACTTCACAAGCTTCATGTTAATTCTCATAACAGTTCTCCTATTTCAGCCTAATTATTCACACTTAGAGATGAGAAACTAGAACACGAACTCCTTAAAGCTTATGTAATCAAGTCTTGTGTTTTAGAACACAAATCCTTGTTTCAAGGTCTCATGACTCAGAATACACAGTGGAGCAAAAATCAAGTTGAAATAGAAGTACTCAAAAGTTGTTATAAAACCTCATGGGCATCCCTGAGGTGTACTTGATGTTGGAATAACATGCTACTCCAAGTCACTCATAAAGGATGAGGTTACTTTTGTAGTAGAGAAAGCCAATGTATGCTTAAGCCTTCTTTGAATTAGGTCACTCCAGGAAGACAGCAAAAGTGATACAACCCTGCACATCTCCACTAGAACTGATTTTTCAGAACTACCTAAAATTCATATTAGGCACAAAGCAAATGAGGATGAAACTGCAGAAAAATATAAAATGGATGATTTTCTGAAGTAAGTGGCAAAATCAGCATGTTAAATATATCCTTTCTTGCTTACTACAAATTATTAGTTCTATACAAAAAAGTTAGTTAGCTACAGCCTGGCCCAGATCTCATTACAAATTGTTTTATGAGCAAAGTTTCAAACACAGTCACATCCATTTGGTTTTGCATTGTCTGTGGCTATTTTCATGCTATAATATAATGAGAAATGGGAGTAGATTCCAACAAGTTTTCAAAATAATTATTGCTTATAAAGGTTTCCTAATCCATAAATTGAAAGTACATAATCAGAAGTGGAAAATTCTAGTTTCTTTAGAAAGTTAGTTATGTCAAATAATGTTTTACTGAGGCACACAGGTGAAAGGATGTCTTGGTAAAGCAAACACATGAAAGACTATTTTCTCAAAGTAGACACAGGTGAAAGGATATTTGGATATAGCAAAAACATGAAAGCATGATTGATGAAGGAGTGTAAATATGACCCCATAGACAGTAGGAGAGGAGGACTGAGCCTTGATTTGATTTGCTCCACCTTGCTATTCTTCACTGAAGACATGCATGTATTGGTTCACCTTATTGGTTCATCAGATAAAGTGTTTTTGAGCTCAACTTGTGGTAAACACTCCATTGAGAGAAACTCGCCAAGAACTGCTTCTGAGGTTCCTGAAGCAGCTTGCTGCCTCTATGGCCGTGACTCAGGCCAGTTGGCGAGCCTGGTGGTTTCTTCAGGGTTAAAGTAAAGCTGCCTGGTGCTTTCTTCAGGGTTAAAGTAAAGCTGCCTGGTGTCTGCTTGCTGAAAGGACTGGACTGTAGCTGCTCATTCAGGCATGGTCTGCCTACCTAGAGGACTGGTCTGCAGCTGCTAAGTCGTATTTGTTGTTTGCTATGGGACTGAACTACTGCCAAAGAAGTTCAAACTCGCCTCCAAAGAACTACTACTGAGCAGGTCCACTTTCCCTATATCCTAATAACTTTTCCCTTCCACTACCTCTGCTGGGTGATGGGCTAGAGAAGAGGTTGAACCCTTTATAAAAGTAGGTTGCAAAGAATTTATGCCTGCAAAAATCTCTCACTGCATATTTATGTGGCATTCCATCCTGTCTGGGCCCTGTGAAGTAAATCCTTGTTTTACCATGTTCTTTCTATTTCTTTAGTGCTGTACTGTTACAGGCATTCTTTGTTTAGGAGTCCACAGACTCATTTTTAAGATACAAAATGCAAGCCGGGCAGTGGTGGCGCACGCCTTTAATCCCAGCACTTGGGAGACAGAGACAGGCGGATTTCTGAGTTCGAGGCCAGCC
>NC_045030.1:138768896-138774125 GCF_008632895.1 Mastomys coucha | reverse complement strand
AAAAAAAAAAAAAAAAAAAAAAAAAAGATACAAAATGCAAATGAAAATTTGCATTTACTGTAAATGTTATGGCACATGCCTGTTATCTAGCATTTGGAAGGTACTGAGAGGAGGATCACTAAAAGTGCTAAGCTAATCTGACCTAGATCGGGAGTTTTAGACCAGACAAGGCTACACAAGACACAGTGAGACCCTTTATCAAAAGAGCAGTAACAGCAACAACAACAACAACAAAGCAAAAATTACTCTTAATGGCTGACCCAATATAAATTCCATCAGAACCGTCAAAACAAAACTACTTTTCTTAAAAGGGGCATATGATTGTTCTGCAGTTCTGGAATCACCTCTGGGGCTTTGACTAAGATCAAGGGGAGAGTAGTTCTGTGCAAGTGCCTTAGCTGTTTCTGGCAAAATCAAAATGAATCAGTGTTCTCCATTCAGAGAAAATGTGATCTAATCAAATGTCTTGGAGCTGCTAAAACTACATATGCTTACTTTACCCTGCTTCTTACTACACTCCTTCTGAGGTCACCATTGAATGAATACTTCCCTTTGATGCCAAGAGTTGAGTTTAATTCCCAACACTAAAAATAGTCATAATTGATAATAACATACTCATTGGTCTGTTGTTATTAAGATATATGCTAACATAGTTGCCCACAATTCTTTATCTAGATTTGAAGTTCTATGAGAATTTTTTTCCCTTCCAGGTTAACATTGTTATTGCTGCCTTTGATCAGGTCTTGTTTAGGCAACCATGTGGTCAGGATTTCATGGGTGTAGCTTCTCTGATATTTTAGGACGTACAGTCTCATAGCAAACATCTGTTACTCATGTTCCTATCTTTCTGTTTTCTCTTCCACTATGATTCTTGAGTCTTAGTCACGTGAGTTGTGTTATAGATGCACCAGTCAGGGCTGAGAATCACAAGGACATTTGTAGTTTGATGAGTTATGTTTTTTTTTGCCCAATGATCTCTGTCTATTACAAGGTGACCACTTCTTTGATAAGATTAGTGATGTTCTTACTTGTTGTATAAGTAAAAATACTTAGAATGTAGTTATGGATTAGGCGGATTGAGAAAAGGGCAATTGTAGGTAACTAATCAATGATGACAGTGTAAGAAATAGTCTACATAGAGGAAGAGCCCACAAATTTGTTATCCAATGCTAAGTAGTCAGCTCTGAATTATATATATATATATACAAACAACACTATATTGGATAATTTTTTACATTATCCAGGTGCTATTTTTACATTTAGGAGTGTGTTTGTGTGTATGTGTGTGTGAGAGACAACAATTAAAAGATAGAAGCCAAAAATTTGAAATATCATGAGAGGTAGGTACGTGAATAGTTTGGATTGAGGAAAAGGGAAAAGTAGAAAATTTTAATTATATTTTACTTTCAAATGTATATATATATATATATATACACACACATATATATATATATATATATATATATATATCCAATAGAACTTTATCTTCACAGCATTGGTGCAGAGTTGTCAGACCCAAAGTAATTTAAGTCAGTTATAAGAATCCAGAAGCATTCTGTATTTACTAAAACTCCGTGGGCTCCTATCATAAAATGCAATGTGCATTTTCATCCCCCCTAAGAACTTATTCTCATGCATAAGTTCCTTTTGTTTGCCTGTCTTAGTGATTATCTGTAGCCACCAGCTTATCATTCAGCAAAACGAATACCTCAGACAATTTCTTATCCTAAGGCAACTATTTTTGGAAGGCTGTGAATTTCTTCATCAGAAATCACTGCTTCTGATAGCTTGAAAAACTTGCAACTTATACTTCTCTGGAAACCAGTAAAGTCAGGGGAATGATTGGAGAGTTTTTAGACCCCTTTGAAATAGGTATATGCATTTATTAATGGATTCCAGTATTGATAGCTTTAAAAATTAAGTTTAGATAGTAATCATCCAATCATAGAGTGAAAAGAAAGCAGGATATAAATTACAATTAGGAATGGCCTCATAATATAATTCTTCCACGTTTTTAATTCTAGGACATTGCTACACTGCTTTGTACCATTTTATAAGACTTCATGGAAGGAAACTCAATGAGGTACCAAGATAAAGGATCTGGAACAAACCTAATTTAATCTATCTAATTTCTATCAACTGGGGAATTCAAAAAATCTTATTTAAGTATTTTTATTACAACTAACTTTCTTCTATTGTTATTAAGTAGAAAGTCAGCTAGGGCTGATGCCTTTTCTAATTAATTCCAACTTTCTTTGTGATAAGAGCAATCAGCCTTGTAAAATTATCTCTTTCCAGAAGATAATGGTAATTCTCACCCCAAGCCCTAACCTACAGAATTCACAAAGACATAAAAGAAAGAGTCTCTTCACTTTGCCTTTAATGAGCTTTTGAATTACTTCTGGAAGAAGCTGGAGAAACCTGGTGGGGAGATACCAGGAACGGAATCTTCAGACAGAAGGTGTATATTTATCCAGCCACTGATTGTCTTGAATAATGCAGTAGTAACTGAATCAATCCAAATAACTTTTATCAAACAAGACAGGTGATATGATTCACTTTTCCTTTGCAATTCAAGATAGTTCAGGTGAGTAACTTATTGCTCTTTAGGGAGCAATATAGCTCTCCCAATTTCTACAACTTGAGATATTACGCAACTACCTCATCTACAAAGACCTCTTAGCAGCACTCACCATAAGAGTTGTTGTTTATTTTATTTAGCATACATGAGAGTGAAACCTATATCTTAGGAAGAATGTATGACAGTCATTTACAAATCTAATGTCTTTTCCTAACACCTAAAGAATTTCCACTTTCTAACCTTTTTTCTATCAAACCAAACTCAAAATCAAACACGGGAGTTCTAGCAAGCACTCTGTTTCCATAGCAACCAAGAAAAATACAAGTCACACATGATCATAATGTCAACATAAGAAAAAAAACATCTAAAGGTTTCAAATTAGCACATATTAATTCGGAAAATTACACAAAGGAAACTGTAACCACAATTCAACCTTATATTTGTTTCATACGTTTGTTTAAAATCATCAAAATCCAACACAGCAGCCCATTTCAATGTTCCGACTAAAGAAAGATGAAGCAATTGTAAATATTTATACTAAGAATCTACTTGATAGTATTGAAACATTAATAATTGTAGCTCAAAGAATTTTATTAGGGAGATAAATGAAATTTCCAACATATTCTTAATTTGTTAAAATGAACAATACATCTGATTAATGTAATGGTATAGTTAAAGAAATTCTTGTCATGAACTTTTAAGAGGTATGTCATTTGCTCACAGATTCCCATGAATTCTTGTTTTCAAACTCTGTGATTCCAATATATTTAATTGGTAAGATTTTAATTGTGTGTTTCTATGTGGTGAGATAGGGCAAGGTATCTTCTTGGAAGCAAGAAAAAAAAACATTTTTCCACAGTGAATTTCTGAAAGAGTAATGACATATATCAGACTGAGTAATAGACTACAGATAGAGAAATCTCCATTGCCCAAGGTCATGTGGATCTTTCAGGAAATGTTAAGATTTTGTTAAGTGGAAAGCAGTCAATGAGGACTGCTGCTTTTGTCAGATATGCAAACAATCATATGAAATTAAATGAAAAATTTATGTAATCATTTAAAATGGTTAGATTTTTATAATCTAACGTGTTTTTATAGTTGTAGCTCTTAAATTTTGAAACAAAAGAAAAACACCATTGGCTTTATTTTTAAAGAGTTCTTAATTAAAGCCCTGACATGCTGATATTTTCCCATGTAAGGAGAGGACTTCAGGTCACATTAGAAAGGGTTACCATTAGAGAATGAAGCTGCCATTTGTGATTTTGTACTTGAGAATAATTAGGAAGCAAATTTAGTTTGACATTAATTTTTGTTACAAGCTTTGTCACAAATTCAGAAAGTTAAAAGCTTATCATGAGATTTTTATTACATTTAAACATATGATAATATTATTAATAATTACTTAACACATTCCCTTCTTAATTCTATATCTAAGAGTTTGGCATGATGGGTCTTGCCTATAGACTCAGTACTTGGCACACAGAAGCAAGACAATCATCCTCAAATTCAAGAACAGCATGGTCTACATAAGAAATTTCAGATCCCCCCAGAAATTTGTAATGAGAACCCTTCTCAAACAAACAAACAAACACAACACAATTAGAATTTATTTCATAAATTCAAATGAGCAGAATTGTGCTCAAAATTAGGTCTATGTTAGTGTGTTCTTTGGGGATTAGTTTGCCCATTATTTTTATAATTGACATGGTTTTTGCACATTTAAGAATAATGTATAAATAAAATGCAGAAAGTCAAAAATGGCATTGTTAAAATCCTAAAAATAAAAAGAATCCAAATATGCTGGGAATTAATAATTGCAAGAAATATCCAGAGTTAAGGACTGCAGTGAAAGCCAAGTACATAACCAAATGACAAAAACTTAGACTCCAAGAGACATCATCTGTATATACTTTTATCCTACATAGATAGAAAGGCACAAGCAAAATCTGACAAAACCATGAGAAAAAAATGAAATTGTTTGACAAGCATGGGTGAGCCATGATTCTCTTGTAAATAGCAGCAAACATTACAGAATAAGCTTGCAATCATTACCAATTCAACCACCAAATCTTTATAACGGGCCTTCACTGATTGCACGGGTGAACTGGGCTAGCAGCAGGCACCCAAACAAGGAGGCAGAAATCACTTCGGTGCACTCTGGCTGGCTGTAGGTGAATGGTGAAAGGACTGAAGTAAAGGCTGAGAGCAGAACAGTCAACTCAAGAGCCCCATAGCAATGAAAGTGGCAAGGGAGACTTTAAAGCAAAGGAGGTGTTCAATAAGCTCAAAAAAACTATTAGAAAAGCTAAAATGTGTTTGTGGGGGCCAGGGAACCAGCAGGGTCACACCAGTCCTCAGATCTCCAACAATTCTAGAATATAGATATGATTTTTATAAACTGAATCTGAAGCAAAACCCAAGTACCAAGCCGTCTGACAAAAGTGAATAGACCTGTACATTTTTCTGCTTATTACTTAGTTTAGCAATTGATTTTTTTGGAAGTTCCAATGCATAGTAACTAAGAAGAAATTAAGTCATACTGAAAAGGCATAGGAACTATTGGTGCCTGAACAAGATAAGCTACTAAGAATGATAAACCATTTACATGTAAATTTCTCCATTCCCAGTTTCCCCTCCGAAAAACAAAG
>NC_045030.1:138767319-138768885 GCF_008632895.1 Mastomys coucha | reverse complement strand
GTAAATTTCTCCATTCCCAGTTTCCCCTCCGAAAAACAAAGAAACAAACAAAAACAACAAAAACAAACAACTGTTGCCTCTCCCCTCCCCATGCCTGCCACCCCACCCTCTCCCACTTATTGGCCGTGGCATTCCCCTACACTGGGGCACAAAACCTTCACAGGGCCGAAATAAATAAAGAAAATATCTAATAAAAAAAGAAAAAAAGAATGGCAAACTAGCGGGGCAGTAATGGTGCTGGGCCTTAAATTTCAGCCCTCCAAAGGAAGAGGCAGGTAGATATCTGTGTGTTCAAGGCCAGCCTGGTCTACAGTGTGAGTTCCTGGACAGCCAGTGCTACACAAAGAAACCCTGCCTCAAAAGACAAAAATTAATTAATTAAAATAAATAAATAATAAAATATTGGCAAGCTAAAACTTAACCATGGAGTAAAATGAACACAAAGTAATTCTGAGATAAGTTGGTGCCAAGAGCTGTAATAGAAAGAACAAGTAGCAAGCTATACAAGAAGATCTATTTCTTTAGATAAATATGTAGAAGAGCAACACAACATAAATGTAGAAATGATGCACTGAAGACTGTAAGATTAGTGTGAAAAGTTAACTCTGATGATATAGACCTGCAACAAGTCGAATACAGCAGAGAAAATTGCCAAGGAAATGCTACAAAGGCAAAGCAAAAGTGGAAGTAAATGAGTTAGAGTAGCATTGTATCATATATTCATAATTAGAGACCCCAGGATGAGAGACAGATTTCAAGACAATATACCTGAGAATCTTTTAAAAATAATTAATTGTAGAAAAATAAAATAAAACAGTGACTGGTACCAAGCCACAGTAACTCACAAGAAGGACATGTTCAAAAGCAAAGTACATAATTAGGCAATCTCTGTTTCAGTTCGTTCAAACCAAACAGAAAAATCTATGTTAAAGTTATACTGAGTTATTAACATGAAATAATTCCAATGTTTCTCCTTCTCTACTTATTTCTTCTCTAGCTTATTTCTTGATAGGAATGACTAAGCAAAAAAACAAAGCACACATATTTTTCTAATGCTCTGGGTAGAAAAGCTACTCAACAAGAAAGAATTCTATATTCAGCACAAATGTCCTTCACATATCACAGCAAAATAAATACACTTTACATAGACAGAGGCTTGGGTGACTCATCTGTATCAGACAATAGGAGCAATTCAAAAAGCAATTCTTCATAAGGATTAAATCTGATGAAAACCCAGAGCTGTAGGAAGAACTGCAAAGCATCACAAAGGGTATATGTATTGATAAAAGGGAAACTAATCTGTGTATTGGGGCCTTATGTAAAAAGAATGAATAAATAAAATAAATTTTTCAAAATGCATGTGAACAGAAAGAATAGAATCTATGTGAAGCTTTTCAGTTGAAAGCAATCTGAATCTTTCATTAAATTGTACGAAATTATTTGACTAGATCTTCAATGAATTAAAGCTGAATGCTATATTGTCATCTAGCCAATATAGAATTGTAGCCCGCGCAGTCTTCTCGCCGGGAAGAAGACACGCGGACACTAGGTTCCTTCTGCAGCAAC
>NC_045030.1:138765673-138767308 GCF_008632895.1 Mastomys coucha | reverse complement strand
TAACAGCGGAAGTAGGCACCATCTTGCCATGGCGAATGCCTCTCAAGATTCACGGCTCCCCACATAGAATAATACAAAATTGCCCAATTTAGTTAGGAGAAGAGATACAATGAAATACTGTTTAAACCATTGACAAATGTCAAGGGAGCAAAGGAAGGAACTCACAAGGAATAAGCAACCCTGGAAAAATGCTGTTAGGCTGAAGAACAAACATGATTTGGATGTATATGAATTAAGCAGTGTGACTGAAAGTAGAATGTCAGACTTACCAAAATGTGAGACTACAACTCTGCATGGTAACAAATACAGCCTTCCAATACGAAGCCACAGGCGGTGCAAAAATAAAAGAGAATTTATAAGACAAGTACTAAGTAAAACAAAGCCAGCATGCTAAGTAATTAGCAGACAAAGTACACTGAAAAAAATAACATTCTCGATGTAAAGTTATACACTTCATAATGACATCACTCAAACTATCAAGAACATGCAATTCTATGTGTGTACACCTAATAACAAACAGGGCTTCAAGAAACATGAAGTAAAACCAAAACAGTTGATGAATCTAAAATCAAAAGGATTTATATAGTCCTTTTAATAAAGTGATATAACAAATATCATGTTATGGCCTGAGTCAAGATCAAGAAGTGATAGTGATGCTTCTGGATTGAGTTCTGTTAAGTATGCAGGGATGCTCACAGTAATGAGAATGTGATCATTTGAGGTATGATAAGAAAAATTGGCTCTGTCGTCCTTAGCCATCATTTACAATTGGTTGATATTTCATCAGTTAAATCCTCTTATATATTTATCTTTGATGATTTAATTTTTCTTTATTTTGAATTATTCAAAATTATTTTATGAATTCTTTGAAATATCATACTCACTTTAACCATATTCATCTACATTCTCCCCAAATCTTTCCTAATCTACTTCTTTTTGTACCTAGTCAACTTTGTGTTTTCATATTCTTAAATCAATTATGTCCAATTTATGATGCCCATATATTCTTTGGTGTGTGAACATCCGTTGATCCTATCAGTAGTTACAGCCTTAAAGAAAACAAACTTGCTCACTGCCCCTTCTCCACAAGCAAAGAGCTTGCCTTCAGGGAGTGCTCCAACCCAGAGACTCAGGAGGAGGCAGGACCAACCAGGAGGCACAGACCTCAGAAGCTGTAGGGAAGCAGGCTCAGGATCCTTTCTACCTCTTTCTTCACCTAGAAGGAAGTTCTGCAGATCCACAGCCCTCTCTGCCCCTTCCCTGCAAACAGAAAGCTTGCCTTTTGGGAGTGCTCCACCCCAGAGACTCAGGTGAGATCTCCATTTTCTCTCTAGTGACCTTCTAAGGTAGGACCAGTCAGGAGGCACAGGCCTCAGAAGCAGCAGGGCAGCCAGTGCAGGATCCTTTTTACCTCCCTCTTCACCTAGGAGGAGGTACTGCAGATCCACAGCCCTCTCTGCCCCTTCCCTGCAAGTGGAAAGCCTGTCTCCAGGGATTGTTCTGACCCCAGAACCCAGGAAAGACAATTGATCCACAGCCACTGCACACAGGTCTTATATGAGGAGAGCTGATCTCCCAGAAGTGCTGACACAGGCTTACAGACACACAGGAGGAACAAGCTCCAGCCATAGACAG
>NC_045030.1:138764275-138765662 GCF_008632895.1 Mastomys coucha | reverse complement strand
AATCAACAAAATAGATAAAGCCTTAGCCCGACTAACTAGATGGCACAGAGACATTATCCTAATTGACAAGATCAGAAATGAAAAGGGAGACATAACAACAGACACTGAAGAAATCCAAAAAATCATGAGAGCCTACTACAAAAGCCTATACTCAACAAAACTGGAAAACCTGGATGTAGTGGACAATTTTCTAGATAGATACCAGGTACCAAAGTTAAATCAAGATCAGATTAATGATCTATACAGTCCCATATCTGCTCATGAAATAGAAACAGTCATTAATAGTCTCCCAACCAAAAAAAGCCCAGGACCAGAAGGGTTTAGTGCAGAGTATTATCAGACCTTCAAAGAAGACCTTATACCAATACTCCTTAAACTGTTCCACAAAATAGAAACAGAAGGTACTCTACCCAATTTGTTCTACAAAGCCACAATTACTCTTATACATAATCCACACAATAACCTAACAAAGAAAGAAAACTTCAGACCAATTTCCCTTATGAATATCGATGCAAAAATACTCAATAAAATTCCTGCAAACCATATCCAAGAACACATCAAAAGGACCATCTATTATGATCAAGTAGGCTTCATCCCAGGGATGCAGGGATGGTTCAATATTCAGAAATCAATCAACGTAATTCACTATATAAACATAGTCAAAGGAAAAAAAAAACATATGATCATCTCATTAGATGCTGAGAAAGCATTTGACAAAATCCAACATCCCTTCATGATAAAAGTCTTTGAAAGATCAGGAATTCAAGGCCCATACTTAAACATAGTAAAAGCAATATACAGCAAACCAGTGGCCAACGTCAAACTAAATTGAGAGAAACTTGAAGCAATCCCACTAAAATCAGAGACTAGACAAGGCTGCCTACTCTCTCCCTACTTATTCAATATTGTACTTGAAGTCCTAGCCAGAGCATTTAGACAACAAAAGGAGATCAAAGGGAATTGGAAAGGAAGAAGTCAAATTATCACTATTTGCTGATGATATGGTAGTATACTTAAGTGACCCCAAAAATTCCACCAGAGAGCTTCTAAACCTGATAAACAACTTCAGCAAAGTAGCTGGATATAAAATTAACTCAAGCAAATGAGTGGCCTTCCTCTACACAAAAGATAAAAAGACTGAGAAAGAAATTAGGGAAATAACACCCTTCACAATAGTCACAAATAATAAAAAATACCTTGGTGTGACTCTAACTAAGCAAGTGAAAGATCTGTTTGACAAACACTTCAAGTCTCTAAAGAAGGAAATTGAAGAAGATCTCAGAAGTTGGAAAGATCTCCTATGCTCATGGATTGGCAGTATTAATATAGCAAAAATGGCCATCTTGCCAAAAGCAATCTACAGATTCAATGCAATCCCCATCAAAAT
>NC_045030.1:138762257-138763443 GCF_008632895.1 Mastomys coucha | reverse complement strand
TCATCAGAGAAATGCAAATCAAAACAACCCTGAGATTCCACCTCACACCAGTCAGAATGGCTGGGATAAAAACTCAGGTGACAGCAGATGCTGGAGAAGTTGTGGAGAAAGAGGACCACTCCTTCATTGCTGGTGGGATTGCAAGCTGGTACAACCACTCTGGAAATCAGTTTGGTGGTTCCTCTGGAAATTGGACAGAGTACTACCAGAGGACCCAGCTATAACACTCCTGAGCATATACCCAGAAGATGCTCCAACATGTAATAAGGACACATGTTCCACCATGTTCATAGCAGCCTTATAATAGCCAGAAACTGGAAACAACCCAGATGTCCCTCATCAGGGGAATGGATATAGAAAATGTGGTACATCTACACAATGGAGTACTGCTCAGCTATTAAAAATAATGAATTTAGGAAATGGATGGACCTGGAGAATATCAGCCTGAGTGAGTTAACCAAATCACAAAACACACATGGTATGCATTCTCTGATAAGTGGATATTAGCCTAGAAGGACGGAATACACAACAAACCACAAACCATAAGAAACTCAAGAAAACGTTAGACCAAAGTGAGGATACTTAGTTCCTTCTTAAAAGGGGGAACAAAATACCCATGGAAGGAGTTGTAGAGGCTAACTATGGAGCAGTGACTAAAGGAAGGACAATCCAGAGACTGCTCCACCTGGGAATCCTTTAATCATCAAATCTAGACACTATTGTGGATGCCAACAAGTGCTGGATGACAGGAACCTGAGAGCTGTCTCCTGTGAGGGTCTGACAGTACCCGACTAATATAGAAGTAGAAGCTCACAGCCATCCATTGGACTGAGTACAGGGTCCCCAATGAAGGAGCTAGAGAAAGGACCCAAGGAGCTGAAGGGTTTGCAGCCCCTTAGGAGGAACAACAGTATGAACTAACTAGTTCCCTCAGAGCTCCCAGGAACTAAATCACCAACCAAAGAGTACACATAGGGGGGAATCATGGCTCCAGCAGCATGCATATAGCAGAGGATGGCCAAGCCAGTCATCAATGGGAGGAGAGGACCTTGGCCCTGTGAAGGTTCTATGTCCCAGTGGAGGGGAATGCCAGGGCCAGTAAGCAGGAGGGGGTGGGATGGTGAGCAGGGGGAAGGGTGAGGGAACAGGGGATTGTTTTGGTTTTTTTTCTTATTTTATTTCCTTT
>NC_045030.1:138740744-138761921 GCF_008632895.1 Mastomys coucha | reverse complement strand
GGAAAGGAGATATTGTAAATAAGAAAGCATCTAATAATAATAATAAAAAAAAGAAAACAAACTCTTCCTTTTCTAGCACCCATTAGTTACCAATAGCTGAAAGATGGACTTCTTGCCCATCCCATCTTCAAGCTCAGACTAGTTCTACCTTAAACTTAGATTGGCACTGTGCATACTGTCTCAAGTGCTGAGTGCATATGTGTAACTTCCCTGTTGTGCCTGGAAAATACTGTTTTGTTGTAGTCATCCATCACATCTGACTCTTAGAACATTTTATCCCCTCTTTAGCAAAAATTCACAAGCCTTCAGAGATTATAGTGTGTATAACTCTGCTATTTAGTATTTTGTACATGTATATGATGAAATATGATCACACTTATCCCTGTTTTCTTCCTCTGCTCTACTACATGTCCTCCTCCAGAATTCATGTCTTTGTTTTATAACTCACTACATCCTAGTACTGGTGCCCATGCTCTTTTGCAATCCATGGGAACCAAACTAGGTCCCCAGAACAGAATCTGGTGCATAATAAGTGTTTAATAAACAGGTGGCAGAAAGACTATAAGAACCAGAGTACCAAGAAGCCTATTGTGTGACTGCCTCTCTTAGAAATATCTCCATAAACAAAACCTGGAAAATGGTAATAACAACAAAAACTGTTAACAAAGAAATAAAGTTTCACAGAGTTCCACCCCTATGCTATGAATTATAGTTAACTAATGACTTCTGTGAGAGGCAGAATTAATTGCCCCTTGTGATGATCCCCTTTATTGGTTACCAATACAAAGTGATCACCACTGAAGTATGTATGTATGTGTGTGTGTGTGTGTGTGTGTGTGTATATATATATATATCAAACTCAGCAGGCTATATGTATATTTTTACATACATACATACACACACACACACACACACACACACACACACACAGTAGAAAAATTGGCTATCAATTTGAGAGTTGGGATCCTCTGAGAAGCGTTGGAAGAACATACCTAGGAGGGTTTGGTGGAAAGAAAGAGAAGTGATAGAATTCTATTTTAATTAAAATGTATTTAAAAACAAGACAAAACAAAACAAAACCAAAAATGCATTTACAATATATTCACCAAAATTATCATATAATAACATGTAAATTAATGTTACTAACTTTCTGAAATCATAAGAAATAGCTTGTACAATCACAGCTATCCTAAACCAGAACTCAGGGAAAATAATAATGTCATCAGATTATTAATGTCAGGAGATATGAGAAAGTAGAGACCCTCAAATTACCTTTCCCTGCCTATGCAAACAACAAGATTTTAGAAAGAAACTATCAACATCAACATTTTCAAAATTAACAAGAGTTAATTTTGAAATTAACAAAACTTGCACATCTCAGTAGTATTTCTTCAAAACAAGAGGCATGGCAAATCTGTGCCAATTTTACTTCCCTTAATCCTTTTGCTTTCTCTTTAGAAGCCACAGGAAGAGGCAGAATAGCATTTCGACCACTGATTACTTTCCCATTACTGAGCATGATTGGACCTGTCTGAAAGTTACTTAGAAACACTGCTTAAAGGGTTTTTCTTCACTTGACTTGTCTTGAAGTCGCCTGTTAATAACTTTCATTTTCCTAGGGTATTTACTGAAAACCATCAGTGCCTATCGCTTAAATTTTCTATCTGTCTAAGGCCGTGATAACAGCTGGAGCAAACAGCTAGTGAGAAATTTTAAAATAATGAAATTACAATTTCATGAGCACACTGAAAAGCTTTAGCATATTTTTGACATTCTAGGTAGCTACATGTATACGTGACTACACTGTTACAGTGTGTGTGTACAGAATAGGAGACTTGTAGGTTCTAAAGATTTAAAGACTGAAATTTGTGCCAGGATAGAAATCTCAGGAGAAACAGATTTTACTGGCAGCTTAACTTTAGGCTTGTTGCCTCCATGCTTGTGAAAAAAATAAATCTGTTTGTTAAGCCACCCAGTCTGTAAGCTTTTATCTGTCAGCATGAAAAGATCAATACAGGCCACTCTAATGATTTTTCATTATTATATGTTCCTTTTGTCTTTTCTTTTTGGGGTGCAGCTAGGGC
This sequence comes from Mastomys coucha, assembly GCF_008632895.1. NCBI lineage: Eukaryota > Metazoa > Chordata > Mammalia > Rodentia > Muridae > Mastomys > Mastomys coucha. The sequence goes on along the minus strand of NC_045030.1, from coordinate 138,759,837 downwards.
TCAAACTAGACCCCAACTCCTTTATGTTTATGTTCTAATGTTTCTATGGCTTTTAAAGAATTTGTATATTCTTGTTGCTTTCTCAGTTTAGTGAGCCATTATTTTTATACTTCACACACACACATACACCCACACATGATTTCTTTTAGGTATTTGAACATATATACGCCATTTAGAACTTTTAAACAGTAAATCCAAAATCTGAATTTCCTAAGAAATAATCCCAATCACCTATTTTTAATTAATTGATTTATTTATTCACTTTACAACCCAATAACAGCCCCGCCTCTCCTTCCAGTTACACCTCTCACAAGTCCTCTGCCATTCCACCTTCCTTCTGGATATATCTACCACCCTGCACCCGACCACAGCACAACAGCACAACAACTTGCTGCAGGACTAGGCACGTCCTCTCCCATTGAGGCCAAACCAGACAGCCCAATTAAGGGCCTGATATCCACAGACAGCAGGCTCAGTGACACCCTTCCTCCAGTTGTTGGGGGACTCACATAAACCAAAGCTACATCTGCTACATATGTGCAGGAGGCCTAGGTCCAGCGAGTGCTTGCTCTTTGGTTTGTGATTCAGTCTCTGGGAGCCTCAAAGGGTTCAGGTTATTTGACACTGTTGGTCTTCCTGTGGAGTGGCTGTCCTCTTCAAGACCCTCATTCCTTTTCCCAAGGGATCTACCATAGGACTCCTGAGCTAATGTTTGCTTGTCAGTCTCTGCATCTCTTTCCAGTGGTTGCTAGGTAGAATTTTTCAGAGGATAGTTATGCTACTTCCTATCTGAAAGTGTAACAGTATCATTAATAGTGTGAAGTATTAGTTCTTGCCTGTAGGATGAGTCTCCATTTGAACCTCAGTCTCTGCTTCATCTTTGTCCCTGCACATCTTGTAGGCAAGACACATTTTGGGTGGAAGGTTTTGTGGGTGCATTACTGTCCTTATCCCTCTACTAGGAGTCCTTCCTAGCTACAGGAAGTGGCACCTTCAGAATCCATATCCCCCACTGCTAGGAATCTCAGTTAGAGTCACCCCTATAAGATCCTTTGGGGCCTCATCCAACGCAGGTCTCTGGCACATGCTAGAGATTGCCCCCAAATCTGATCTCCCTTTTCTCTCCTCTGTTCTTCCTACATATGATATCACCTCCCCTGGTCTGCTCCCTTGCCCATTCCCACTTCCACCCAGTTTAATCCTTCCATCAGCCTCCAAAATCTATGTTGTTTTCCCTTCTGAGAAACATTAAACCATCCTCCCTTGGGCCCTCCTTGTTATTTGGTTTCTATGGGTCTATTGATTATCTTATTTTATTAACATTTTATCTTGTACTATATGACTGATATCCAATTATAAGTGAGTATTTACCATATGTACTGGCTGGTTTTGTGTGTCAACTTGACACAGGCTCGAGTTATCACAGAGAAGGGAGCTAAGTTGGGGAAGTGCCTCCATGAGACCCAGCTGGGGGGCATTTTCTCAATTAGTGAACAAGGGGGTAGGGCCCCTTGTGGGTGGTGCCATCCCTGGGCTGGAAGTCTTGGGTTCTATAAGAGAGCAGGGTGAGCAAGCCAGGGGAAGCAAGCCAGTAAGAAACATCTCTCCATGGCCTCTGCATCAGCTCCTGCTTCCTGACCTGCTTGAGTTCCAGTCCTGACTTCCTCTGTTGATCAACAGCATGTGGAAGTAAGCTAAATAAAGCCTTTCCTCCCCAACTTGCTTCTTGGTCATGATATTTGTGCAGGAATCGAAACCCTGACTAAGACACCATGCATGTCCTTTTGGATCTGGGTTACCTCACCAGGATGATATTCTCAAGCTTCATGCATTTTAATGTGGAATTCATAATGTCCTTTGTTTTTAATGGCTGAGTAATATTCTGTTGTGTAAATGAATCACATTTTCTTTATCCATTCTTCCTTTGAGGGACATCTATGTTGTTTTCAGTTTCTGGCTATTATGAATAAAGCTGTTATGAACATAGTTGAGCAAGTATCATTGTGGGATGGTGGAGCATGTTTTGGGTATATGCTCAGAAATGGTCTAACTGGTTCTTGAGATAGAACTATTCCTAATCATCTGAGTAACTGCCAAATTGATTTCAAGAGAGGCTTACAAAGTTTGCAATCCCACCAACAATGGAAGAGTGTTTCCCTTGCTCTACAACCTCACCAGCAGATACTATCATTTGAATTTTTAATATTGGACATTCTGATGGGTGTAAGGTTGAATCTCAGAGTTGTTTTGATTTGCATTTCTGTGATGGCTAAAAATTTTGAACATTTCTTTAAGTGCTTCTCAGACATTTGAGATTCCTTTGTTGAGAATTCTCTGTTTAGTTCTGTACCCCATTTAGTACATGAGTTGTTTGGATTGCTGTTGTCTAATTTCTTGAGTGCTTTTTAAATTTTGGGTATTAGCCTGCTGTCAGATATAGGGTTAGTGAAGATCTTTTCCCAATCTGTAGGCTGACATTTTGTCCTAATGATGGTATCCTTTGTCTTACTGAAGCTTTTCAGTTTCATGTGGTCCCATTTTTCCTGACCTTAGTGCCTGAGCCATTGGAGCTTTTTTTTTTTCAGGAAGTTGTCTCCTATACCAAAGAGTTCAAGGTTGTTCCCCACTTTCTGTTCAATTAGATTTCATCTATCTTGTTTTACATTGAAATCTTCAATCCATTTGTATATCAGTTTTGTGCAGGGCAATAAACGTGGATCTATTTACATTCTTCTTCATGCAGACATCCAGTTAGACCAACACCATTTGTTGAAGATGCTTTCTATTTTCCATTGTATAGTTTTGTCATCTTAGTCAAAAATCAAGTGTCTGTATATGTGTGAGTTTATTTCTGGGTCTTTCATTCAATTGCACTGATCCCCTTGTCTGTTTCTATGGCAATACCATGAAAGTTTTTATTATTATTATTATTTATTATTAATAATATAGTACAGTTTGAAGTCAGAGATGATGATACCAATGAAATACCCCCATAACTGGGGAGATCCTTACTCAAGTCTTGGGATGACGCGACCACCCAATAACTCACGAGAGACCAAACTTGCTGCAATCACATGAGGTTTATTTGGGATAGGCCGGTACTGGGGTTGATCTCGTGACCATGCTGGCCAGAGGAGTTCGACCCTGTACACAAGAAGTAAGGGGTATTTAAGGGAAAAACCACAAGCTGGGGGCAGGGAGAGGGTTACCAAGGAAACATAACATAAAAACAGTGGAAAATTTCAGAGGGACCCAACCCAAGGTATTCAGGTAGGGAGGGGAACATATTCATTTTAAGAATGTAATCTTCATCTATGGGTCAACAGGGTGGAGAGTCTCATAAACCAGTAGACCTTCATTCCTAGTTCTGCCCTCATTGTGGATCATTCAGGAGGGGCAGGTATCAGGAACCAGAGCCCTGAGACTCTGAGCTAGACAAGTTCCTGGAACTACCTACTTCACATTTTTGACTTGATACAGAGGTGTTCCATGCCCCCTTTTAGGTAAAGGTTACACATTATACATACATTTCTATTAAATGTGCTCATTTTAAATTTTAAGATTCTCCAGCCTTTCACCTCCAGAAGTTCCTTTACTCTTCAAGATTGTTTTAACTATCCTGAAATTTTTGTTTTTCCATGTAGTGGAGTAGACAATTGTTCTTTCAAAGTTTGTAAAGATGTATGTTGAAATGCTGATGGGAATTGCATTGAATCTATAGATTGCTTGGTAAGATGGCCATTTTTATTATGTTAACCCTACTGATCCATGAGCATAGGAGATCTTTCCATCTTCTGATAGCATCCTCAATTTCTTCCTTCAGAGCCTTGAAGCTCTTATTATACAGGTCTTTCACTTCCTTGGTTGAAGTTACACCAAGTTATTTTATATTATTTGTGGCTGTTGTGAAGGATACTATCTCCCTAACTTCTTTCTCAGCCTGTTTATCACTTGTGTAGATGAATGCTACTAATTTTTTGAGGTAATTTTGTACCCAGCCTCTTTGCAGCAGGTGTTTATCAGCTATAAGAGTTCTCTGGTAGAATTTGGGGGTCACTTATACATACTATCATATCTTGTACAAATAGCAATATTTGACTTCTTCCTTTCCACATTTATATCTCTTTGATCTTCTTTAGTTACTTATTATATATAGCTAGAAATTCACATATTATACTGAACAGATAGGGGAAGAGTCATGCTTTGTCATGCCCCTAATTTTAGTGGAAATGCTTTAAGTTTCTCTCCATTGAATTTGACATTGACTATTGACTTGCTCTATATTGTCTTTATTGTGTTTAGACATGCACCTTGCATCCCTGCTCTTTCTAAGACTCTTAACATAAAAGGATGTTGGATTCTGTCAAATGCTTTTAAAGCATCTAGTGACCTTTGGCTTGGGGTTTATTTGGTTATATGGTGGATTATTTTGATGGATTTTCATGTATTTAACTGTTCCTTCTTCTCTGGCAATAAGTCTACATGGTCTTTATGGATGATGTCTTTGATATATTCTTGCATTCTGTTTTTATTTTGTTGAGTATATTTACATCAATGTTGATAAAGAAAATAGGTCTGAAATTCTCTTTCTTTGTTGAGTCTTTGTGTGGTTTAGGTATCAGGATGTCTGTGGCCTCATAAAATGAGTTTAGCAATGTTCCTTTTGTATCTATTTTGTGGAATGGTTTGAGCAGTATTGGCATTAGCTCTTCTTTGAAAGTCTAGTAGAGTTCTGCACTAAAACCATTTGGCACACAGCTTTTTTGGTTAGGAGACGTTTAATACTAGTTTCTATTTCCTTACTGGTTAATAGGACTGTTCAGAAAGTTTGTCTGACCTTGATTTAGCTTTGTGTCAAGAAAATCATCCATTTCATTTAGATTTTCCAATCTCGTGGTGTAAATGCTTTTAAATTCAGTCCTATTGACTCTGAATTTCCTAGTGGCCATTGTCATGTCTCCATTTTCATTTCTGATTTTGTTAATTTGTGTACATTCTTGTTGCAGATATCTCTGGAGCTATTTGTAATTTGATGCTAAGTTCTTCTGTAAGGGCTTTGAACAAGGAATGAGTCAATATTCAGATTTCCTGTAAACTTTCTTCCCACCTTAATTTGTAAAATAAAGGCTAGAGCTGGTGATTGAGCAGATAAAGGAAAGGTGGAGCTGAAAGTTAGGAGAAAGAGAGAGAGAGAGAGAGAGGACAATACAATGGAAGAGGAGGTGGAAGGAAAGAGGAGCAGAAGCCCTGTGGCCTGGAGAAACCGAACGTTATAAGGGGTCTCATAGAAGAGGAAGATGGCCAAGGGCCTATCCTCCCATTGATGACCAACTTGGCCATCCTCTACTATACACATATGACATGTAAAGAAAATATCTAATAAAAAATAATAAAAAAAGAGGAAGATGGTAGTGTAGTGGTAGATCTGCCCAATCTAGGCACACAGCTTGTATTCATATTAATTGAGTTGTGTTTTCATTGCCCGGGCATATTTGGGTTGGAGATTTACCGCAACATAGTCTCTCTGCTTTTTGGCTAAGAGTTTGTCTATCTTGTTGATTTTCTCAAAGAACTAGCTCTTTGTTTCATTGATTCTTTGTACTGTTTTCTTTGTTTCTAATTGATTGACTTCACTCCCGAGTTTGATTATTTCCTGCTATCTACTCCTCCTGAGTGTGTTTGTTTTTCTTTTCCTAGAGCTTTCCGATGTAGTTTTAATTTGTTAGTATGAGAATGCTCCAATTTCTTTATGAGGGCACTTAGTGCTATGAACTTTCCACTTGGCAGTACTTTCATTGTTTCCCATAAGTTTTGGTATGTTGTACCCTAATTTTCATTGTATTCTAGAAAGCCTTTAACTTTTTCTTTCTTTCTTCCCTGACCCAGTGATCAATGAGCAGAGCATTGTTCAGTTCTCTGAAGATGTGGGCTTTCTGTTGTTTCTGTTGTTAAAGTCCATCTTTAATCCAAGGTGATCTGATGAAATACTTGGGGTTATTTCAATTTTTTTGTATCTGCTGAGGCTCAGTTTATGGACAATTATATAGTCAGTTTTGGAGAAGGTTCCATGAGGTGCTGAGAAGTTATATTCATTTGCGTTTAAATGAAATGTTCTATAGATATCTGTTATGTCATTTTGAATCATAACCTTGGTTAGGTTCATTATTTCTCTATTTTCTGTCCATTTGTGAGAGTAGGGTATTGAAGTTTCCCCCTATTAATGTATGGAGTTTAATATGTGATTTTAGATTACTAATGTTTCTTTTATGAATTTGGATGCCCTTGTATTTTGGGCATAGATGTTCAGAACTGAGATGTCCTTTTAGTGGTTCCTTCTTTTAATGAGTATGAAGTTTCCTTCCCTGACACATTTGATTTCTTTCAGTTGAAGGTTTGTTTTATTAGATATTTGAATGGTTACTCCAGCTTGTTTCTTAGGTCTATTTGCTTGAAAAACCTTTTTTTTTCTTAACCAGCCTTTTATACTAAGATAATGATTATCTTTATTGCTGAGATGTGTTTCTTATATACAGCAGAAAGATGGATTCTGTTTATGCATCCATTCTGTTAGCCTGTGTCTTTGTACTGGGGAATTGAGCCCATAGATGTTGAGAGATATTAATGACCAATGATTTTTACTTTGTTATTTGGATGTTGTAGTTGAGAGATAATATGGTGTGTGTGTGTGTGTGTGTGTGTGTGTGTGTGTGTGTGTGTGTTTCTCTTCTATTGGTTTTGATGGTGTGAAATTATTTTTTTCTTGTGTTTTCTTTAGTGCAATTTGACTCACTGGGTTGGAATTTTCCTTGTATCCTCTATAGGGCTTGTTATTGGAAAGATATTATATAGTCAAGGCTGGCATCTGTGGTCTCTTAGGGTCTGCAAGACCTCTGCCCAGACCCTTCTAGCTTTTAGAGTCTCTGATGAGGTCTTTTTCCCTTGATGCTTTTAAGATTCTTTCTTTGTTGTGTATATTTAATGTTTTGATTATAATGTGGCAGAAGGATTTTCCTTTCTGGTCCGATCTGTTTGGTGTTCTGTAAGCTTCTTGTACCTTTATAGGCATCTCTTTCTTTAGGTTAGGAAAATTTTCTTCTAAAATTTTATTGAAGATGATTTCTAGGGCTTTGAGCTGGGAATCTTCTTCTATGCCTATTATTCTTAGGTTTGTTTTTTTCATAGTATCCCAAATTTCCTGGATATGTTTTGTCATTAACTTTTTAGATTTTGCATTTTCTTTGATAAGCATATTGATTTGTTCTATTACATATTGTACACCTTAGATTCTCTCTTCCATTTCCTGTACTCTGTTGGTGATGCTTATGTCTGTAGCTCCTGTTCTGTTTCTTAGGTTTTCCACCTCCAGGATTGCCTCAGTTTTTGCTTTCTTTTCGGCATCTCTTTCCCTTTGCAGGTCTTGGACAGTTTCATTCACATCCTTCATCTCTCTGGTTACATTTTCCTGTATTTCTTTATTTTTATTTGCTTCATCTTTTAATACCTCTACCTGTTTTGGATGTATTTTCCTGTATTTTCTTAAAAGATTTACTCATGTCATTTTTTTGCTTTGTTTTTTATAAATTTACTTTTTATATTACACATTCCATTCCCAGCTCCACATCCCACACCTCCTCCCCAACCCCCATATCTCCACGTGGATGCCCCCACTCCCCACACTACCTGACCAACCCTGGGGCATCCAGTCTCTTGAGAGTTAGGTGAATCATCTCTGAATAAACACAGACCCAGAAGTCCTCTACTTTAAATGTCCCTATCACTTTGATGAGATTGGATTTAAGATCCTCTTCTTATGCTTCAGTTTCATTAGTATATCTCGGGGTTTGTTGTAGAAGGATATCTGTGCTCTGCTGATGCTATATTGCCCTAGTGCTTGTATATTGTGTTCTTATGCTGTCCGTTAGAAATCTGGATTTACCTAATGTTGTCTGGATGATTCTCATGGCAGAAGGACTTCTTGGGAAGGTGAGGGGACTATAGGCTACACAACAGAAATATGGGTGCCTGCCTCTGCTGTCTGTGTCTCAGGCAGACTTCACTCTGCAGGTTGGGTGCTGGGCAGACTCTACTCTGCAGGCTGTGTCCCATTTGGACCCAAGAAGGATGATGGCCAGATATGACTGGAATGGAATTGATAGAACAAGGTTTAAAGTGGATTAGTCTTGGGGCCCCCAAAGGTTTCTGGGAGGAAGCAAGATGTTCTTGTGGTTCCAAACAGGTTTGTCAATCTGAAAAGCAAGTCTGGACCTAGACAATGGGGCTCAGGGAACAAAATACGACTCCTCTATCATCTACTTTATCTCCATACTTGCATATAGACCACAAGTCCTTGACTATTGCATATCTCATAATTTTTAGATGAAAACTTTTAATTGTATATAATATAATCAGCCAGATATGGTATTTCCATATTCTTAGAATTTACAATTTCAAGGATTTTGGAAAGCTCAAGCAGTAGGAACAGTAATTAGAAGCCAGACTGCTAAGACTTGATCTGAAAAATACTGTGTAGTCAAACAATGTAACGTGGTAGCTTGATGTACATAGCCCATGGCTTTGTGGTCACAAAAGTAATAAAATGTGGTATAAGAAAAGGTAAAAGAAAAATGGCCAATTCAGTTGTATAGGTATATTTTGTTGTTTGGATGAATGTAGGTATTCCTGGGTGGTTTCCAGAGTTCTTTCTGTAAAATAACAAAAAAGGTTAATTTCTTTAATGTTTGAGGCTGGGTAAATTATATTATTAAGGGAGCTATAACATTCTTTCAATTTTCTCCCATATCCTAAATGATAATTCTTGTTGTAATATGAGTGTGAAATGTCAGAATTCCATTTTGAATATATCAATAGGCTTTTGATATATTCACACTGTGATGTCATTACTTGGAATGGTATTAATAGCTGAGGACAGTTGGAAGGAAGTAATCCTTTGATGCAATGCCTTTAGGGCTAGTCATTGCTCTATTGCCTCCTTATCATCTCTCTGTGTCCTTTCCATCACAAAATGAAGGTGTTCCTCGACTTAATAGATACTATGCTGCCATGAAGATCTGATAAAATACATTGGTCCAAGTAACCATGGACTGAGTCCTGTGAAACTGTGAGCCAAAAATGCTTCCTGTTAATAAATTGTTTATTCCATGTATTTCACAATAATGATGATTAAACAGAGTAACACACTTCTTCCAGAAACTCTACTGGAATTTTAGTGGATTTTTTTTTTTGTAACTGAACTTTTTTCTTTCTTTTTTTTTTTTTTTTTTTTTTTTTTAAGATTTGTTTTATTTATTTTATGTGTATGAGTACACTGTAACTGTACAGATGGCTGTGAGCCATCATGTGTGTGGCTGCTGTTGAACTCAGGACCTCTGCTGTCCCCGCTTGCTCCGGTCCTGCTCGCTCTGTCGTAATTTTACTTCAGCTGTCTTCAGACACACCAGAAGAGGGTGTCCAGGTGGTTGTGAGCCAACATGTGGTTGCTGGGATCCGAACTCAGGACCTTCGGAAGAGCAGTCAGTGCTCTTACATTTTGAGCCATCCCACCAGCCCTTCTTTCTTTTTTTTAATTGGATATTTTATTTATTTACATTTCAAATGTTATCCCCTTTCCCAGTTTCCCTCCTATCCCATCCTCCCCGCCCCTGCTTCTATGAGGGTGTTCCCCCACCCACACGCCCACTCCTACCTCACTGCTCTGGTGTTCCCCTACACTGGGGCATCTATCAAGCTTTCATAGGACCAAAGGCCTCTCCTCCCATTAATGTCAGACAAGGCTATCTTCTGCTATGCATGCCACTGGAACCATGGGTCCTTCCATATGTACTCTGGTTGGTGATTTAGTCCCTGGGAATTCTGAGGGTACTGGTTGGTTTTTATTGTTGTTCTTCCTATGGGTTGCAAACCCCTTTAGCTCTTTCAGTCCTTTCTCTAACTCCTCCATTGGGGTCCCCGTGTTAGTCTAATGGTTGGCTGTGAGCATCTGTCTCTGTATTTGTCAGACTCTAGCAGAGCCTCTCAGGAGACAGCTATATCAGCTTTCTAGCAGCAAGCACTTTTGGCATCCAAGAAAATGTCTGGGTTTGGTGACTGTATATGGGAAGGATCCACAGGTGGGACAGTCTCTGGATTTTGAATGTGTCATTTTCTCTGTAAATAAAATAAATACAATTTACTACTTCCTAAAAAAAAATATTGACCACCTACTATGTGTCAGAACACTTCAAAAATCAGAAAGGTAAATAGTTCTTGAAATATTGATATTGAGGTTCTTGTGTACTAGGAAAAAATATATAGCTTTGGAGTTTGTACCATAGAGCTTGAGGACAAAGGACTATGACCCTTTAATACAATTCCTCATGCTGTTGTAATGCTCAAACATAAAATTCTTTCCCTTGCTACTTCAAAACTGTAATTTGACTCCTGTTATGAAATATCTGTTTTTTTCTGATGGTCTTAGATGACCCCTCTGAAAGGGTTATTAGATCCATGAATGGGTCACAACCCATAGGTTGAGAACTGCTGCACTAGACTCTGTTAGATGCTGACTATGCAAACCCATAGCATCCTGACATTCTCCTAGCTTTATAGTCACCATCTATACTATTACAGGCATATGTGTGTTGCTGGGTTTCACCAGTAAATGTAAACTCCATGAGATTACCTACTGTAAATGTATTACCCACTCTTGAACCTTCGATATCTATCACAGTACATTGTATCCCATACTACCAAATAAGCAAGTAAAATAGCAGAATTTTATTAACCCAACAAAATTTTCCTATGCCAATACCAACTCAATAAAGGTAAAAATATTAATAAATAATAACTTAACATACATAAAAATAACTTGATAAGCTAAAATGCATTCTTATCTTCTTAGATATTTATTTATTTGTGAGAAGACAACTTTCAGGACTTAGCTCTTTCCTTCCACATATTTTTGATTTAGAAAATTTGGTTCATATGAGTGATGCTAATATATTAGCATATATATATATATGCTAATATATTATATATATAATATATATATAAATATATATTATATATATAATATATATACATATATATATATATATTCCTTTTAAGTAGTTTACTTAGTTCCTTCAACTACAAAGGCAACAAGATTCAAGAGATAAGTTGAACTTGAAAATGAAATTCATGTAGTCTCAATCATACCATAAAGCATGAAACAAACTGAAGAATTGTTGTTGTTGTTGTTGTTGTTGTTATTATTATTATTATTACTATTGTTATTCCTTCTAAAATTTTCAAGTATACCATGATGGGCAACTCCAGATGGTCTTTGAAGGCAATGAAATGATCTAATGGTGGAATGAAAGGAAAAGGTGCCTTTATTCCCTCCCAAAAAGAAAAAAAAAATGCTCCCCTATGAGTGTTCAATTTAAAAAAAGCCTGGAACATATTCTTGTAATTAAGAAACTAAGAGTAACTTCTGGGAACTTGTTTTGGAATGATTGTCCAAGATTTCAAATTATATTAGAATAGGTGAGATTTAGAGGAGAGAAATGATACTTTCTACTCATACTAATTATATTTCTTATAGCTGAAAAAAATAATCTATCCAGGATTGTTATAATTCAATTCTTATAATGTAAGAAGAACCCTTGGCTTCCACTTTAAAAAGTATTTAAAATATTTGTAATGCATACAGATGAAATGCATTGATAAGTGCTTCAGGGAAAATATTGCTGCCATTGCATTGCTCCAGATAAAAATGAGCATTTAGCAGAACTGAAATGTTTATCTATTTGCCTTCATTTTCACAAACCCCACTGAAGAGATTTTATTCTTGGTGGACATACATGAAAAGTTTTTTGCATACATAATTTCTTCCCTGGTACAAATAAATATGCCTAGAGCCTAGGAAAACTGGCTAGTTAATATAATAGCTATATTCTGTTAATCTAGAAGCAGTCAAAAACAGCCAAACCAAAATAGAGCAACAACGTTATAGTCTGCATCCCACACAACTAAACTATTATGCTCTTGTGGAGATTTGACTAAATCAATGTTATTATCAAAAGCTGAGAGAAGAAAAGAAATAACTCAATGCCTTGATAAGTTAATCTACTTATTTAGAATAGAAGGGCATCTGATTTAAGTGAAGAGACAGAAGTAGGAGCGTAATTGTTCAGTGGAATTTTTAAACACATTTTGGAGTTGGGAAACTTATTAAGGCTAATTTTAGTCAAGTGAATTTTTAGAATGGATATTAAATGTGATAAAATGTAAGACAGTGGGAAACCATATGTTTTTCTTTATGTTTCAGGACCTGTCTATTAACTATATACTTATGATCCATAGAGAGCTATTAATGATTTTTGCCCCCAATTGCTATGCTTTCACTCTTTATTTTATTGTGTATGTTTACCTTTAACTGTGTGAGGGTTAAGAGAAGTGTCTAAAATATTGTCCAAGTAAATAGCAGGCAACAGAAGGAGAAAAAAAGGGAAAGGAGAGTGAAAAAAGAGAAGAAAGATGAAAAGACTGAAGGGGAAATAGAGTAAAAGTCAAAAGGAAGAGTTCATGTAACAGAGCAGAAAAATTTAAAAGTCCTTAACCCCTGCTTCCAACTGACTTAAGAAGCCAGACTTCAAGAATACCACTTTACAAGGACAGTTCTCTAATAAGAAGAAAATGCCAGGAACCACTGTTTCATATCTTATCTCAGAATAAAAGTATGAAACTGTCCTACAGTTTCACGAACTTGGGTTCTCTCGGGAGAAGGAGTAAAGGACTTGAAATTTAGGGTTCAAGAGCAAGAGAAAGGACAAAGCCAAGTTGCGCCCCAATCAAGGCTTCGTACTTTACTTAGGGTGTTCAGCATTTTTATATGTACACAAGATAAACTGAATCTCTACATTACAGTGATATTTGCATAACATAAACACTGTGGGAGGAGTCAGGAGCAAAGGTCACCAACAGCTCAGAGGTCAATGTCTTCAGGCAGTGGGCATTGTCTCTAACATGAACTTCCCCAGCAGCTTTCTTCTGAGATGAGCTGACAATCTGCAGAGGGCTTTGTCTTGGCTCTCCAGGTGACAGCCTCAAGTGGAAACGCCAGAGTCAGAAACAGCCAGAGTCAGAAGGCTGAGTTGAAGGGGGAGGCAACAAAAAGAAGCACAGCGATCTTCTGATACTTGCACCACATTCATTTCTGTTCAAAAGTCAGCTGTATAAATGTCTTTTGCCATATCTTTATCCTACTGCCATCTTTCATTTCCCCCTACTTTTCATACTAACCCAAGGGAATCAAATGCATAATACATTCTATACCTTGGGCTACAAATGTCAAATTATATGTAATAGTAAATTGCAGTGACTAATATATATTGTATCTATGACTTCATCTCAGTCTATATTATAGCACCAAACTGTAATACATTTTGTCAAATTCTGAAGGACTAGAAAAACAGAGATATGATTGGTGATCAATATTATCTTCATGGCTTCTATTATTTTTATTTATGAGTGACTCTTGTGTACTCTTAAAAGGACTTTAAAGTTTTATCACCTTCTGCTAAATACAAGAGCTTATGTTCAGTGTTGTCCAGAATTTCTAAAACAGAAAAATTTCATCTAAAAATGGTCAGACTGAAAGAGCCCTGTGGGGAGACCCCCACTCAAATCTCAGGAGGACGTGTACCCAAACAATCACGAGAGACCATCTTGATGTAATCACAAGAGGCAGTTTAATCGGAGCGCTCCGGGCTGACCCCCAATCTCACTCAGGAGACAAGGAATCAACAGTGAGGCTCAGGGGCTAGGGGTTTATATAGGAAAAAGTTCTGGGGGAACAAAGGAATCAGTATGGCTATACATGATTGGCTAGTTCAAATATCAACTAGTACATGTAGAACAGAGTGGAAAATTCCTAAGGTTGGTGTAAGGGAGGTGCTATTTGGGGGTTTCTAGCTGACCTTCAACTATATCTAAGAGGACCAGATGGCCCATTATTCAGTGTCCGCCCAGGTACGTCCTTGCAGGCCTGGGCCCCGGACATGTCCTTGCATTTTTGCCCTATCTCTATGGTTTGTGTCTTCCTGATCTGTCAGTCCCTGGGATATCTAACAGCTTGCTTGCCTCTGCTTTGGTTTGTATTCACAGGCCTGGCCCCCTGTGTTTTTCTGTAATTCTCTCATTAGCCAGCACCAGTCTCAAATTTAACTCTTTCAATCCCAGGCTTACGTGGGCAAGCTCATGCTAGACTTTTATTTTCCTTTGCAAGACTTGTAATTAGGAAATAACTAAAATCCACCCAGAAACCATATTTATAATGGAACTTGGAGAGAAAATTCTATATTGGTTAGCAAAGTTTTTCCTTGAAATACTCAAAGGACAGGTGTTTGGTTTGTGCTAAAAAGAAAATCATCTTCCACTGGTGGACACTGGGTAGTGTTACATTCTTCCTTGTTTTTTTAGACTCTGAGTGTGATGTACATCCTAACATATCCTCATAATCCTCTCTGTCCTATTGATGTTTGTCTCTTCTTTTTTTAAAAGAATGAATTATTTATTTATTACACTTCATATCCCCCCCACCATCTACCCTCTGACTGTTCCATGTCCCATACTTCCTCCCCACTCCCTGTCTCCATGTGGATCCCCAACCCCACCCCACTTGACCTCTAAACACCCTGAAGCCTCCAGTCTCTTGAGGGTTATGTACATAATCTCTGAATGAACACAGTCCTCTACTGTATATGTGTCAGGAGCCTCATATTAGCTGGTATATGCTGCCTGTTTGGTGGTCCAGTATTTGAGAGATCTCGAGGGTCCTGATTAATTGAGACTACTGGTCCTCCTACTGGGTTGCCCTTCTCCTCAGCTTCTTTCAGCCTTCCCTAATTCAACAACAGGGGTCAGCTGGTTCTGTCCATTGGTTGAATACAAATATCTGCATCTGACTCTTTAATCTGCTTGTTGGGACTTCTGGAGTGCGGTCATGATAGGTCCTTTTTTGTGAGCCCTCCCTCCATAGCCTCAGTAATAGTGTCAAGCCTTGGGACATGATGTTAATTTATTAATTGAAACTGGTATACCAGGGTCAACTCTGTAATGGAGACCAGAGTGACCCAGAGGAAACAAGGCTCTAAACTTTTATACCATTTCAGAACAGAGTTTTACAACTTACAAAGTTACAATTTACAACATGGGCTAGTTACACTTTATCTTGTTCTTTATTCTTTAGTTTCTATTGATATTTCCTCCCAGTTAGCATAAGACACCTGTGACTCTCAGGAGGGGTGTGGGGGAGATCCTCTCTCCTAGGGATGTCTCTTGGAAAAAGCACATTCCTTGGGGATGGTTGTTTGCTCTGTAAACTCTCCTAAAACCCCTTTGCCTAAAGGATAAGGGGACTTCCTTGCTTTCTGGTATCTTTATGGAGCATCCCCGTTTGGCTCAATTTCTACAACATCCCCTTGAGCTGGATCCCATTTTGGGCCTCTTGCTAGACCTTCTTTTCTTCAGGTTCCTCTCCATTTCCATCCCTATAATTCTCTCAGACAGGAACAATTATGAGTAGAGTTGTGACTGTGGGATGGCCCCCTCTCCCTCATTTGATACCCTGTCTTTTGGCTGGAGATGAGCTCTATAAGTTCCCTCTCCCTACTGTTGGGCATTCCATCTGAGCCCCTAGCCTTTGAGTCCTGAGAGTCTCATACCTCCCAGGTCTCTGGTGCATTCTACAAGGTCCTCCCCAACCTCTTATTTCCTAGGTATACCTGTTTCCATTCTTTCTGCTGGTCCTCAGGGCTTCAGTCCTATTCTATCACCCAATACCAGGTCAGGTTCCCTTCTTCCCCCTACTCCCCTCCCATCCACTTTCGCTCCCAGGTCCCTCCTTGCCTCCCTATTTGTGATTGCTTTCTTCTCCCTCCAAAGTGGGACTGAGGCATCCTCACTTGAACACTTCAGCTTGTTGACCTTTTTGAGTTTTGTGGACTCTATCTTGGGTATTCTGCACTTTCTTTTTTATTTTTATTTTTTGCTAATATCTACTTATTAATGAGTGCATACCATGTATGTCCTTTTGGGTCTGAGTTTTACCTTATTCAAGATGATATTTTCCAGTTCCATCCATTTGCCTGCAAAACTCAGGATGTCCTCGTTCTTAATGGCTGAGTAGTAGTCCATTGTGTAAATGTACCACATTTTCTGTATCCATTCTTCTGTAGTGGGACATCTGGATTGTTTTCAGCTTCTGGCTATCACAAATAAGGTTACTATGAACATAGTGGAACATGTGGCCATGTGGCATGGTAGGACATCTTTTGGGTATATGTCTAAGAGTAGTATAGCTCAGTCTTCAGGTAGATTTAGTTCCAAATTTCTGAGGAACCTCCATATTGATTTCCAGAGTGGTTGTACCAGTTTGCAATCCCACCAGCAATGGAGGAATGTTCCTCTTTCTCCACATCCTCTCTAACATGTGTTGTCACCTGAGGTTTTGATCTTAGCCATTCTGATTGGTATAAGGTGGAATCTCAGGATCGTTTTGGTTTGCATTTCTCTTGTCCCTTCTTGATCCAAACTTTCTTCTTCTCTCATGCTCCATCCTTAGCCCAGCACATTTGTTCCATGTATTATGGTGAGTAGTGACAAGAAGATTAAAAGTGAAATATATTCTATTGTCAGAAAAGCATCAGTTCTTAACAAAGTAATTTTGTCAATTCCTGATCTGCATAATGACAATACCAACTGGCATGATGCCATTGATGATGAAAATTACTCATGGCTTCATCTCTAGAAGAAGAGCTCCAAGAAAGTTAATGGTTGTTAGGAGAGAGAAAATTAGTGATTTCCAGGCATGAGCCCCCTGATAAGAAGTCAACCATAAAAATACATTAACAACACTGAATTATCACAAAACTTTGTATTTATAAACATCCACACACTTCACTCAAACATACAAACACACACACATGAACATAAGACTCATGTATATGTAAGAAGTATAACTAAAGACTCAGAATCTGTTTGAGGAGTAGGAGGGCAAAAAAAGGAGCTAGATTAGGGAGGGATGGAAAATGATATAAATATAATGCTAGTGTATGAAATTCTTAAAACAATATTTAAAAACATCACTTCTGAGGGAATTGTTCAGTCAGAAAAATGTCTGATATGCAATCATGATGACCTGAGTTTTAGTCCCAGGATGCATGTGAAAAACTAAGTATATTCCAAGTACTGGGGAAATGAAGATAGTATCTATAACTCACTGGACTACCACAATCAACAAACTACAAATCCCAGTGAGAGACCTTGTCTTAAAAAATATGAATGGATGTGATTGAGGACCTGTGGCCTTCACAAACACATTCTCTCTGTGTGTGTGTCTCTCTCTGTCTCTCTCTGTCTCTCTCTGTCTCTCTCTCCCTCTGTCCCTCTCTGTCTCTCTGTCTCTGTCTCTCTGTCTCTTTCTGTCTCTGTCTCTCTCTGTCTCTGTCTCTGTCTCTCTCTGTCTCTGTCTCTCTGTCTCTCTGTCTCTGTCTCTGTCTGTCTCTGTGTATGTGTGTGTGTGTGTATGTGTGTTTCTGTGTGTGCCTCTCTTTCTTTCTCACTAGCTGAAGGAAACTGGCCCGCAGTTTCACTTCATACCGTGGGTGATTCACGAACTGGGGAAGTCGAGATTCTGTGGAAATAAGCAGGTTAGAAGAGACAAGGAACGACACCAAGTAGATGCTTATCAAGGTGTGATCTTTACTTAGTGAATCGGGATATTTATACCTGAGGCAAAACAGTCTTATGTCTTTTAGCATATAAGTGAGAACAGGGAACAAGCATATCAGTACATATCAGTCATGTAAATAAGCCCCTGCAAGGGAGGAGGACTCCAGGCAGGAAAGCGGATTAAAGTTTTAGTCCATTTTGAATTCTGGGCTCCCGGTTCTGGCTTAATCCCTGGAGCTGGCTCCAGACACCTGGTGGGCCGAGCCGAGCTGCTGCCTCGGGAGTTCATTGAGGGGTCCCAATGGGGTCAGCAGGAACGGTACAACTAGCCACTCTCTAGTCATCCAGATTCCTTACTTTCAATCATTTGCATAAGTCTGTTAAATTCATCCAAAATTAACTAGTCTTAAATATCTACTACTATCTTCCTACTACTAACTTCTAGTAGTAGGAATTCTATTTCTGCACCTCATGAAACACTCTATTCCTACCATCCATGCCTTTTTACTGTCCTGTGAACTTAAGGTGCCAATATTTTTCTCACCTTTCATCTCTTTATACCCTAACAGTACTCACTATGCTGAGACGTATTTCCCAATTATTCTAGCTTATATTTATCTTGTCATCTATTGGGTATTTTACAGCTAATAGGACAAGTAAATGTTATTAAGCTGATATATAGCATGCTTCATCATTCTTATCTATAAATCTAGTTAGCTCTACCTCTAGTTCTCTTAGGATACTTTAATGAAGCCAAGGTACTTGTATGAAGTGATGGAAACAGCAGAAGGTATGGCCAAGTGAGAGGAAGTAGGTCATTGATGTCATTTTCTTAAATGGTATACTGAGATCACTCCATCCTCTTTATCTTTCTCCCAGGTACCTTTCTTCCATTTTTACCATCCCCCACCCCCCGCACACAAAAAAAAATGATATGACCAGTTTTGTTCTATGAGAGTCTTTTGTGTTGTGAAGATTTCAGTGATAACTGGTCACCCTATAAACTCAGGCAATCTATACTGGACACTACTTGTGTGCCCAAGAACCACATTCTAGATTGCTCAGAGTCCTAAGATAAAACCAAATACTACTAGTCTTAAAAAGCAAAGTAGTGATAAAAATGACTCCTAATGATATTCTGCTATACACATGGATGGATGCCTTATTCAGATATTATCAAAGAAGCATACAGAGACCCACAGCAGACATTCTACAGAGAGATCTTGAAATACTCAACTCATCAAGTTCTTCCTCTCAGAGCTCAGGGAATCCCATGAATGCTGAGGCAGAAAGAGTGTAAGAGCCAGAGGGGAGCTGGGTGGTGGTGGCGCACGCCTTTAATCCCAGCACTTGGGAGGCAGAGGCAGGTAGATTTCTGAGT
>NC_045030.1:138735837-138740414 GCF_008632895.1 Mastomys coucha | reverse complement strand
ACCTGTCTCGAAAAAACAAAAAAACAAAAAACAAAAAACAATCAAAAACAAAAACAAAACAAAACAAAAAAGAGCAAGAGGGGAAGGAGAACAGCAGGAGAACAGGCCCTCTAAATCAGCATGAACAAGGCTCCTCTGAACTCAGGAACTGAAGCAGCAGGCACAAGGCCTACAAATGTCTGCAGTAAGTCCTCTGTGTATATATCACAGCATTCAGTTTAGTACTTTTATGGGACTCCAATGTGTGTGAACAAGTTGAGTCTCTGATTCTTTTGTCTTCTCTTGGGCTCCTTTCCTCCTGTTGGGTTACCTTATTCAACTTTGATGAGATGTTTTAAAAGTTCTCGTATCATTTTTAGTTTGATTTGGTTGTTATCTCTTAGAAGTTTGTTTTTGTATAATGGGAGACAGGAAGGGAGTGGATGTGGAGGAGAGGGAAGGTGGAGAGGGACTAAGAACAGTAGAGAGAGGAGAACCTATAATCAGAAGAAGCTGGAGAAAAAATGAAGTATCACAAACAAATATTTCCAAATAAATAAAAACACAGTTGTGGAAAAAAAAAGCTCTTCCTTCTTTCAACTTGATTTATGTCAGGAATTTTATCATAGAAACAGAAAGCTAAGAAATCCTCTTTGAGACAAATTACCACCCATATGTCTTTCTATCCTGCTAACAACATGCTGGGCATATAATTAGAGTATTTCACAGTCCTGATAGAATTGATTTTCTATTTGATGTATCATTGTCATTCCTGACTTTTTGTAAACAGATGCTAGGTGAACAGTTTGAACACAGTTATAGTTGCAAGGTTGTTACTAGTTAGGTCCCACACACATAGGGCCAGTGAGATTTTCTAATTTACAAATGATGTCATAAAATATTCAGAAAATTTAGAAAAGGTACTCCTTTGCTTTAAATTTTGCCAATAAGTATTGCTTAAGTTGACAGTAATTTTAAGGAAATTTACTTTAATTTACTAAAACAGAGTTCCTCTATAATATACAGTCTCCATACAGCATTTCACAGTACAGAATAAAAGTGACTCAGGAAGGTGTCTCATATAACATTTTTAGTGGAGACATGATTTAATAACAAACCTACAGTCTTAAAAATTATTTATTTATTTATTTATTTATTTACTTCCTAAATGTTGGTCCCTTCCTGGTCCCCCTACAAAGTTCCCCCATCTCCCTTCCCTTTGCCTCTTGAGAGGGCAGCCCCGCCCTGTAATCTCCCTACCCTCCTGCTTCAAGTATCTGTAGGTGCCTTCACTCCCACTGAGGCCAAACAAAATAGCCCTCTGCTACATATGTTCCAGGTGCCTTGAACCAGCCTGTGTAAGCTCTTTGGTTGCTGGCTTAGTCTCTGGGAGTTCCCAGCCATACAGGTTAGTTGAGACTGTTGTTCTTCCTATGGGATTGCCATCCCCTTCATTTCCTTTCATCTTTCCCCTGACTCTTCCAAAGAGGTCCTCCAACCTCAGTTCAGTCATTGGCAGTTAGTATTTGTATCTGTCTCAGTCAGCTGCTGGGTAGGGCCTCTCAAAGTACAGCCATGATATGCTCCTGTCTGTAAGCACAACATAGCATCAGTAATTGTGACTGGGATTGGTGCCTGGGATGGGTCTCAAAATGGGCCAGTCACTGGTCAGCCATTCCTTCAGTCTCTGTTCTATCTTTGTCCTTGAATTTCTTTGTGAAGTAGCTCAAAGTTTTGCCACATTCCATGTGTTTATAGGAATTCTTCCTATAATAATGATTTCTCTGCATATATTTAGATCAAAATATAACCAGTCTTAACATTTGTAACATGTTTCTAATATAAATAGCTTTTTTTCTCCTTTAATTAAAAATAGATACTTTTCTCATACTATCTCATAATATCCTGATTACAGTTTCCTTTTCCTATATACCTCCAAGTTCCTTACCACCTCCTCTCCCATCTGGATCCATTCCCTTTCTGTCTCTCATTAGAAAAGAACAGGCTTCTAAGAGATAACAACCAAACATGACAAACTATACTCTGATAAAGCAAAATCTATCATATCAAAGTTGGACATGGAGATCTAAAAGGAAGGAAGAGTTCCAGGAGAAGGCACAAGAGTAAAAGATCTACTCATTCACACAGTCTGGAGTCCCATAGTAATACTAAGTTAGAAGTCATAATATATGCACAGAGGACCTGGTGCAGACCTATGCAGGCTCTGTACTTGCTGCATCAGACTCTGAGTTCATATGCGCTTTGCTCAGTTGCTTTAGAGGGATTTGTTCTCCTGGTGTCTTCCATAGCCTCTGGCTCTTATACTCTTTTCAGCTCCTCTTCTGCAGAGTTCTCTGAATGCTGAAGGGAGGTATTTGATGGAAACATTCATTTCAAGTGGTGTTTCAAGGTCTCTTTCAGTGTAATGTCTGGCTGTGACTCTCTGTATGTGTTCCCGTCTTTTGAAGGAGGAAGCTTCTCTGATGATGGTTGCATAAGATACTGATTCATGAGTATAGCAGAATATTATTAGGGTTCATTTTATTGTCTCATTTTTTGTAGTTTTATTTGTTTGTTTATTCATTGTCCAGTACTAATATCTTCATCCTATATTGCCATGCACACTCGTCTACTCCAGTCACATCCAAAATATCGGGGATAAAATCCTGATTAAGGATAAGAGGCAATAAGGATCCAAAAGGAGTTCTGTGCCTCCTGGATATTCAGACAGTCGCTGGTATCTCCTAACTCAGACGTGTTCCAGAATAGTCTTTCCAATCATCAACACGCCCTCATAATTAGGCATAAAGGTACCCCAAAAAATGATTCTTAAATGGCTAAGATTGGGCATTGTGTCCTGGCCAGCACAATGTTTCCAACCTATCCTAGTTTAATAGCAAGCTGTCCATAACTTGGAATTTCTCTCAAGGAATCTGCCTTGCCAGAGCTAGCAACAGAGGTCTAGCACATTCCTTAGGACAATAGATAGTTCACAATAGTTAGAAATGTTTTACATACTAGAAAGTAATAAAAGGCTTCCACTCAAGGACATTAGCTAGAAGTGTTAGGTCAGAACCCCCTAGTCATTGCCTCCAGCAGAACCAGAGAATTAGCATAGGAATACCAAAATAGCCTCAACAGAGAGGGCTCCACCCCTCTTCCTCTGGCTTCACACCTAGCTACCAGACCCTGCTGACCTTGGGGTGGAGGTTACTTGCCTACTTGACCTCAGTCTTGCATCCCTTGCTGTAACCCCCACCTGCCTATGTGACTCTTGTCATCTGCCCTTCTTGCTGTATGCTATTTAAGCCTGAATTTCACCTTGTACAAATACATTCAGATTCAACACACCTTTGTGTCTCGAGTCTGTTTGTCATCCACTGACTAATTGCCCACCTGACCAGAATTCTCATCCTGTGGAAATTGGGGTCCCTGCAACGAACCCAGTCTGCAGCACTATATAGGTATGTGTGGGGGAATCTGGGAGGGTTTGGGAAAAAGAAAATCTTATTAAAGTACATCTTATGAAAAATTTAAAAACTAATCCTTTAATGTAGAATGTAAAAATCAAAAGCATAGAAAAAATCTTCTAAGGTCTAGAGAATAGTTAGAGTTGGTAAAATGTAGCTACTTGTCACAACTGAGAAAATCTTGGAAACAAAATTATTTACAAAATGAAATTGAAAATATATATGCAGCATGCTACTTAACTTTAAACCATACTAAATAATCTGATACTTGCATGTCTACATGAAAAACAAAGAAGCAAACAAAACATGAGAGCTAGACCGATATCAGCCTACTGAATACCTTCATGGATATGGAAGTGATGAGTAGGAGCATGAGCAACAAGACTGCCATCCTTGTGCTCAGAGGATAACCCCAGGGAGAAGAGAGGGTGACAAGTTCATGGAAAGGGACTCTCATCCTTTCACTAATGATATCACCAGTTATGCAAGTCTCCAATCAATCAGCCACCTTTGTATAACATTTCCCTTGTCAGAACTAGATCATATCAAATCTGTAGTGAGGGTGGTGTGATGGTGAGCAGGCAAAGGACCCAGGCACCAAGACTCAGGAACTGTGTTAGATCCCCAGTTCCCACATAGTCAAAGGAGAGAGCCAAGTTCTGCAAGCTGCCTTTTGACCTCCATATGTGCTGTGGCATTTGAATGAGAACACAAAATACATGAACACACAAACATATGAGCACACAAGTGAAGGAATGAAATTTTTAAAATTAAACCATGGAAACTTGAAAAGCACATTGTTTTGGGCTACAAGATTTATCATTTTGAATTAAGTGGGAATTCAACAATTATGATCAGAGAAAATTGATAATAAGGAAGCCATTGATAATAGTAACATGTGCAATAGAAGAAGGGTGCTTGTTAGAGCCATAAGGTATATATAAAAGAAGAAAAATGCATAGACCATCATTTAAGGATGATTACATTGAGAGTTGATAAAAGAGACTTGTGTTGGTTAGGATTTCTGTTTGTTTTATTTGTTTGTTTGTTTGTTTGTTTGTTTGTTTGACATTGGACATGAGCTAGGGTCATCTGGAACTTTTTTTTTTTGGTTTTCGAGACAGGGTT
>NC_045030.1:138728367-138735646 GCF_008632895.1 Mastomys coucha | reverse complement strand
ATATAAATTAAAATGTCAAACTAGCATTAGATTATAATACAGTTAATATATACAAATAATAAGGGGAAATTAATAGGTATAGGGAGCTAGTTGACTCTATGAATGCATTAGCCAACAGTTCCCCAAGATGGCCACAAATAAAAGAACTCCTAATGGAATGTTGCTAGATTTTGAGCACACATAGACCTCATCTTTCATAAATGAACTGTGATGTTTGATGGGAAGTACATTCTTAGGTCAGTCCCTCTGGATTTGAAGGAAACCTAAATTATTTCATAAGCTCAATGTAACAATTTTTACATTGGCTTTTCTGTAGCCAATGCTTCTAGACAAAATATGCCTCCACATAGCATGCTTCCTACTCAAAAATTATTTCTTAGCAATACAGGAAGATCAGACAGAGAAGCTGGATCATCTTCACCCTCACACATACATTTTTAAACACACATTGATTTGTAACTCCAGATGTTGTTCTCGTTCACTCTATTAACTGAACAGAGAACCCAATATCAAATGGTGAAGAAAGGCTGAGACAGAATTAGATCGATAGAGCTTGAAGAAAAGGAAAAACATCAACCAGGATTCCAACACGTTTACGAAAGGCAAACTTAGCTAAATCAGAGTTACTGATCTACCTTTTACCTAAATTACAGTTTCCATGGCTACTCATGAGATAGACTTTCGTGCTATGCTACAAAATGAAAAGTCTGAAAGGCTAAGAAAAACTGAAAAGCCAGATTTATTTGCTGTTCTTTCCAGACCATTCATGTAGCTACAATGCTAACAGCTCTAACCATGGAAACCTCACTTAAGAAATTATAGTTAAAAGGATTGCCATTCAATTTGCTTAATAAAGGATCTAAAGGTAAACACAAAATGTGCACCTAAAAATATATGCTAGGGTACAATACTAACATTTTCAAAAGTTTCTGTTGCTGTGCTGTTATTTAAGAGGAGATAATAAAATATAAATCCTATCAGGAACATTCAAGCAAGAATAATGGACCAATTTCAACATGCCTAACTTGAAGAAAACTGGAAGGCACCTTTATAATCAATGATCTAGTAAAGTTTAAGGACAAGAGTTCCCTTCCACTGTGGTATTAGGAAAGTTATATTCTTCCTGATATGTTATTTATATTTTCCTCTGTTTGCAATAAATAAATTTCTTTTTGAGTCATTTATCAGTAGGTGAAAAGGTAAACTAAAACAGACTATTGATGCTCAAATAATGGTGAAATAAAATGAATAATAAGCAAGGCCTTTATAGGAATAAAAAGAAGTTCACAGGAAACTGAATTCTTAAATACACAATGAGTATTAGTCATGATATGTTCAAAGATATGGTCTCATCAAAATGAGGTTTTCCCAGTCAAAGCAAAAAATTTCTCTTGAAAACTTCTGTAAAAACAAACATAAAACACCTTATCTACAAGAGAAAAACTAACATTATGTATTTAGCTTAGCTTTGAAACACCACAAGTCCAGTCTATAAAAGAAAATGCCACTTTATCTGTCCATGATTCCTAAAACTTTTAACAGATTCTGTGGTGTAGATAGGATGTATAAAAACACAGAAGAATATGGGAGAGAATGTTTAAGGACATTTCTGTATGTAGGTAAATGGGATGATTTTTTAGCATTTTAGCAAATGTATACAATATATAGCTAGATATATTAGGTTCTTACAAGCACATTTTCTATTATTATTTCTGTGGTAAGTGAACAGGGATAAAAAATATCACTACTCTATACAATAGTCAACACAACTCAGTGCTTGTAGTCAAACTAGGCCACTGTCTAGAAAAGAAAAGGAGATGACAAATGTGAGGCTCAAGAAAGAAAAGTATTTAACAAGATATGTCATGAGCCCAAGAGAAAATGTGCAATTATTCTGCTAACAGGACAATACCAATAAAAGAAGATGTAATGGAGTGCTACTATACCCATTGATCAGTGTCTTTCTCAACCCTCATTAGAGAAGCTTCTTGAAGAAGATCAGAATGAAAAGAGACCCACAAATGGACAATGTTTAGAGAATGCAAGATTTTGAAGCACTCAATTCTCAATGGGATGTCTTCATCAAAGCCCTGCTCTCAAGGCTCGGTGGTCTATAGGGAAGAGGACTCAAAAAGATTGCAGGAGCTATAATTGCTTGATGGCTCCAAGGAAAATGTCTTCAGATATAATAGCACAAATACACATATGACTCACAGAGACTGGCATTATTCACAGGACTTGAGTAGGTTCACCCTGCTGCCTGTGCCCTGGACTACTTGTCACCTAACCCTACATACCCTTGGAGGTTGGAGTTTAGGTGGTACAGAGTCAATGATACAGACTGGGAGCAGGTGAGAAATACCACAGCAAGCTCATCTGAGCACTGCTGCAAGCGCCTTTAAAACCCTTCACCTGCGCCCCCATTGGTATCAGGTCTGGAGTGCAGGCTCTGCAAGTTAAGAGTACTTGCTTGAAATAGAGGGAATGTCCAACTAATGTCTGGCCCAATGTGAGAGCTATCCCATGGGGAAGAACCAATCCCAAACACTATTACTGATACTTTGTTATGCTTGCATAATTGTCCTCTAAGAGGTTCCACCCAACAGCTGACTGAAACAGATGCAGAGACCCACAACCAAATATTACACCCAGCTCAGGAAGTCTTACATAAGACTTGAGAGAAGGATTGAACCAGAGTCAGAAAAGTGAGTCCACAAAGAGCAACAGAGTCAAGTAATCCAGGCCCTTAGGAACTCCCAGAGGCTGCATCACCAACCAGAAAGCAATCAAGGGCTGGACCTAGCCTCCCCCACACATACACACATATGTAGCAGATGTGCAGCTTGGTCTTCATGCAGGTCCCCCAACAACTTGAGTGGGGGCTATCCCTGACTCTGTGGCCTGACTAAGGATCCTGTTCACCAAACTGGTCTGCCTTGTCTGACCTCAGTGGGAGAGGATGTGCCTAGTCCTGCAGTGACTTGAGGTGCCACTGTGGGTTGGTACTTGGTGGGTAGACACTTTCCCTTCTCAGATGTGAAGGGGAAGGTGGAGGGTCCACGTTAGGGGTGACTGGGAGGAGAGAGGAGGCTGCAATTGGGATGTAAAGTAAATAAATGAACAAACAAATAAATCTTGATGTTAGAGTCACATGGTAACTCCTGCCCCAGGGGATCCAAGGCCCTTTTTTGGTCTCTGTGGGTATAGGCATGCACATGGCCCAAATACACATATAATAGCAAAACATCCATACACATAAAAGTAAAATAGATAATTTATTAGAATGAAAGAACAAAAGAGAAAGTGCCTTTTATAAACACAATACTGGTGAGAATAAAAGGGTGGAATTTGAGTAGGTGCTGTCTCTGACTCTTTTGCCTGCTCTTGAGATCCTTTACTTCCTACTTGGTTGCCTTGTCCAGCCTTGATATGCCTAGTCTTATTGTAGCTTATTATGCTGTGTTTGGTTGATAACCCCGAGAGACCTGCTCTTTTTGAAGGGAAACAGTAAATCAGTGGACCTGGGGGGGTGGGAGGGGGAAGTGGAGGGAGTGGAAACTGTGGATGGGATATAATATATGAGAGAAGAATAAATTGTGGGGGGAAGATATCCTGAACTACAGGGTGAGGAAGTAAAAAGTAAGGAATTAAGTAAGGACTAAAAAGAAAGTCATAAGAATAGAAAGCTAGGTGGGCAGAAAGGTAAATGTGGTATGCAGACATTTTTATGGCCTCTATGGTTATTTCTACCTAGTATCATGTCCTTATATAATGAGTTCTAGAAAGTGCTTCTAACCAATAGAAATGTTTACTTATTTTGGACAAAGATATTTCTACACCTGTGAACTATCCAGCTATACGCCTCTCACATGAACCTCTTAGTTCATACAGTTTTAAGGAGACCATCATTTGGAACATGTCCACATAACAAGAAATTGAAAGTCGACTCAAGCAATCAGCTTGTGAGGTACTGACACCCTCACTTCAAGAAACACGGGAAGATAGAATCCTGTCAGTAACCACTAAGCTACACTTTTCCGACAGAAGACTAAGTTGCAGAAAGTAAAAAACTGAAACAAAAAATATACAAATCAAACTATTATATAGCAATCAATAACTAAAGCAATCTTTAATTCTAGAGAATTACAAAAATCATCAGCAAATTCTTGCTTCTTGATGGTTCATAATATGAAGCCATTACTGGGATATTATAACAAGTACGCACTTGTTTTTAGAGACAGTAGCAAAATGCTTTCTATGTAAACCTTCCCATACCTGGAATCTAGTTAAGATTATGTTACACAATATCTAAGGATCAATAAAAGTTTTATTTCTCTGATCTGGAGTGTGTTCATCTAGAAAATATTATCATTAAATGTTAAATCATTAAATGTTAAATATTACCTAAGTATCCTAACAGATTACAAATGCTTTATTTTTATTGTTCTTTTACTGAGCTTCAGTCATTCTCACCACATGAACAGACACTCAACTTAATTTTCTTCCTATATAAAGCATTAACCATGTAACATGTCCTTAATATGTATACCATCATCAGCTAGACATCTTTGTGCTTTTGATAGACATATAGACTAACTTTAATTTTTAATGAAATCACTTGATACTTATAATGCAAGTATCAAGTAGTTGTAAATATCTTTTATGAAACATCAGAATTAATGTATTAACTTTCTCAAATTTTTATTTTATCATACAAATAATTTAACCATACTGTAGAATATAGAGCCTACAGAACAAATGTACAGTGCAGTATATTTTTAGCAGCATAAAGTTTCACCTTTTAAAAATGAAATTGTTCTTGTGGCTGGAGAGAAGATGGCAGCACTGGCTACTCTTCCAGAGGATACAGGTTTGTGTCCCAGCTCTGACAGGGTAGCTCACAACTGTCAGTAAGTCCAGCTGTCAGGAGAGCTGATGCCTTCTTCTGGTTTCTGAGGGCCCTACATGCACATGCTGCACAGTTATACATGCAGGCAAAAGAAACAATCATATAAAACAAAATTAACTAAATACTTTTAAAACAACAAAAAATGAAAACCTCTAGTAAAATAATTCTAATGTGAGATGAGTTGCTTTATGATGAGGTAACTTTCTCATTACTGATATTTAGTAAAGATAGAATGACTGGAACTTATGGTGTAGTTCAGGATTAAAGCACATCCCCGAGGCCCTAGGATCAATCTCTCACTACGATATAAAAAGAATGAGCATGCAAACGAGAGAGAAAGAGGAAGGGAGAGAAGGTAAGGGGAAGGAAAACACAGTAACTCCTACAAAGTGATACAAAGCTGTATCACTTAGAGGGATGATAATATCATAGAGTGTAATGATATGATAGGAGATGATATTTGATGATAGTATCATATAGAGTAATAATAATACATGCAAGGGTTTTACGATGCTTTCAAATGAACCTTCTGTGAAGCTATCCTCTAAGACTGCACTAAGAGTATCTTCCCGTTTCAGGTATCTGTATCAGCTAACTAAGAAACAGAACTTTCTATGCATATGTTTACTAAATCATTAGTAAATCATAGGCATATAATTAGTAAATGATAGAAGGAACACAGTTCATACAAAATAATAATGGTAACTTTACTACACAATAATATATTTAGATAAGTCTTCAATATGATATTCCTTTGGAGGTATTGTCCCATTGATAATGGTGATTACACTCTTAAATTTAATCAGATGAGAGACATGGAGAGTTAGAGGATCTGAAGAAAGGACATAATTATTAGTTTGGATATTAATGATGATTGCAAATGGATACACAGAAATTAGAAATCAGAAAAATAAGAAAAATATGATATTCTTCTGAGATATAATCAGTAAAATATGACCATGTATGAGTATATACTTTAAGAAGTAAATAATGAGTGTTGTGAAGAAACTGCAGTCAGAAAGACAAGAAAACCTTAAAATTAAAAATTGTCTCAAAGATCCAAAACAGAAATATGATTTTAATTTGGTTAAGAGGTAACATAATCAACTGAATTTTGTCTAGTTCAAAAGATAATGAACTGTATAGGAGACTACTTAGAGAAAAGACTAGAACAGAAGAGCCAGCCAAATGTGATCAATGTTTTCTAAGATGGGGAATTTCTGTAATATCCTCCCTTCATGTAGATCAAATATGCATTTGCATGTGTGTGTATATGTGTGTGTGTTTGTGTGTGTGTGTGTGTGTGTGTAGAATGTTATACAGATTGAGTAGGTTATATTTGTATATACAAATATGCATATAATAATAACTTGTAGATAAAGAAGTAATGATTTTTTAAAAAAAAATTAAAAAAAGAAGTCATGATTTTGAAGGAGAGGCATGAGGGGTATATGGGAGAGTTTGGAGGGAGAGAAGGGAATGTGTGTATGTGTGTGTGTGTGTTTGTTTGTGTATGTATGTATGTATGTATGTGTGTGGTATATGTGTGTGTGTGTGTGTTTAGCATTGATCATAATTGGTATGCTTTTCCCTGGAGGGGGGTGGAACTTCTCCAGCTATCAGCATTCTTTAGTTACCTGTAGTTCTTTGTGTAAGGTTGAGGTCTCATGAGCTCTGATTCTATCCAAATTTACCTATTGGTGTCATTCTTATTCAGCTCATGTTTGGGTAGTCAGGTTGGTGAGACATTATGAATGAAGCTTTTGTATTTTACTAGGAGACAGAATCTCATAGCAAATGTCATGTTTCTCTGTTTCTTACAGTCTTTTTGTCCCATTTCAGAAAGGATCCCTAAACTTTACATGCAGGAGTGTTTTGTAGATCTGTCCATTGAGACTGGGCTCTACAACTCTGCAACTTTGCATTGGCTGTGGTTTTTTGTAGCATTCTCTGTTGTGATGAGAAATTTCTTTGATGAAGGGTAAAGACTACACTTATCTGGGTATCATTGCTAAGTGTTTATAGACAGTTGTTAGAGATCAAACTGGTTTAGTAAATTAGAGGCTGAGTATTCTCTCCTCCAGTGACCATGATTTCACTAACACTGAGTAGTCAGCTAGGTTTCCAGTGCTGGACATGGGTTTTAAATGTTAAATCCAATTAGAGAGTTGTTGGTTACCACCAAAGTTGCAATAATACGTTTTTTGTTTGAGTGTTTGTTTTGAATACAAAGAGAATGTTCCTCAATTTTTGAAAGTAGGCATTATTTTTACAATATATTCAGATTATGGTTTTCCCTACTTCAACTACTCACAGATTCTTCCCAGTTTTCCACCACAGAAATCCATATCCCCCCTTCTCTCTCTCTCT
>NC_045030.1:138724219-138728323 GCF_008632895.1 Mastomys coucha | reverse complement strand
TCTCTCTCTCTCTCTCTCTCTATCTATCTATCTATCTATCTATCTATCTCTATCTCTTTCTCTCTCTCAAACAAATAAGCATCTAGCTTTTTAATGTTTTACTTTTTATTTTGTTTTGTTCTCTTGTTTGATTTTTTTCTCTGCTTCGTGAATGTTCATCTAATCTCTACCTCCATACCACCTGCATCAAAATAAAAACCACCCTTCATGTGCTGAATCAAATTTCTGAGGGCCAAAGGGTGAATCATAATAAATTTATCATTGAGAACAGGCAATAAGTGAGATCTTTCATTATTTACCAAGACTCTTGTAAAAGGAAGTGATAGAAACTTCATCAATAAGTACTGTATAATAATCTACCCCCCCCCATGCACACTGACTTAGAATGTGCCCAAGACTTAAAATGAGCTCACTTCTCAGTTTTTCAATATGGGAAATAATAGCATTTTACCATATGTATTTCTGAATTTAACCACAGATTCAGTGCTCTATAAAGTTTTCTTTGCAATTGAACAACAAAGAGAGTGATTATTTTAATAACTAAGTCAGAATTGATTTGAAAAGGAAATTTGAGGAAAAGAAAAGCAACCTCTTTGGAAACTATAATTGTCACCATATTTTATTTATATCTTCATTCTAATAATTGCTATAGGAGAGCAAACCTGGGGGAAACAACAGACCAAATGAGCAAATAACAGTGTCTTCTTGATTGATAGCTAAGTGGTACCATGAAATATATCAGATGAGGAATAATGGATTCAATTTTCCAGATTCCCAAGAAACTATGAGAATGTTCTCTAGTAATCAAAATGACAAATATTTTCAGCAGGTAGAGAGCTGTGATGAAAGCACTATATTATGTATGGCTATTACATGGTTTTGTGCAGTACAATAATATCTAATGCGTTTGGAACTGAGTTCTGCAGCAAGCCAAATTACCTATTTCAGAGCTGAGAGGAAATAGAAAATGAATTGTTTCTTGCCATAAAATTAGTACATTCATTAAGTCATAAGTTTCACTCAAAGGACAACTTGTCACTCCTCTGCTAATAGCCCATGTCCATACAAATCTAAGGCCATTGATTGTACAATTGACCAATTGACCAATGTCTATATTTTAGAATGAAGGGAAAGATGCTGATCCAGGAAGTGACACTCTGTGCAGTGACAGATGACAGAACAGGAGGAGACAGAATATAGAAATGGCAGATTTATCCCTCACAAAGAAGAACAGCAATCTGTCTTAAGTTGATTATTACTGAAGTGAACATGTATGCACATTTAATGAAGTCCAGAGGCATAACTATGCTTCAACAGCATATAAGCTTGAGTCCATGATGACAGTTATAATTCTTAGCAAAGGAAGATTACATTTTAAGAATATATTATTTTTAGGATGACAATAAAAGGAGTTACATACTGTAAAATATTTGCCAAGAAGTTTAGAGAAAAATAAAGTAATATGCACAATATATAAATAAATTAAATAACCAATAAAATTTCGTATTAAAAAAAGGTAAATTAAAAGATCTAGAGCTCATTTTGTGAGACTTTCTAAATGACTCCCTACACTGCAAATAGAGCAAAGACTGATGGCAATCCAAAACTTTTAGACACTAGGCTTTGAATTAAAGTAAAACATTATATTTACCTATATATAAATATATATGGAAGTATGCTATTTTCTACAAGTTATCCAATAGGAGTTTCATAGACCTTTTCAGAGATAAGATGGTAGGAGATGCTACTTTGCTTTGTGTTTTGTATACTTGCCTTCCAAGTAAATGATTATTTAAAAAAATAATCTAATACATAGTAATAACCTTATTAGAAAATCAGTAAAAATATGCACTAAATATTTTACAGTCTAATTTGCTAAGTTCTAACATATATGTATCTGTAATACCTACAGCACAATTCAATAGTAAATATATAACTCTTTTTACAGGCTTTGACAATTTTGTGTATCTGAAAACTGAAATTTTGGTCATTTTTACCTATTATAGCCCTATCTCATCCCCACATTGACATGTTTGGTTTTGTCACAAATACTCTCTTACTTATTTTGTTTTGCTCGTTGAGTTTATTTATAATTCTTTTCATAAGCATGGCTGAGGAATTATGTTTTTGAAACATAGGCAAGTTATGAAGATACATCACTGAAAAAATACAGCATCTCTCTCAGTTCCTATTAACAAGTCATTGCCTCACAGTAGGTAGTGGAGCTTTAAGTTTTTCCCCGTTCATAGTAAAATGGTGATTAGTCAAACCTTGTACAGGTCTTCCTCTTCAGGTACCTAAAACTATAATGAGTTCATGAGGGCAATGGTTATGTTATTTAAAGAAGGTATAATTTTTCAGCATTCCTTCCCAAACTCTGGCTCTTACATTCCCATGCCCTTTTCTACATGTTGGGGAGGATGACATTGATATCTGATTGAGAATCAAGAACTACACAGTCCCTTATTATTCACTTTTCGACAAGTTGTGCATCTTTCCATTGACTGCTGCCAGATATTATTAGAATGTTCTCTTATGAAAACTGAAAGCAACACTAATCTATAGGTATAAATATAAACATTTAGAAGGTAATAATTCCTAACTACATTCTAAAACTTACCCTTATACACACAGACAAGTATAACTGTAATTCCTCATCATAGATTCTTCTCTTTATACCAAATGGAGACTATCACAGAAAGCCACAATGGACCCAATGCAAAGGTCAATGGATTGAAGGGATCCTAGCTCCAATAAATACAACTTCAATACAGCTCCTGCACCCTAAGTTTCAGTGAACATCAGTGGAGGGGGCAGGAGTAGGATTTTAAGAGTCATAGTACCATGAAGTCAACTATGAGACTGTATACCTTAGAAATGGCTGCCTAAACAAGACCTGAGCAATAGCAGAATCATTGGATATGCTAACATGTAAGGAGGAAAATATGGGATCCCACCCATAAACAAAAAACTACAGGCAACTAATGACTGCTGGGTAAAGAAAAATTAACCTTTCAGAGGAGGGATGAGGCCTTGGGCTGGTTACCCAATACAAAGTAGTCAGCCATCAAATCCTATACACAAAAACAACAACAAAAAACACTCAGGATGGTATATTTATTTATCTCTCTCTATCTATGTATTCATATATATTTAAACAATAGTAATTGAAGAAAACAGCAAACAGTTGTGAAATGGAGAGAAATGATGAAGGCAGCTGGAGAGAGGAGCATGGGAAAAAGAAAGGAAAAATATTATATTTAAATTAAAATAAACTAAATTAAAAACAATTGGAATATTTTTAAACAGAAATCATTATTATGTTGTACTTTATGGTTAACATCCACTTATCAGTGAGGACATACCATGCATGTCCTTTGGGTCTGAGTTACCTCACTCAGGATGATATTTGCCTGAAAAATTCATGATGTCCTTGTTTTAAATAGCTGAGTAGTATCCCATTGTTTAAATGGCCCACATTTTCTTTCTCCATTCTTTAGTGAGGCACATCCAGTTTGTGAAAATTATAAATAAAGCTGCTATGAACATGGTTGATCAAGTGTCTTTGTGAAGGTGGAGCATCTTTTGGGTATTCTCTCAGGTTTTGAGGTAGAATTATTCCCAAGAATTATTCTGAGTACTCATCAAGTTGATTTCCAGAAATGTTGTACAAATTTGCACTCACACCAGCATTGGAGGAGTGTTCCCCTTGCTCACCAACCTCTTCAGCATGTGCTGTCCTTTGAGATTTTGATCTTAGCCATCCTGGTGAGTGTAAGGTGGAATCTCAGAATCTTCCATTTCCCTGATGACTAAGAACTATGAATATTTCTTTATGTGCTTCTCAGACATTTGAGATTCTTCTGTTGAGAATTCTCTGTTGAGCTCTGTACTCCATTTTGTAATTGGGTAATCTGGATTATTGTCTAACTTCTTGAGTTCTTTATAAACTTTGGATATTAGCCCCCTACCAGATGTAGTAAAGATCTTTTCCCAATCTGTAGGCTGACATTTTGTCCTAATGATGGTGTCCTTTTGAAACTGCCTGCAGTTTCACACACTGGGTTCTTCTCAGCCAGGAGGGAATAAAGGACCTGAAATAAA
>NC_045030.1:138716714-138723835 GCF_008632895.1 Mastomys coucha | reverse complement strand
TGTTAGCCCCCAAACAGGGCCTGCCTGAAGTCTGATGACTGAAGTGAAGAGGGAAGGTAACATCCTTTGACTTACAGAAGCTTTTCAGTTTCATGAGGTCCCATTTATTAGTTCTTGACCTTAGTGCCTGAGCCATTGGTGTTCTTTTCAGGGAGTTTTCTCCTGTAACAAAGGTGTTCTCCTTAAACATCAAAGAAAATAAAGAAAAGAAAAGAGAAAGAAAGAAAAAAACAGCAAAGAAAAGTATCTTTGTAATGACCATCTTCATTACAGAATGTAATATATTTATCCAAACATTGGATACATTATAATTGGATATGAAAACCTTAGTACATATAATTTTATACTCAATTCTTGTATACCTCAAGAGTCAAGATGAGCTAAGTTTCTAAATCAATAACTGTACAGACAATCTCTTATGTACTGTGTGGAAGCATCACCTTTCAATAAAAACCTGATGGCCTATTAGCTGAGGCAGGAAGTAGAAGTTTTGAGTTCTGGTAGAGAGAGATGGGGTCTGGGAAAGAGTCAAGACCAGGAGATTTGCCCTGAGCTCTGAGCAAACAGATTTATGAAACTGAGGAGAGATAACTAGCCATATAACAGAGATAGACTAGAATAAATGGATTATATAAGTTAGATCTAGTCAGAGAATGAGCCAAAGCTTATGACCTAGGAATTTTTTTATTCATAAATTATTTTCAGAGTCGTAATTCTGGGAACAGAGAGACTGGGTAGAAAAGCTAATAACTACAAATAACTTAGTAGAAGAAAATTCTCAAATACCTTCTTATTGTGATAAGCAAATGCTTTATGCATTTGACCTCTCTAAGAACCTCCAAAAGAATTTATATATCAAGCACATATTAAGACTTCTTTTTTCTTTTTTATCCTCTCATATACTACATTTTGACTGTAGCTTTCCCTCCCCCCTCCCCTTTCCACAATCTATCCACCCACCTCCCCTCTCCATCAGATTCCTTACTTCAGGCATGAGAGATTCTCTTCCCTTATTTGAGTACATAATTGAGTAAAAGTGACTGCTTATTCATTTCACATGTCTAGGTGCTACAATATATTGTTCACCATGAAAGCACAAACCTTTGAAAAATAAAGATGTCCTTCAAGATGAATCAAGCTATTAACTGAAAAGATAAAATTTAAACATGAAACAGGAATTAAAGGTAGTTTTAAAGTAAAAAACAACAGTGATACAAAGCTTCCAAAGGTGTTTTGGAATTGGCTAGTTATCTGGAGGAGAGAATGGAGATGGGATTATAGTACAACTGAAGACATTTAGAATGACCACTGTAAAGTGACTGAAGATACAGGCATAATATTCCAGCAATGTCATGGTGAGAACCATATTCATAGTATGAAAAGTCACTGTCTCTTCCTAGGAAGGCTAGATTAAAAAAGAAAGAAAGAAAAGTTATGTTTTGGATCTGTAAAAATGAAGCATCTACAAGCTACCAAAGGGAGTTGCTTAGTACGCAGTACATAGAAGAATTTAGATCTGGGCCAGGGAGAGCTACCAGATATTTAGAACTACACAGATTTACAGAGGAGGGGATGTACATGCAAGGGAAAGCTTTTGTATAGCAACATTAAAGGATTGCAGAGCAAAAAGGAAGACAGCAGAATAATTAATCAAAGAAATAAAATTAGAAGAGAATTAGGCATACCATGGAAATCAAAAGAGAAAGGGGGCAGGAGCACTTGTGATTGTGTTTATTTACTTTATATAGATGGGGAATATCTGGAACAAAAGTCACAGTGATGAGATCAATGAGAACTTGATACACAGAATCGTGAATTTCAGAGTTTCTTTTTAGTTTTGTTTTTACTTATTCTTTAGAAATTTTATACACTATGCTTTGACCATTTATACATTTATACATTCCTCTCTCCTGACTCCTCCAAGATCCACCACCACCTTCCTACCCACCTACTCAACATCAAGTTCTTTGTCTCCCTTTAAAAAGAACAAACATGCTGTCTGATTAGTGTTGGCTGACTACTCCTGAGCATGGGACCTGTCTTGAAGTGTGGTTGTTGTAACCAACCCCAATGATGAAAATGAATTTTTAGTCTCCCAACAACTATTAATTGCAAATAGCTCCTTGGCCAGGAACCCATTGGCTAGAGGAGTAGGGCTTCATGCCCATTCCTCTCCTCCATGCTGGACATGTTTTCTGTCTCCCTCCTTTTAGAACTCCAGGTAAAATGTAACAAAGCTGAGTTGTTAGATCATTTCCATGAATTTCTTGGTGAGCAGCTGAGCCATTCACTTGAAATACAAAACCTCCCTTTTAATTAATAACATTTTCTAATTATTTTAATAGAGAATTTCAATGTCAATCCTCATAATATTGGGACCCTAGAACCTCTATGTCCCCAAAACAGCAGAAATGTTCTCAATAACTAAGGATAGTTTAGGTAAGAATTCTGAAAAAATAGAGAGAGTGGGGAGCAGGGGATCCATGTATCTGGGTTCACATCCTAATCTCCTCTACTAACTTTGTAACTTTGACAGGTTTTTTTGAATTCTGAGAGATTCACGTTCATCTGTGAAATATGAATATCAGCATTGCACAACTAGCAGTTGTACTGAAAATTCATTTTGTTAATATATGTAGCTAACTCAGAGTAGTGCCATTTGAACCATAGGTGCTTAATAAATATGTATTGCTGTCATATTACTATCTTGTTCAATATCGATATTCATCCTTGTTCAAAGACTTAGTATGCTGAATCTACACAATATACAATACAAACTTACATAGAAATGTGGTCTGTATTTGCCACTTTTACCTATTCTGTGGATCCTCAATTAAAAGAAATAAAACTTTCTTAGGCTTTACCCCAGTCATATTTCAATAAACACACACACACAAATACACATACACACACACACACAGAGAGAGAGAGAGAGAGAGAGAGAGAGAGAGAGAGGAGAGAGAAAAACAGAAAAAATAAAGAGCTTTTCCTTTGCTCTTTTCTGTACTATAGCTGATCTAAGCTTCACTCTCTTACCTGTATGTGACACCTCAACTATTTTAAAGATAATTCAGTTCCTAAGTACGTCCTGCACACATGGACAAGACCAATAATAAGTCTTAAGCAAATAAACTTACTGAGGCCACCCACATAGGTTTGTTTAGATTAAAACCAACAAATACTTAGCTTCAAACTTCCCCTAAAAGCTTTGATGTTTCTCATCAGTGTTTGAGTGAATTGGACTTCTAAAGAATTTTCAGATAAAAGAGAAAAGAAAAGAGAAAAGAAAAGAAAAGAAAGACACCATTCCTTGTGGATTATAATCAATGAAGTCCCCATCTGCTTGTCAGGCCATGCAAAAATTCACTATGATGAGACATGGGTCCAAAAGATGCCTTTGACTACTGAATAACAACAGACATAATTTCTTTTTTCTTTTAAGATCTAGTGGTTTTAGTGATAAAAATTCTTAGAGACAAAAATGACATTTGCTAATAAAGGATGTGACTTGCCGAAAGAGAATTGTTACAAACTAATGTGTCTGTAAATAAAAGAAAACTGGGACCAGGCCTTCTATGAGTTTGTTTTTTATTCCTAGCAGAAGGACAAGATTTGGTATCTAAAATGTTCATTATAGCAGAAGGAAGATTTCTTTTTCTGATACTGGAGGAGGATTTAATCATGGATAGAAACAAATGCAAACTTTGTTAAACGACTAGTGAAGGGCACACTGGTCTTAGACTCTCATAGAATGGGTTTCTTGTAACTCACTGTATTTCATAAGTTAAGTTCAGCTTCCAGTGACAGAATTTCCTTTCCTTAAAATCAGAGTAACTAAAAGCATTCAAACTTACATGTATTTTACAAGGAGCAAATTCAGATTTTCTTGTGCTACCTGGTGGAGTTACAATTAAGAAGTAAAGCAAGAAATTCTTAAGCCAGGTCTGGTAATGCACAGCTATAATTCCAGAACAAATGGGGCTGAAGAATGAAGATTCTGGATCTCAAGACAACCAGAAATACATAGCAAATAGAAACAAAAGGAGTGAAATGGATTTCCTTCACTCAAAGCTTTGTGTTAGTATATATGACATTAACTAATTTTATTGTCATTTCATTTAAACTGATCATGAAAAGATAGATATTCCAAAACAATTCTTTCATGAATTCTATAAAGAATAAAATTCCAAATAAAAAATAATTATGCTATCCAATTCATAGTAAATGAAAATATAAAGTATTCATGTGTAAGATCCTCCTAAGAAAAAATGAGACCATTTCTTCTAAACTCTGGCAAGAGACAAGGGTGCCCATTCTCTTCTTCCTTCTTCAAAATAGAGTTCCAAAATCTTAGTTTCAATCAAAAGGAGAAGAGAATGCCATAAAAGTGATTCAAATAGGAAACGAAGAAGTAAAATTATTCCTAATTTCAGATGACATGATCCTCTATTTAAAATATGCTAAAGATTTCGTGAGAAATCACTGAGAGCTGAAAAACACTTTTATCAGAATGGCAAGAAAAGGGGCCTGAGAAATGGCTCAGTGGTTAAGAGCACTCAATGCTCTTACCAGAGGACCCAGGTTAAAATTTCAGCATCCATGTGGCCACTTAACAACGAACCGTAACTCCATTTTCAAGGCGTCTGGTTCCATCTTCTGGCCTCTGTGGGTACTGCACACAGGTGGTTTACAGACAAAACACTCATGCACATAAATTTTGAAAAGATAAATCCTTAAAAATATACCGAGATACAAAATCAGCATACAAGAGTCTCTGGAGAGACAGTTCAGTGATTAGGAGGGCTTGCTGTTCTTGCAGAGGATCCAAGTTCAGTTCCTAGCACACACACAAGGGCAAATCAAAACTACCTGTAACTCAAGCTCCAGTAAACCCAATGCCCTCTTTGCACCTCCATCAACAATCACACATGTCATGCACACACACACACACACACACACACACACACACACACACACACTATTTTAACTCATATATATATATGAGTTAAAATATGTATATATATATGTTATATATGTTATATATGTATAT
This sequence comes from Mastomys coucha, assembly GCF_008632895.1. Lineage (NCBI taxonomy): Eukaryota > Metazoa > Chordata > Mammalia > Rodentia > Muridae > Mastomys > Mastomys coucha. Next base: position 138,718,785 of record NC_045030.1, on the reverse strand, counting down.
GTTATATATACATATATGTTATATATGTATATATATATATACACACACATATATAGACATAAGAATGTATATGACTGAGAAACGCACCAAAAATGAAATCATAGAGAAAATGCCCATTCACAACAACTTTAAAAATATCCAAGAGTATACTCTTTGGTTGGTGTTTTAGTCCCTGGAAGCTGTGAGGGTACACATGGTGGGACTAATGGCTCCAGCAGCATATGTATAGCAGAGGATGTCCAAGTCAGTCATCAATGAGAGGAGAGGCCCTTGGCCCTATGAAGGTTCTATGCCCCAGTGTAGGGGAATGCCAGGGCCAGTAAGTGGGAAAGTGTGGGTTGGTGAGCAGGGGGAGAGGGAGGGAACAGAGGATTGTTTTAGTTTTTGTTTTTCTTTTCTTTTTTCTTTTATGTTTTGGAGGGAAACCTGGGAAAGGAGATATTATAAATAAAGAAAACATCTAATAAAAAAATATATCCAAGAGTAAATATGATGAAAGTAGTGAAAAATCTCTCCAACAAAAATTTAAGACAATAAAGAAAGAAATTAAAGAAGACGTTAGAATACAGATTGATCTTTCATGTTCATGGATAGACCAAGTGTTACAGCAATAGCTATAACTCCAATCACAGTATAAAGATTCAATACAGTGCTCATCAAAAGTCCAGTGCTAGTCTTCACAGAAATGGGAACAATCCTAAAATGAATAAGGAAGGTAAAATGTCCCTGAATGGCTGACACAATTGTTAATTCAAAGAGCAATGCTAGAGATATACCAATTCCAATTTCCAAATTATATTACAGACCCATAGTAATAAATGGGGCACAACATTATCGCTAAATAGGGATGGAAAGTGATAAACTGAAATCATAATTGTTACCTAATTTTGACAATGTTGCCCAAAGCAAACATTGGAAATAACAGCCTCTCTAACAAATGAGTCTGGGAAATCTGACTTTCCACATGTAGAAGAATGAAACTTGATATATTTCTCACCCTGCACAAAAAATAAATCAGCAGTAATTATAGACCTTAATTGAACACCTGAAACTTTGAAACTCCAAGAAGAAATCTGGAAAGGCACTTCAACATACAGGCATAAGCAAGAAGTATCTGGCCAGAACTCCAGTATCATAGCATATATCCCTAGGAATTGACAAATTTGATTACATTCCATAATGAAACTTCTGCACAGGAAAATAAACAATCACTAGTGTAAATCACGAGCCTGCAGAATGAGCAACAAATCCTTGCTAGCAGGCATCAGAAATGGCATTAATATGCAGGATATACAAAAAAAAATGTGAATTTGACATACCAATTATTAAATGGCCAATTAGTATTTGAAAAGTATTCAACAACTTTAGCCTTTGGGAAAGCATAATTTAAAACCAACTGCAGGTTCTGTCTCTCCCAAGTCAAAATATCTTTCAGAAAAAAAAAAAAAAAAAAAACAACGACTAAACAGTATGTAAGGACGGAAGACTGCTTATACACTGCTTGGTTGCCCAGCAACTACTGAATCACTACGGAGCCTCTCTTAACCACTGAGCCATGTTTTTAGTCGTGTTAGGAGAACTTACAGTTTTCACAAAGGATGCAAATCAGGTCCTCAGCACACAGGTTGGGAAGTTCACAGCTACGTCCAAGTCTAACTCCAGTCAGCGGATCCTGCATCCTCTTCTGGCTTCCTTGAGCACACTATCAAACAGCACACACTTATACAGGAATAAACATGAAAACAAACCTTCACAGTATAAAACTGTCAGAAAAAATATGTTTTTATCATGGAAATCTTTTATATCTTTGCTTAGATGTCCTTATTTATTTCTTGAGTCCTTTGTTGTTGGAACAGACAAACATTTCTGATTTTTGCTTGTTGATATTGTATCCTTATTCTTTGCTGAAAGTAATTATCAGAACAGGGGATGTGTGCAATCTTTAGGGACATTTATTTGTTGAAGTTTCAATAATTGAACCCAAGAACTTGGCAAACTAGGTAGGTACTATAATGGTAAGCTATATTTTCAGTCAACATTATTTTTTTTAATTTACTTTACATCCTGCCCA
>NC_045030.1:138713880-138716440 GCF_008632895.1 Mastomys coucha | reverse complement strand
CCTCCAACAATCCTTCCCCCATCCCCTTCTCCTCTGAGCGAGCACTCCCAGACCCTGCCATTTCAAGTCTCTGCTAGGCTAGGTGCTTTCTCTCCCACTGAGGCCAGACAAGGCATCCCAGATAGAAGAACATATCCCATGGACAGGCAACAGCTTTTAGGATAGCACCTGCTCCAGTTGCTCAGGACCCACATGAAGACTGAGCTGCAGATCTGCTAAACATGTACAGGGAGGCGTAGGTTCAGCTTGTGTACCTCTTCCAAGTATCCAGGTTAGTTGACTCTGTTGGTCTACCTATGTAGTTCCTATCCCTTTCCGGGCACAATCCTTCCTCCTATTCTTCCATAAGAGTCCCCAAGCTCCATCTACTGTTTTGCTGTGGGTCTATGCATCAGTGTGAGTCAGCTGCTAGGGGGAGCTTTTCAGAGGACAGCCAAGCTAGGCTCCTGCCTGCAAGCTTAATAGGGTATCATTAATACTGTCAGGGATTGGTGCTTGCCCATGGGATGGGTCTCAGGTTGAGCCAGTTATCCATTGGCCATTGCCTCAGTCTCTGCTTTATCCCTGGTCCTTGCATTTCTTCCAGACAGAATAAATTTGGGGTTGAAAGTTTTGCAGATGGGTTGATATCTGTATAGCTCTACTGGGGTTCCTGCTTGGCTACAGGAGGTAGCCACTTCAGATTCCATATCTACAATGTAGTGAGTCACAGCTAAGGTCATCCCCATTGATTCTTGGGCACCTCCCTTATCCCAGATCTCTGTCCTGGAGATGCCCCCCACATCCCCACCTCTGTCAGTTGTAAATTTCCATTCATTCTCATGGACATCTGGCCATTTCTCCTGTCCCTCCCCATACCTGATCCAGAACCCCTTCAGTCCCCTCCCCATCCCCTCTCCTTCCCAGCTCCCTCCCTCCATCTTCCTCTCATGATTATAAGGTATACATGCTCAGATATGTCAAGGTGTAACCCATAGCATATAAAATACAGAGATTTCAAAAAGCATTTGCTAGCTAATTTTTTGTGTTCTCCTTGGTACTTTTTTCAAATTTTCTCTGCTTCAAAAAGAGTTAAATAAAAATATTTGAAAATATATAAAATGAATGACCACTTAATAGAAAATAGACTTTCCCAGTACAGCAATGGAAAAAAAAATCAATGTTACAGTAAATTGAAATGCTAAGAGAACTCAAATCTTAATTTATTGTCTGACATTGAACTATTCTTTCATTCAAAATTCCCTTTTCTAGAAAAAAAATAATCAAAGAGAACTTAAAGAAAATCGACCTTTTCTGAAGTAAATTTTAAAGGTTATAATTCAGGAAGAATAAAAACTGTCCCCAAAAAAGACTTAAAACACAAAAGAAAACTAACTAGGCCTTTTGTTCTTCACACCCCTTGTCCAGATATGTCCTTGAGACTTCAAACGCTTCCCTCAGCCAGAAACACAAGAAAACACAGTGTCTGTTAGTCTAGTTAGGTGGTGTTAGTTAACTTTAGATCCTTTCCTCTTGTCACAACACTTCTTCCCCCACCTAATCCTCTCACAGGGGACCTTAAAAGAGCAGATTCTGAATTCCCCAGACAGGTTGGAAACTTTCTACTTTAACCCTCTCTCCTGCGGAGCCTTATGCCTGCAGGTGTTCTGAAAGTGCTTGCCTGGAGGATGATTCAACTCAGTGCCTCTTTCTTACCCCAACTAATCCTCTCAAAGCCTGAAATCTAACAATTATCTGCTTGAGCAGTGCAACGAAGTAACTTTTAAGCATTCTTACCACAAAAAGGCTAAGTATGTGACATAATGTATCTGGTAATGAGCTGCTGTGCTTAGTCATTTCACAGTACCAAAACAGCAATTTGTTCCTTGTAAATTTATACAGTTTAAAAATATATAACATTTATTCCTATGTGTGTGCGCGCGTGCACGTGTGTGTGTGTGTGTGTGTGTGTGTGTGCGAGTGCAACAGAATTCTTGGGGAGGTCAGAGGACAATTTGCAAGATTAAATTCAGTTCTACCATGTGGGTCTTGGGAATGAACACAAGTCCAACATGGTTGACATGTTTACCTGATGAGTCATCTTAACAGACCCATAACCCAGTATGGTTTTTATTTCTCTAAATAAAACAGCACAAATAAACTTGAAAACGCCAGAAATATCCATTTGGAGGGGATGCCTTCACACACTGTCCCTGTTAGTGCAGTTTTACTCTTAGAAACACCCTCTCCAACTTGGTCCTGTTCTCTTAGGAGAGTTGTTTTGGCTACTCTGAGTTCATTGAACTACTGCATTGTTTCTTTGTTTTGCCTAGGTTTTGTTTTGCCAATTTCTACATAAAAAAATCAAGCTGAGGTTTAGACAAACATTGATTTGAATATACAAGTCAACCTGTGGAGAACTGATATCTTACCAAGTTTGAATTTTCAATTTATTTGATAATATTCAATTATTAAAATTTATAATATGTAAATTATAACTATTAAGAAATATGCTGCCTAAGGCTCCTATTTGTACTGCACCACAACGTTTTTTGAAGAGCATAATCTCTCCTATTAGTCA
>NC_045030.1:138702039-138713870 GCF_008632895.1 Mastomys coucha | reverse complement strand
TGGCTTTCCTGGAACTCACTTTGTAGACTAGGCTGGCCTAGAACTCAGAAATCCACCTGCCTCTGCTTCCCAAGTATTGGGATTAAAGGTATGAGCCACCACTACCAAGCTTTTGTTTTCTTTCTTTCTTTTTCTTTTTTAAGTGCAATACAGTCTTTAGGAATCTGGGATTAGACAAAACACAATGATATGTCCAAAACATTCTTAGCACCACATTGTAGTTTCAGACTCTGTTATCTCCATTCCCAATGCCTTCACTTTGTCTTTGGTTCTCCTGATCCAGGTCCCCCTCCCACATCCATCCATCGATCCATCCATCCATCTATCCATCCATCCATCCATCCATCCATCCATAACTATCTATTTTAAATGGGAAGTCTCCGTCAAATCTCTCCCCTATGGTCCCAGTGGACCCAACAAAATAGGATGCAGAAAGAATAGAAGGGTCAGAGGGAATGGATTACAGAAAAACAAAACAAAACAAAACAAAAAACAAAAAAACCAAGGCACTCTGCATCAACAGAGCAAAGCTCATATGAACTCACGGAGATGGAGATAGCAAACACTGGGTCTGCGTGGTCTGCACCAGATTTTTTGTTTGTTTGTTTTGGAGGGGGCATGCAGAGGACATTCTTAGAGCTGAAAGAAGACATAGACACATGGCCTATCCCTAACCCAGAAGTACTTTCCAATTAATAGCCAATTGAAATTTTAAAAATGTCTCAAAGGAGTCTCACCAGAAAAACAAACTAAAGTGTAGACAGAATGCCCAGCAGTAGAGGGCCAATAGAAAACAAATGCAACAGCATGTTTAGAGGATCTTTGTCCCATAATGTGTCAGGTTTTACTAAAGTTTATCTTTATTTTTACTATGCATTTATTTTACTCTACAGGTTTTACATACTCATTACGGTTTCTAGTTTTGTGCTTTTCATGAGATTCCTGAATGTGTAATGAGTGTATCTATTTGTATATATTTGTTTCTTGGGTCTTTTCTTGGGCCCTTTTCCTTTTATTTGTTTGTTTTGTCCTATTCCAATCTTTTTTATTGTTTTATCTTATTTTTTTTATATTTTATTAGTATCCCCTAGGTGACTGTTTTTTAACTAGAGACATACAGATTGGAAGGGAGGTAGGGAGGAACTTGGAATAGAGGGAGGAGGAACCATAATCAAAATATAGTGCATGAAAAATTCTATTGTTAATAAAAGTAAAAAAGAAAGAGGAGAGAGGAAATACTGAGGGTTAAAGTATTAAACAGAGAGAGGAGTGAGGGATGAAGAGGTTCTTAAACCAAGCTTAAGAGTATGTGAAAAAGCTTTATAGAAACCTACTAGTCAGATCATTTTCAAATGTAAGTTTATTTTAAAGGAATTTGAGGCATCCTGCCTGAATTGACAATGCTGCTACCAGAGAACATGGATTTTAAAATGGCAACCTCAATACCAAGCTCAGGATTCCTCTTTAGGAGTTACTGATTAGTTAATGTTCATCAGTATCCAAAACGACACAGCTGATTGGTATTTGCTCCTGGCTGCCCAATGTAAAATGATCAAACACCTTTGCACCAAAATACCATCTACTTTGATTGCAGGACATGATGAAATCAACCTTGACATGGCTGAGAAACTTCCTATTCTGTAACCAGCTTTCATAGTGGTGCTATCAAGATCACTTTGGAAGAAAAGGCATGGTCTTAGACAACATTAGACCCTACATATTTCAATACTAATCTCCTGTGCCAAATGTATCCACTAGCTAGAGAGGTAACCAATCACCTTCTCAATGGATAGGATGCTTTCCGGCAGGAAAGAATTCCCATGTTGTCCTGTAAAGCTGGTCAAAAGCCCATGACTTTGGGAGCTCATAGACCCTATGGGAGAATCAAAGACTGTTACATTGCTAAGAGATCAAACCACTAAAATGCCTTAGAACTATTTATATTTATACCTATAGATGAGTGCTGCTCCCAAACCTAATCAGAAAAGCTTCCTTTTCGAGGTATGCAGAAATGAATGCAAAGAATCACACACAGTGAAAGTGCTGAGAACTGACTACTGAAGGCCTGGTCCTAAGTGGTCCTAAGTTGGACATTGATATCAATTCCCCTCCCCTCCAAGGTTCAGAAAATATCTCAGAAAAGGGGGAAAAGAATGTAAGAGCCAGAGGTTCTGGAGTTCTATGAAATACTGTCTTTGGAACAAGGGTATGGCTCTTACACTCTTTAACTCACAGCAGCTATGTCTGCCTGCACAAGATCTTCAGAAAGTTAAGGCAGTACAATTCCCAGCATGGATGAAGATGGGGGTCCCAAGGTCCAACTCTTAAATGAGAAACTATTCATATCTGATGGTGTTTAGGAAAGGGAAAAGTCAGTTTTCTCTAGAGTGCAGGCCTTGGGAGGTTGTTCTCCAGAAGGCCCTACATCTATGGGCATGTGGACAGCTTTAATTAGACCAATGGGATATAAAAAAAGAAGAAAAGGGAGAAGGGGGCATGAATTTGGGAGGGGAGATGTATTGTGAATTTGGAAGGGAGAAGTGCTGGGGTGCATATCATCAGGTTTTAATTTATACATATATGAAATTCTCAAAGAAGAGCTAACATTTTTTTAAAGAAATGAAGCATTTAAGTATTGCATATTTTCATGGAATATAATTAGCTTAATTTGAATCAAAAGTTTTTAAAATCACTTTTTAAAAATATGAGAAAAAACTACAATTTTGTATCTTATATTGAATAAAATCATTCACAATATATAAAATTTTACCAGTAACATTTTCATTCTTCCTCACTGAAAGCAAAGCTGAAAGTTAGAAAAAGATTTAATGGAATAATACACAATAATTTATGAGTTATTGTATTAGGGTTCTCTAGAGTCACAAAACTTATGGTAGTCTCTATGTAGTAAAGGAATGTATTGATGACTTACAGTCTGTAGTCCAACTCCCAACAAAGGTCAGCAGCAGCAGTGAATGGAAGTCCAAGGATGTAGCAGTTGCTCAGTCCCACAAGATGAGCAGGCAGAGAAGAGAAAATTTTCCTTCTTCGACCATCCTTATGTAGGTCTCTAGAAGAAGGTGTGGCCTAAATTAAAGATATGTACCACCACACCTAGATCTAAGATTTGTTTTGTCCCAGATGACCTTGAACTCAGAGATCTCCTTGCCTTAGTCTCCTGGGATTCATAGCTACTATGCCTCAAGATCTCCATGCCAAGATCCAGGTCAGAAACTTGTATCTCTCAGCCTCAAGATCAGGACCGCAGGTGAGCCTTCCAATTCTGGATTGTAGTTCATTCCAGATATAGTCAAGTCGACAACCAGGAATAGCCACAACAGTTATGGGAATTCATTTGATTCTAACATCACTGGACTATATCCAGATGCCCATATAAGTAAATAAACAACTGAATTAAGTAATTTTACTAAATTTGAAAATATGAAAAACAAAATTTTACAGTTTAACTTTTAAAGACTTTTTACTTTTTACATTTTTTTAAGTATTTTTTAAGTAAGTAAGTAGCTGTCTTCAGACACACCAGAAGAGGGCATCTGATCCTGTTACAGATGGCTGTGAGTCACCATGTGGTTGCTGGGAGTTGAACTCAGGACCTCACTGACCTCAGGTCAGTGCTCTAAATCCCTGAGCCTTCTATTCAGCCCCACATGGTTTAATTTTTAACACTAGAAAGGCATAGTCATCAATGTTGCAGGTCTTGTGCATGCTGCCATAGTCTTTGAATGTTCATATGTGTGTACCTGACTTGTGTCTGGAAGACACTGATTCCTTGGTGTCCTCTATCACCTCTGACCCAAACAATCTTTCTGCCACTTCTTCATGATTCCTGAGTCTGAGGACAGGGCTTTGATGAAGACAATCCATTTAGAATTAAGTACTCTCAGGTCTTTTATGGTGTGTACATCATCCAGCTGTGTTAAGTCTCATCTATAAATAATAGTAGTAAGTTTTCTGCTTTACCCACAATCTATCTAGTCTCGGGCTATTGGCCACTTTAGCAGTAGCAGGTTTTGGTTCCATCTCATGAAGTAGGCCTTATTTACAATTATTACAAGTGATTGATTACTGTCAAACATTTGTGCCTCTATTGCACTAGGATATGTTGCAGGAAAGTCACTAGTATAGGTCAGATGTTTGCTGTGTGATATTAATGAGTATCTTGAGTATTTTTTTCCTCTGCCAGTATGGAGAGTACCTGCCAGGACTGCAAATGCTGGCCATTAGGGATGAAGCTTCTAGTTCTACACAAGCTTGACTTCTCTGTGTTTGACAATATAAGTGTTGTCTTCAGGGGAGAACCTGCTATTAAGTTGTAGATAACAACCAATGGCCATGGCAATAGTTTGTTATAGGGGTTCCAGGGGAGCCCTTTAACCAAATGGTTCAACAAAACATGATCCATTCCTGACACAGGCTGAGACAAAGTTTCACTGTGTAGTATATAGACTGTCCTTAAATTCCTGTTCCTCATGCTTCAGCCTCTCAAATGCAAGGATCACAGGTATGTAGCTCTACATGAGGTCTAGTTTATTTATATTATCACTTCTGCATCTATAGGGAAGACAAAGTGCACGGTACATATCTTTCCAAGAAAGATTTTCCTTTTCTTTTCTTTTTTCCTCCTCCTCCTCTTCCCTTCTTCTTCTTCTTCTTCTTCTTCTTCTTCTTCTTCTTCTTCTTCTTCTTCTTCTTCTTCTTCTTCTTCATCTTCTTCATCTTCTCCTCCTTCAATTATTGAAGGACTTCTAGAACATATACTTATGTTCACATTCTTTTGTGAATTTTCGCACGTTTTGTTAGGCTTCTAATCAATGGTGTTTCCAAAATTTGTAATTTGTAAATTTTTTCATGCATATTAAATATTTTAATCATTTGTCATACTTAGACAAAAATCTAGATTACTATGTCATTAAACTTTATTTATTGCCCAGTGAGTGGACAGATATTTTATTTTATACACTTATTTTTAAATTATAATCAAGTTAAAAATACCATTTACAATTATCATCTAATTTTTATTCTATTAAATCTCCATATTTCATGATTTTACTGTCACTACACAACTTCATTTAATGTTTTCCTCTCAATATAAGGAATACTTTGTTTGAAAGACTTTCAATATCTGCACTTCTTTAAAATAGTAGCAAAAAACTAGAGTCTACCCCTCAATTTTTACCTGCAGGGAGTGTTTCAAAGGCTCTGTAATGTAGACGCATTATTCTGATTCTCTATTTTATAACTAATTGAATATAGTGCACAAAACATTTTGTACAACAGCTGGAGAATTAAAATATTAAACTCCCACTGATGATTGCTAATTATTTTCCTTTTTTCTTGGTGAACAGACCTCAAGTTGTCAGAATACAAAAGAAATGTATATTACAAATAGAAGTCACATTACTGTGAATTCAATTTCCACACAACATTATTAGACAAAGCCACTAATCATAACTTACCAAAGGAAACACTGTAGCCTGAATAATTTGTGTTTAATCTTGAATGTAAAAAAATAATTTCCAAAAGCTCCGGAAGTTTCTTTCCACAAAGTGTTCTCCCCATGTGAAAATTACCATGTATCTGCTAGCTGGCTTCCTGCACGAAAAACAAACCACATTACTTCTCTGAACCCAATAGTAGGTCCCTTCCTATAGTGTTTGATTCTCAAAGGTATTACCACTTTGAGCTTTCAGTTTTCTATTGCTGAGTTTCTTCCCCAGGTTTCCTTTCCTTTTGGATGAGGATAATCAACCTGAGAACTGGATGCAGAATCAGAAATAAAGCACTAGAATCTAGGCAATCAATTTCCAGCTGGGTAACTTTGATCTCCTTACATAATCCTTCTGAGCATTAGTATCATCACAAATCTCTTAGGATAATTACATGTGAGAACACACACACACACAAATGTTAAGCCTAGGACACCCTGCCTACTCACAAAGCAGTGTTGATTTCAAGTCAGAATTAACCCCTAGGCTTTTAGAGGGCACCATGGTTCAGTATCAACCCTTTCCTTTTTCTTTCTTGTAAAATTAATTACTTACATGGTTTTAGGAAATACCTTTTGCAAAATCTGATACTCATCAGAGCTCTCACTGTGATTTTGGCCTTTAATAGGCCACCACTAGTGATTTGGGCCTTTAATAGGGGACCAAGTTGTTGTTAAAAAAAAAAAAAAACATACATTCATTGACAATTGAACAAACCCCATTGTGTGTTCAGTTAAATCAGGTACATGATCATCATGTTGAAGGATGAAACCATGTCATCAGTTTCTGCAGATATCTCATAAACATACTGCATTCAGCAAGCCTTCTGTGGCATATGGCTAAAGAAAATATTTCAACATTCTGTCAATGTGCAGATTTGATTTAACTGATAAAATAGGCTCATCTATCAAAACCAATGAGATCATTATTCTTTTTGACCAGCTTGATTGATGTAAAAGTATACTTTCAATTCTGTGACAATGGCACAGGTAAAGTGTGCTTACTGAGGAAGTTTTGATGAGCAGTGCGAAAAGAGGGAAACTGTAGAAGAGGATTTGAAGGACTTCTTATTTTTTTCAGTTCTTATAAACAAATGACAACATGCCACATTCATTACTAGTCTGTAGGCAATTTTACTTTATGAAAATTTATCTTTTGACCTCTATGCACCATTGTAATAGCCTGCCTTATGCTGCTTCAACCCCTGCCGCTTCAGCTGCTGTTAAAAAACCAGGATCCTAGGGATTTTTTTTTTAAACTGTAGGTCAAGGAAAACAACAGAAAGGAAAGGACTGAGAGATGGAGCAAAGTGTAAGGAATGTCATCCAGGAAAGAGGATGATGGGTAAAGTCAAGGTTAGAAGGCTAAAACCCCTGATACAGTATGGAGTAACTGTGCTACTGAATAAAGTAAAAAGGATAGAGATCTCCCTCATTGTACTGTATTCAGCAGTTGCTGACTGGTTTGTTTAGAGCTTCTTGTTATGGATTAAATAGAGTGCCCATCTCCAGCATCTGATAACCCTCTCTTACTCAGAGAAAGGTAAAAATGTCAGAAAACAAGTGAGAAGTTGTCTCTCCAGTACTCTCACCCTCTTCTCCAAGTGACGACAACCTCTCTCCACTGCTCCCCCAGCCCCGTTTCCTCTCTAGGTCTAAATGTTTCTACTTTCCTATTGACTTGTCTGCAAAAGTGTTCTGAAAATTGCTGAGGATAACAAGGTTGCATTGTTACTATGCAGGATCATTTATTGAATTTGAGTTCTGCATAGGTTAGAGGGTGTGCCGAATACTTGTGTAGTTGACAGCCACTTAAAGCACACGGGGGTCGCCCAGCACAAAGGAAGTAGGGGCAACGATGGAAGCCTATCCACCTGGAATATCCACATTAAAACTGATCCATGGCATGCGACCATTTACTTTTGAATAATTCAGTAAACACATAGAATATATAGAGAGATTTCCATAATATAAAGGGAAATATACTATAAAGAACACAAGTAACTATGTACTTCGGGAGAAAAAGATTCCCCTGCAAGCAGGACTATTTCAAGAAATATCATCCTCCAAGCTGATACTTAATTTTGGAGGGACAACTCAGACTTATTTCTTTGTCTCCTAAGAAGCAACTTAATTAATTGATAGCAAAATACAAAGTATCTAGTACATGCAAATTATAAGATACAAATGTTTAGTATACATTCTGATGTGGCTAGAGGGTAATTGTTATTATGAAATCATTAATCCAAATGCACCAAAAAGAGCAAAGTAAATGTCAATCAATTTTCTCACAACGTATGCAAAAATATCAAATCAAATGAACCTAAATAATTAGCCCACTTGTAAAGTTTCTGAAAAGCAGAGAACAGTAGAGAATTTTAATTAAAAGAATAAACATGGCTAAAACTCCTGGGATAGCTATAAATTAATAATTATAGTCATCTAGTACTTAGCCTATATTAGGAAATCTTAGGGGCACTATTTTATTGTCTTTTAGTCAAGACAGTCTATATGATGAACATACTTGACCTCCTTATTTTGTACAAGGAGAAATTAAAGCACAAAGAAAGTTTAGACCAGTGATTCTCAACCTTCATATGCTGTGATCCTTTAATAACATTTCCTCACATTGTGCTGAACCCCAATCATAAAATTATCTTCATTTCTACATCATAACTGCAATTCTGTCATGGTTTTGAGTCACAATCATCATAATGTAAATATCTGATATGCAGGGTATCTGATTTATAACCATAAACGGTGCTGTGTTAGGTTCGGAATCTCTTGACTAGACTAAGTAGCTTGTACAAGACCATGGAGTAAGTGATTAAAGTCAAACGCTGATTGTAAACAGCCTATCTCCTGTTACCATCAACATAGTCTGAGCTCCTCCTCCAGGATTTCTCTACAATGATGGGCTGAAAAGCTCTGAACCTATGAATCAACCAAATCTTTTCTCCCTTAACTTCCTTATATTAGGAATTACAGTCACAGTGAAATAAATATAACTAAGATAGTTATTTAAGTACCCAATAAATTATTGAAACTGAAAACACAACTCTCCATACACAATCAATTATCAAACCGTACTCATTCTTTTTCACGAAATCTCATAATTTCAGTTCTTACTACAAACATCAGTTTTTCAGGTGCTTCTTCTTGTCTACTTGGCTTTTCTGTTAAGCTCAGACTATGTTGATGGTAACAGGAGATAGTCTTTGCACTATGGCAGACCAGAAAACTAAAGATGAAGCAAAAATCAGGAATGAGTATAACCTTCAAAGTCTTGCCTTTAGTCACCTAATTTTGCCAACTAGGCATCACCTATGCAAGGTTCTGAAGTTTCCTGAAACACCATATGGGAGACAATCTTTTAAATCATGAGCCTATGAAAGCCATTTCATATTCAACATACAGCATCTACCTAGGGGAAAAATGAATAAGATCTGGGTTGATGAAAGATGAGTTCAATTTTAGACGCAAAATACTGAAATTCCATAAGGAAAATGTTCTGTGTAAATAAAATATCCAGGATATATAAGGATATAGAACTGAATCCTGTGAAAAGGCTAAGGACACAATACATATAGAAAGATGGTTTATTTATTAAATTTTCTATGATAAATAAAAGAAATGAGTCAGAGTTAATGAGAATAAGAAGAAGAGTACCAGGAGACTTCAGTCTTGTAGAAAGCAAACAAAAGACTAAAGTGCCAGTACAAAGAGATACTTAAAGGGACATGCTATACATGTATGAAGATGTAGTCATGAAACCTGTTATCATGTATAATTACTATGTACCAATAAAAACATGAGTGCACATGAGACTACAAAGAAATTTAGTGAGACAAGAGTGGAGGAGAGGCTGTTGCATTGTCAGTTTGAAAGAGCATTTTAATTAAAGTGCTGAGGACAGAGATGGATTACAAGTCACTGAGAATGGAGAAATGTTAGCTGTGATAAGAGATGATACACAGCCCTTTCAAGACATCCAGGAAGGAAGAAGATGTTAATGATAAAGTGCAATTTTAAGAAGAAAACAAGGTTAAATAAGGACTTCTTTAAGTTACAGGCTTTTAAAGCATAATTGTAGACAGAGACAAATGGCCCAGTGGAAGGTATTAAAAAATAAAAGATTGAAGGAGTAATTTATTTTCTATATGAGGAAGATGCCACACGAATATAAAAGCAGAAGGTGATAACACTGGTATTCATGTCTCCCAAATGCCAGCTCATGAACTGTTTTTAGAAGGACAGGATCGAAATTATATCAGCATCTTCCTCCACCCCCAGCAGCTTTATTGACACATTATTGTTATGTGAGTCTGCATATATATCTGCATAAGAGTTATTACCACAGCAATCACAGAAATCAATATATCCATCACCTTGGAATGTTTCCGTGTTTCTTTTTTCTTTCTTTCTTTTGTTTTTTGAACTCTAATTTTATTGTCTGGGAACATAGAGGGAGCACTCTCTTGGCAAGTGTCTAGTGTGAATATTTTCACATACCACCAGGAGCACAGGCCACAAAAGCAAAACAGAGAAGCAGAATTTCATCAAAGTAAGAAGCATCTGTGCAGCAAAGGAGAAGCAATCTCGAGAGTGGAAAAAAATATTACAAACCGTACATCTAAGAATGGGCTTCTTTCCACCACATGTAAGAAACTCCTAAAGTTAAAACATTTATTTAGAATAATTTCCTCACTCATCTCTCCTAGATTCATATTTAATAGGCTATGGTTGTGATCCACAAATGCATAGCACGACTATAGAGTAGTCATTCAACCTCTTTCCAATCAATATTTTCTTGTCTTAGTATTTGTGTAATTCCTTCTGTTTGATTCTAAATTTAAAAAGTTATAAAATTCTAATCTATCTCTGCACTGAGTTTCATAAAATCAAGCATTGGGGCGTGCATATAATAGAAGACTTAATGCAGTAGTCAGGCATTTGTACTTAAAAGTGAAGACGTATGGATTTAATATTAAGTGCATCACTACTTGTATTTAGGTTTAGCACTTCAAAAGGTCTAAAGAAACATTCACAGAATTATAGTCAACATGAAAAAATGTCATATATTTAAACACTACAAGTGCTGCTCTTATTAACAACTCAAATATCATAAATGGGCTTAGGCAGTGATGGTGCAATGCTCATAAATGGCATGCAATCCTAGACAAAGTTCAAAACTAAACATAGCAAATAAAAACTTCCCGTTTGACAAATTAACTTCATTTTTGGAAGGTTAAAATCACACACATATACTTTGTTTTTGTATGAAATTGGTACTACATTCTAGGTCCAAATAATTTTATGATTTTCCTCTCCATTTTAGATTTTTCCCTCTGGGGGAGCTATAAGAAAAGTCATGCACATTGCAGAGAACAGATGCTTCATTGTAATGGTGTGAGTCGTCAGCTCTGATCTTAGTTTTGCCAGCTTGGCTCTTTGGCTAAGTTTGCTAGAGAAGCCATAAAGAAGGAAGCAATTCCATTCAAGTGATTCTTTATTAGGAACTAAGCTCCAGCAGGACCGACGCCATGCTGGAAGGCTTCCAGACCTGACTCCTCCAGGAAGTGAACTCCGAAGTTTTACAGTCTGAGAGGCAGCTCACACAGCTGCACGGGGTGGCATTTGCACACCTCAGGATCTCTGCATATATCTTGTCTGCTCCTTAATTTTCGGCACGAGGATCCATACTCTGCTGAAAGCCACTCGTGTGTGTTGACTTTTCAACATTTTACTGCCCATCGTAGGAAGCAGAGAGTTTGTCATTTTGTGAATTATGGAATCTGGAAGCAAGTCTCTTCCTAAGCTTTACAAGAAACCAGTGATACAAATAAGCATGTCCTACAAAACTTTGACCTTAAACATACAAGTGAAGTTAGTCTTTATCTTTTCTCAAGCTTATTCTGCCCGGTTTATTACACGGTCCCTGGTATCTCAGGATTCTTTTTGCCTCCTTGATTATCCAAAACATCCCAATGCATTATGACAATGAAAAACTAAAAGCAGTCCCCCATACTCCAATTTTGAAAACATCCCTTAAGTAGATACTCACAGCCATCCATTGGACTGAGTACAGGCTCCCCAATGAAGGAGCTAGAGAAAGGACCAAGGAGCTGAAGAGTTTGCAGCCCCTTAGGAAGAACAACAATATGAACTAACTAGTACCCTCAGAGCTCCCAGGGACCAAACCACCAACCAAAGAGTACACATGGTGGGACTGATTGTTCCAGCAGCATATGTATAGCATAGGATTGCCAAATTGGTCATCAGTGTGAGGAGAGGCCGTTGGCCCTGTGAAGGTTCTATGCCCCAG
>NC_045030.1:138681603-138702029 GCF_008632895.1 Mastomys coucha | reverse complement strand
AAATAAAGTATCTAATTTAAAAAAAAAAAAGAATGGCATTCTCTGAGGCAGGAGAGATGACTCAATGGTTAAGAATAGGTGCTATTCTTACAATGGACCAGGGTTCAGTTCTCAGCGCCAACATGGCTGGGAAAAGAAACCACCAGAGTCCATAGGGTACTTACTTAAATAGTTATTTCCAGAGTTGGGTGGAAGACTGGGTGCAATCCTATCACTTAAGAGGCAGGAGAGTTGCTCCAACTCCAAGGCTCCTCTGGACACAGTGAGTACAAGACTAGATTGAGGAACAGTGAACTGGCTCAGAGAGTGAAGGCATCGGATGACAAGCCTGAAACCTGAGTTTGACCCCCATGACTTACATAGTAGGAGAGAACCATCTCTCAAAAGTTGTCCCTTGATCTCTCTATGTGCACTATGGCACATTTATAGACACATTCACACACACACACACACACACACACACACACTCACACACACACACACACACACACACACATATATACACATGAATATTTAAAAACACTAGTTAGAATGCAAATTCAACTCCTGTCTCACAAAACCAGAGGTGATGAGATTTTTGTAAACAAAATTAGAATGAACGTAAATGTTTCAAACTTGTGCCAAATGTTGTGTTCCCATTCTAGAAGTTCTTTGAAATATCTAAAGTTGTCCCATTTTTATTGGCTATCTACTGCTGTGTAACAAGTTACTCCAAAACTTGGCATGCGGGAAGTGTATTGTTATCTTACAAGGTTTCTCATAATCAGGGATCTTTGACCAGTTTAGAAAAGTGATTAAACCCAGGGTTTCCAGAAGGGGGCAGTCAAGCTCTTGACGAGGGAGGCAATCTATGAAGAGCCATTTACAATCACATGTAACTGTAAGCAGGGAGTCTCACTATTGTTCATGACTGTATTTACAGAAAAAGATTAAAAATAGAAGATAATTCATTTATGGATGAAAAAAGAAATAGAAAGGAAAGGACCTGAATGTTTCTAGGTATGTAGAAAGAGAAAGTTTATTGTTCGTAAAAGAGAGAGTAAAAATAGAGGCAAGGACATCTGGGAGAGTCCAAAATGAACATGACTCTGAGGCATGTGAAGGAGGGGGACAGGAAGGGAAAGGGGGAGGGGGAACCAGGTACAGCAGGCAGGAGGCCCAAAGAGAGCATATTAAAGGACCAGTTAACCAAAATGGCTGTATTATTTAGGAAATGGTCTCCTGCCCTAGAGAAGTATAGGGTAGAGAGTCAGATATAGGAGGAGGGCCCAGTAACAGGAGGGACTGAGGAATGCAGGGAGAACCTAGCTGCCAGGTCTGTTTTGATATGTTAACGAGGCACCTCAGTCATTAGTCCCAGGTTTGAAACCTAACAATTTGTAACATAATCTCTGTAGTATTATAACGTCAGTCATGCATTGGCAACAGAAATCCATCATGCCTATAACATGAGGAAACACATCACATAATTATGTATGGAGGAAGGAGTGCCCCTGGCAGGATGGTTTTTGAAACTGATACCACTTTTTATTGAAGCTTCTTTCACTTGAAATAAAAATTTAAGGCAAACCTATGAAATTTTCCAGACATAAGTAGTACTCTTTGAGTACTGGGAATATATAAATTAATATTAACACAAATTTGAGGAATCATCAATTTTGTTAATGGTGCATGACTGCAGTTTACTCAATCAATCACATGTTCCTATTAGAAAAATCTTGCACAGTCCTAGAATGTTATCGTCATTTCAAAGTATATGTTTAAAAATACCTCCATGGTTTCTACTTAATATTTGGCCCTTTAGATAGGTCGATATTTCCTCTGGTTGTATTTTATTGCAATCTAAGAGAAAAAGAAAGAGAGGCTTTGTTTTCTGGAGATGCTATCCCATAGTAAGAAAGGGTCAAGTCTGCAAACGTGAAAAATCAATGAAGAGTTTTGATTAGCATAAGCCTTTTCAAGGATGGTACAGGTAGAATGTGAAATGTCAGTATTCTTAATGCCAAAACTTTGATAGCAACAAGCCATACATTAAAATAATCACAGAAAGAATTTTAATCACAATCTACATAAGTCAAGTTTCATAGTTAAATAATATTAATGAGAAAAAAATAACCAAAAGTAAATTGGAAAATCCATATTCCATCTTTAAAGATTACACCAAGAGAGCAATTATTTCCAAGGTGCTATATAATTTAATAAAATGCTTATTGCTATTTTGTTTTAATTTAACTCTAAGGGGTCTGAGCCCATGACCTAAATCTCAGTATTCAGGAAACTAAAGCAGGAAGATTAGAAGTTCAAGTCCATCCTAGGTTCTAGAATGAAATTCTACAATGAATGAATAGACAAAAGCCTTTATTGTAAAGTCTATCATATTCACTATGTCTCTGAGTCAATTTACAGTTTTGAACGAATAAATTAATTCTGCTTATAAGTTGTCCTGTTTTCCTTTGATTATTTTTACTCATGCCATTTTTTTATAATTTCATGCATAGGTGATATATTTACAGTATTTCTTTCTCCATCTCCCCTCTTCCCAACTCCTCCTGTGTTCCCTCCGCATCCTCTCTCAAGCTCTTGTCCTGGTCTCCTATAAATATTATTGTTATACATACACACATACACACAACCTTCTGAGTTTAATTAGTTCCACCTGTATGTACCTGAATCTTAGGATGACCACTTTGTCTGGGATCATGTATCAAAGGGCTCATCCCTGAAGAAAATGGATTTTTCATCTCCAAGCAACCTTTGACTGTATTCAAATAAGTTATATAAATGGCCAAACACAAAAAGTATTCATCATCAATAGTCAATAAATAAAATGCAAATTATTGCTGTAGTGATGTACTATTTTACATCCACTAAGATAATGACTACAATGATGATAATGACTGTGAGGATAACAGACAATATTAAGTGTTGACAAAGATGGGGAAAAATGGGAAGCTTCATATATCATACTGCTCGTAGAAATACAAAATGATTTACTTGTCTTGGAAAATAAGTCTCTCTAATTATTCCAGTAATTTAATGTAGACTTGCTACAAAACTGGCAGTCTCATCCATCCCTGGGTGAGGGTTATAACCAAGAGAATAAAAATGTATGTCTACAGAAGAACGTGCGACTTGATATTCCTACTGGCTTTGTTCATACCCACTCCAAACTGAAAGCATTCCAAGTACTTTCTTGTCAGTGAATGCATAACAAAATTATCTGTTCATACCAAGAAACATAACTCAGCAATAAAAAAGAATAATATACCCAGGAAGTTGAATGAATCTGAAGAGCAGGTTCTTGAGGAACAATAATGGCAAAAGGTGCAAAAGATTGTGATGTCGTGTATTTAACATACGTGGGGCGGGGCAAACTATTAGTGATGATGGAAGGAGAGAAAGAGCAGTCATCTCCAGGGAATAAAGAGGACATAAAGACAGACTTAGAAAGAGAGTATTTGGGATATGAAACAGTTATGTAGTCTAATTGTGGTTGTGATTGTCAAACCTATAAATGTGTGTTTTAAAGTCAATAAAGCTGCAAGGCATGGCGTTCAAAAAACTGCATAAGAGCTGGGCAATGGTGGCACACACCTTTAATCTCAGCACTTGGGAAGCAGAGGCAGGCGGATTTCTTACTTCCAGACCAGCCTGGTCTACAGAGTGAGTTCCAGGACAGCTAGGGCTATACAGAGAAACCCTGTCTTGGAAAAAACAAAAACAAAAACAAAAACAAAAACAAACAAGCAAAAAACTGTACAAGAGGATTTCAAATTCATAACTGAGAACTTGTCTCAAAACTCTAAACCACATTTTGTTCTGTTAGTGACACTACAGTCCTCTCTTTTAACTCTTAGCCAGGAGACTGAATATCCAGAATTGAGATTGTCAAATAAGAAAATCAGAGAAAGCCAAGTCTCCTAGAAGGCCCACAGAGGCACGTGGAGCATGCTGGGTGTCATGGGTTCATGCCACCTGAGGAGAAGATAAAAACACAGATGCAAATCAACTATAATGTGCCAGGAAAGAATGCTGATTGAGTCCCTGGTACTCTGTGAGAGCTACACTTAGATATTCATGAACTCATACCAGTATGTACAGCAAGGCACAATATCTTGTGCCTCCAGAATGATCTCAAAGTAGTGATGAGACAGGTGGAGTTGCTCCTCCATCAGCTGCTTTCCTAAGGTGAGGAAAACTAAGCCCAAGATACTGATGAGGCACAGAGGAGAAGCATAGGCAACCATCTTGCCTAGGCCTTCAACAAATCAAGCATACATTTTCAGCCAGGACTGTGAGTGTGTTAAATGATGATGAGAGTGAAATTTAACTCTGGACCATCCACAACACTTCCAGTGTGGTGAAGCATAGTGATGCACACTGTAAATGTGACAGTGATCTTGAGAAGGGAGAAACAGCAGTTCAGACTTGTTTCAACTTGCTAGACAAGGAAAGGACCACAAGGCAGCAGCACATCTTTGCGTATGGTTACCCCTGGGGAGAAATTTCAGTTCTTTCACTTTTGTCCTAGACTGGGGCCTGCTCAGGATTTTCTCATTCTCCCTGATCCTGTTATTTTAAGGATTTGGAAGATCATGGAAGCCTAAATATAGAGTTGGCGAAAATACTGTGATCACCCAGTGCCATATCATAAGGTGAATACATTATATGAAGCATAGTCTGGAGCCAGGCATGTTGATCCAGCACTTGGGTGGCAGAGACAGGTAGGTAGATTTCTATGAGTTCGAGAAGAGCCTGATCTACAAAGTGAGATACAGGACAGCCAGGGCTATATTACAGGGAAAAAAAAAACCCCTACCTGGAAACAAACAAACTAACTAACCTATGGGATGATTCAGGAACTTGCAGCTAAACTTGAGGACCTGAGCTCCTTCCAAGCTCAAAGGCTAGATCCAACACCACATGTTGTCCTTTGACCTCTGTATGTGTGCTCCTGGCAAGTGTGCATCTTTTATACCTTACATGTACATATAGAATTAGAAATGAAAAATCCTTCAAGTTTCCAGATAAAATACAATTTAAAAATTCCAGTAAAAAAATAAATTTCATTGTGATTGAATAGATTCCCTTACTTTCTGAGTATAAGAGATAATTTATCTAAAGTATCTCCAATAAGAGTTACACAGGATTTCATGAATACTATCTTAATTTCATTCCTGCAGTATCCAAATGAAATGGCATGGTTGTCAGGTATTTTGAGAAATCAACTGTATTTTATAGCTGAAGCTTTTAGTAATTTGAAATGACCTATTAAAAAATTAGCATTCTGGCCAGGCGGTGGTGGTGCACGCCTTTAATCCCAGCACTTGGGAGGCAGAGGCAGGCGGATCTCTGAGTTCGAGGCTAGCCTGGTCTACAGAGTGAGTTCCAGAACAGCCAGGGCTATACAGAGAAACCCTGACTCGAAGAAAAAATTAGCATTCTAAGTTGTTAATCAAGGTCTCTATTGCTTACAAAATACGATGTGGTTTTCCCAGCTCATCCATCTTTCATTGAAAATTCTTCTGGATTGCATGTGCTGCTTTATCGAATAAACTGGCTTCTATCTTCTAAGGCATGCTTGGATTCTCCTGTATTCAAATGTTCTTCACATCAATTATTCTACCTAGAGAGTCCTGCTTATTTCTGTTAGCCTTCTTATTTTTTCTCTCTCTCTCTTTTATTGTCTGGAAATGTTTAAATATTTGTTTACCTTATTTATGCACACCAATGTAATAGAGACAGACACAGAGAGAGAGTGAAACAAAGAAACACATGAGGGTGGGATGCCATGGCATGCATGTTCCTTAGGTAGAGCCAGTTGTGATTTCTGACACTATGCTGTTTACATAAGCATCCTGTTGCTTCTTCTGTCTCCACTTTCCATCTTGCTATACTAATACTGGGGCTGGGTTTATAGACTTATCCACTGACTCTAGCCTTAGTCATATATATATTTACATTCCAGTCATTACCGACTTCAAGGTCCCCCCTCCGACACTTCCTCATCCCATTCCTCTCCCCTCTTTTCTTCCCCTTCCCTGGAGTCTCAAGTGTATAGAGGATGAATCGTATCTTCTCCCTCTAAGGCCATACCAGACACTTCTACCTAGTTTTGAGATCTGAGTGGTAAGTTTTGGAAGGTATTAAAGTTTATTTTTGTTTGAAGCTTGTTTTATTTTGTTTAGTTTTGGGTGCTAGGATTCCAACCCAGTGCTTCACAAGTGTTAGGCTCTACCAACTGAAATACATCAGTCATATATCTATTTAATATTTTTTTATTTTAATTGTTTTATTTATTTACACTTCAGTCATTTCTACCACCCCCCGACTCCTCTATTCAGTGTTTTTTGTTCAAGTTCTGTTGTCAAACATGTAACCTGCCAATACCTGAAAATAGTAATAGTTTAATCATTTGTTAGTGGATAGTGGTGAAATAAAGAACCACATATCTGGGAGCAAATGGAATTATCCAATTTCAGGTACTGAAATCCAGAAGAAATTAAAGTAATTCTATCTACTTTGCAATGATAGAAGCAATGTCAGTTGATCAAGTAATTTATGCTGTCATCTCTCTCTGAAGTGGAAACTTAAGGGTTCTTTGGAAAGTCAGTTGGATAGTGGTTTTCTGGGGCAAACATGTGAAGGAACTTTTAGCTGAAGTGGACACAGGTATGAAAGGCTAAGGCCTACTCATGAAGGAATGTTTCCCTGAAGCAGAAACAGGTGAAAGGGTGTTCTGCTAAAGCAAGTACATGAAAGGACACATGATAAGGGCTTCTTTGCTAACAACATGCATGTATTGGCCCACCTTACATTGCATAGTTGAGCGAAACTTAACAACAACAACAAAACTTCTGGAGGTGTGCTGCAGTTTCTTGCCAATTCCTGGGACTCCAGTTGATTGACAGAGTGATGTCGTTGAGAAAGAAACTCATGCTGAGGCAAGACCCATGGAGGACACATGATGTTTAGAGGATATAAATAGGGACCCAATAGACAATGACTGAGGCAGAGCTAGGCTTACTTATAGAGCTAGCTGTATAACACTTGGTCTCCAGTCTTAGCTGATCTTACGATACACTGAAAGGCAAAGCCAAGAAATTTTCCTGGTGTCCCTCTGGGTCTCTCCTGCTGTATTCATGAAGAGTTGATTGTAACACCCTCATGAATACCAAAATCCCTAGCTCTCTATATAAAGGACCTTTCTCAAAAAATTAATAAATGTAAAATTATAATTAAAAGGGGTAGCAAGACAACTCTGGGGGGTATCCTGACAGTATGAATTTACTTGATCATTTAATCCCCAGAACTAATATGGGGAAAGGAGAGCTGACTCTTATAATTTGTCCTCTAGTAGGGGTTGGGTTGGGGGGGGGGGGAGAAAGAGAGAAAGGAAGAAAGACTAGAAAAAATAAATATAAAAATAAGCTTTATCTACAAATGGCATATTTGCAAATAAAGTGCAATTCTTCTGTATAGTGTAAATCATCTGTGTTGCTTATCATAAGTATTACAAAGTAAATGACATATAATATCAATATGCTATTCTGCTTAGACAGTGATAACAAGGAAAAAGGTCACAACATTAAGTGGTTTTGATGTGCAGTTGTTGGAATGAAAAAATGTCTGTAGAGAAAGGACTTACTGTAACGTTTTAGTTCTAAACAGGGATTTTCTGTATGCTACATTTCTACATCTACCCAAAAGATGCTCTACAATATCTCAAAGGCATGTGCTCTACTATGTTCATAGTGGCTTTATTCATAATAGCCAGAAACTGGAAACAACCCAGATGTCCCTCAACCAAACAATGGAAACAGAAAATATGGCTCATTTACATAATGGAATACTATTCAGCTATTAAAATGAGGACATGATAAATTTTGCAGGGTGAAAATACAAAATGTCATCTTGAGTGAGATAACCCAGACCCAAAAAGACATACATGGTATGTACTCACTGATAAGTGGATATTAGCCAAAATGTTCAGAATACCATGATACAATTCACAGACAATATGAAGCTTAACAAGAAGGAAGGTCCAAGTGTGGATACTTAAATCCCACTTAGAAGAAGGAATACAAGAATCACAAGAGGCAGAGGGAGAAAGGGATTTGGGTAGAAGAAGGAAGGAAGAAGGGAAAAAAGGGTCAAGATCAGGTATGGAGGGAGACAGGAGAGAAACCCCAGAGGGCCAGGAGAATGAATAGAAATATCCAACAGTGTGGAGTGGGATGAGGAGACCCTCTAGAAAGTCACAGACTCTAGGGATATGAGAAGCTCCTAGGACTCAATGGGGATGATCTTAGCCAAAATGCCAAACAGTGGGGAGATGTAACCTCAGTAGATAGAAATGGCGCCCAGCTGAGGCATGTAGCCACCCATCTTCAAAATTCTTGACCCAGAATTGTTCATCTAAAGGAAACATACGGATAAAAATGGAACAGAGACTAAAGGAAAGACTATCCAGAGACTATACCAACATGGGATCCATCCCATTTGCAGGCACCAAACCCTGACACTATTAACGATGCCATGTTGTGCTTACAGACAGGAGCCTAGCATGGCTGTCCTCTGAAAGGCTCTACCAGCAGCTGACTGAGACAGATGCAGGTACTTACAGCCAACCATTGCACTGAGGTCAGGAACCCTATGGAAGAGGTAGGGGAAGGACTGAAGGAGTTGAAGCAGATTGCAACCCCATAGGAAAAACAACAGTATCAACTAACCCAGACCCCTCAGAGCTCCCAGAGGCTAAGCCAGCAACCAAAGAACACACTTGGGCTGGTCCATGGCCCCCTCTACACATGTAACAGAGGACTGCCTTGTCTGGCTGCAGTGGGAGAGGATGTGACTAATCATGTAGAAACTTGATGCCCCAGAGAAAGGTGATTCTAATGGGATGAAGTGGAAGTGGGTGGGGGAGCACCATCTCAGAAGCAAAGGAAAAGGGGGAGAG
Organism: Mastomys coucha; assembly: GCF_008632895.1. NCBI lineage: Eukaryota > Metazoa > Chordata > Mammalia > Rodentia > Muridae > Mastomys > Mastomys coucha. The sequence goes on along the minus strand of NC_045030.1, from coordinate 138,693,067 downwards.
GGTGAAGAACTCATGGAGGGGAGATCAGTAAGGGGAGAAACATTTGAAATATAAATAAGTAAAATAATAAAGTAATTAAAAATAGAATGTAAGGACTTCATTTCTGGGGTTTTTCATCCAATATTCTTAGACCACAATTGAACACAGATACCTAAAACTATAGAAATTAAAAACAAGAAGAAAAGTGAACTACTATAAAAAAAATTCTAATTATAATGCTACTAACCAGTTGACATAGGAATTAATTTAAACAAAGATTATCGTAAAGAAGTTACATTTTCTGAATAAGATTCAGCCCTTCTTGACATCAGACACATTCTGAATGTGAGAGAGCCACACTATTAAAGGTAATGCATAGCACTGACCTAAGAGTGATTATGCAGAAATATTTGTAGCCAACAAGTAAACCAGGCACTCAACCATATGGAACATGGCTTGGCTACTAACCTCAGGATGTGTGGAAGTACATCTTTCCCTAGGGATGGATGCTTGGGAATTGTGCAATAATCAATTTATCTCATTTTTCAGCTAATAATGTTGTTATAGTATATTTCTCAATGTAGAAATGAAGTGTAACATAGTTGGATGATAATGTTAATGACGGTGAAATATAAGGAATAACATCAAAAATCTAGAGTTGTTGGTACACACCTATACATCCAAGTACTTAGGGGGCTGAGACAGGAGGATCTTGAGTTCAAGTCCATCTTGAGATATATAGTTAATTCCAGGACAACTTGGGTTATGGAGTGAGACCCTGTCTCCAAAATCAAAGAAAAAAAAAGCTTAAAAATATGTTAAATAAACCTAGATATATTTTTAAAAAGAAGTCAGTGATGCCACTGAAAATATAAACCTAATACTAACATGAGAGTATACTTGATAGTGTATTATTTAAAAAGACATTGTCAAAAGAATACACACAACACAAATATTTTTAATAAAAATGCAAAAATAACCCTTAAAATACACAGCCATATGTAGCCAGGTATAGAGTGCATGATAGGCTGAAGTTAGGGCTTACCTATGTAAGGCTTACTTAAACACAAGTACTAACATATCTAGAAGGCTAGTAACATGTATCAATAAGTGACTACTGTACAGGTAAAACATATTATGTAGATCATTGTCTCAGTATATGAACATGCACAGAAAAATATGTTGTAAAAGAACAGCAATCATCACTGTATTTACTACCTATAAATTGATACTATTTAAATGGATGAGATACAACAGTTTTTAATTTCATTTTCTATATCTGAGTATAGTTTGAGGTTCCTTTCAAAAACATGTATTGTATTTGTATTTAAATTCATGAGAATGAATACTAATAGTTAAGAAAAATAACATGTGGTAGTAATATTTGGAGAAGTGATTTTTTTCTTTCAAATATATGCATATATATGGATTTAATGGTTTTAGGAAATATTTAAATACTGAGGGTTTAAACATCTGTTTAATTGTTACAGAATCCATGTCTATTGAAAGATTTGCCTTCTACATATAGTGAATTTAAAAATCTATACTTAATACTTTAAATACAAAGTCATTATTTTTATTTTCAGTGAAATCACAGATTGTAGCACAGCGGTATTGGTGACCAGAACCAGATGCAAAGGCAATCTTAGGAGGAAGAGCATGACCTTTGCAGCTACATCTGAAGACACTGAGATCTAGTGTGTAATGGGCCCAGCATTTGTTTCCATGATGGCATGACAGGAACAAATAGTCCACAGGGCAACAATGGAAGTCATTGCTTCACAGGGCTTGGAATAAGCATGATATGCTACCACTTATAGTAGTATACAAAAATGGTGGCTCAGATGGATAACCTAAAGGAACACAGTAAGTGAGTAGTTATAGACTACGCAGAGAGCCCAACTAGAAAAGAGACAGGGGATTTTAAATTCATACATCACAATCAAGACTAAAATTAAGCTGAAGTTGAAAAAAGTCATTGTTGCGCCAGGATCACTGTTAGCCTATAGAGTACCCTTGTGAAAATTATTATAAGGCTCTCTTTTTTTTTTCTTTAGATCATAGGGTCTTTTCCAGACTCCCTCCGTGTCCTGGAATTTTAATGCAAATAATAATCTTTACAACTAAAGAGGCAGTAGTTCTGAGTCAGACCCAACAATACAATGAAAAGTTGTAGTGTCGGAAGTGCTTTATGAAACTAATTAACTCCAGCAGGGTTATCTGCTTTGCATGAGACATTGTATTGAGGCAGTCTGAAGCAAGAAGGTGGTGAGGCAAGAGTGCATCTTTACAAAAAACAAGTGCACCTGGGGCTGCATTATTCTGGGTTGACATTTAAAATTAACCATCACAAATTCTATCTGAATTAGTTAAGATAATAGCGGAAGGAAGATAGTTCTGTCATATTCACACAGACATGACTAAAATGTCCCAAATGAACTTAGATTGAACCAAAGCTATACAAAATTTGAAATTTTGAAAAGCTAAAAGTGAATGGAACTTGTCATAACAAGCAAAAGAAAAACACAATTTGGTGAAGTTTGATCATATTTTTTTAATACTACTGAGAATGTTATGTTCCTAAGATAAATTTTTCTGCAACACTATTCATAGCATATGCCTGCTGGTCAATGATAAGAAGATGATGAATTAAAGAAAGATTCTCCACTAATCAGACATCCTAATGGTACATCCTTAAGGGCATTCAAATGTTACATTTGTTTTCTAAAATTTGCACATAGTTCCTGATGTTCTGAGTCATATTTCATTAAAGCACATTTATCATTTAAATCAATCATTTAATCAAGTACCTTACATGTGAGTAGACATATGCTTGACGCTGTGGTGAATCACAGGAAGTTTAAAAAGTGGAATGGATTACTGGGGCAATTGAACACTAGCAGAAGAAGTACAGTCATAAACAACCCCAAAATGTAAAAATGCTAAAATCTGTCATTCCAAGGGCAAATAATGAGGTACTATTTTTGTGACAGATTCAACAGATACAAGAACAGAGTAAAAGAAAGGAGATTCACCCAAAAGTTTTCAGCACTGAAAAGACAGGGCTCAGATTGAATCTTAGAGTGAGCATCACCTTAACTCTTCTTTGATAGAACTTTTTGATAACATAAAATTTGCATAGAAAGGTGACTTTTTCCCTTAGTGTCAACTGAGTATTAATGCAAGCTTTTCACATCTTTAAACCATTAGTGCATTGAGTGGCAAGACAAGGTGTCATTTATCTTTGGAGAAGACTTAATTGATATTATTGAGGGAGAAAATTCTTGCTACTACTTTGCAATCAAAAACTTAGATTCTTGTGTTTCATTATGGACAGATATTTTAAGAAAGCATGACATTCAGATTATTTGTTTCTTTTTGACCTAGATTTCTCTATCACTTCTGAGGTCAAATTACTCCTCTAATAGAAGCCTTCTGAATTTGAAAATTCAGTATGTATTTTCTTCTCTGTGTAGTAAAAGCTCTTATCTATATTTTATCAAAAGGCAAATAAGATACGATTTGAAAAGCATGATCCAAATAGCCATTATTCAATTACAACTATAATAACTAACACTCATTATTCCCATAGTTTTGACATTTCATTTGAAAGAGTGATACCTAATTCCCATGAAGGATTTGGGGTTCATTATTTCTATCTGCTCAAGCAAAAAGGTGATTACCAGGGCATGATGGTACATGCCCTTAACCCAGCACTGCAAAGTTAGGGGAAGGCAGAACTTATGGATTTGTATCAGAAATCAAACTAATAGCCAAACACCTAGTAATTGATGAAGTCAGAAATACTATTCATGTTTCAAAGATTCATTGTTTTGTTTGCAAATAGTAAAATTGTTGGACCTAGAGAGTATATTCATTATTCTCCCAAGTCTTTGAGATGGTCATAAGATTTTTCAAAACCAGATAGAATCTATAACTACTTTTATATATAAATATGGCAGTTAATTCGATGCCAATGTATATAGTGCAATTTTTCAGCTAGGTCCTAAGAGTGAGCATCCAGTAAAGGAGCCCAGAGAAGATCCCCACATACTCATCATTTCTGTAAGACATTTAAAACTATGTTGTGTCCTCACATGACTGCTCAAGTCAAGCCTTTCCTCATACTCTACTGAAATTCCAGGGGGATACAAAAATGGCCAACAGTGAACCCCATCACAAAAACTTCTGGTAATTAGAACCAAAATACAGGAATATGGTAAGAACAGTATTTAAAACAACAAAATAGCTAAATTGAAAATATCCAGAAAACCCCACTAAAACACATATTTTATCCTTCATAGACACCTACACTCATGTGGATATACCCCATAGACAGATATAAGCACACACACATGCACATACTTTTTAAAATGTCTGTTTACTTGAGTAGAAAAATATACTTTGTCATTCTGTATACTTGATTTGTTATACTTACAACATCCATCTATACTATCATATAATGCAGAGTCTCCTTTTTTAAAAGCTTGTTCCATATACACACAGGCATGTCCTAATTTCTTTATACATTACCTTTTGGTGAACTTAAAGGAAGTTTCCATATTTTTGTGCATAGTGCTTCAATGAATATAAAACTTCAGATAACTCTTCAGCACAATTCACTACTTTTGGTTACATATCCAAAAATGGGAGTTCTAGATCATGTGGTATTTTTGTTTATAATAATTTTAGGGACTAGTTTCTATAATAGCCACACTCTCTTACATTCCCATAAATGGTGTTTAAATTGTAATTTTTTCATAACTTTCTTCATAGTTTGTTTAGCTTTTTACTACTACTACTGCTACTACTATTATCATCATCATCATTATGTGTGTGTGTGTGTGTGTGTGTGTGTGTGTGTGTGTGTGAGAGAGAGAGAGAGAGAGAGAGAGAGAGAGAGAGAGAGAGAGAGAGAGAGAGAGAGAGAGAGAGAGAGAGAGAGAGAGAGAGAGAGAGAGAAGTTATGATGTGTGTGAGAAGGGATACCAAAGTCTGTAAGCTGAAGTTAGAGGACAGCTTTCTGAAATCAATCCCTCTTTCCACCTGTGTATGGATTGAACTTGTGTTAGCCTGATATTTTTGTGGCATGAGAATCTTTACCTGCTGTGCTATCTAGCCATACAATATTCTCTTTAAATTCCATTGTTCTAGAAAACCAGGCAACTCATCTTATGATCTTCCTGTCTTCACGTCCCAATTGTGATATTACAGGTATGTAACATTATGTGACTTGTTTCTTTTTTAAGTTTTATAAACTTACTTACAGGTGTAATTTTTTATTTTTATTACCCCAATGATTGGGAACATTGAATGTTTTCCATGTGAGCATTGCATGTTAGTGAAACATAAGAGATTCATATTATCTTAACAGAAACTAGAGTATCCTGTTGCACACTTTGCATACCTTTGGAGATAAAGCAAAAATTGGATTATATAATGCCATGAAAACATGAAAGCAATACAGATAACTAAATCAGTTAGGCTATCCAGTATACACTTGTTATTAGAAGATATAGCTATATGTTCTTCAAAGTAAAGAATGGTTTGTGATTACATTTTAAAATAATCTTAACTACATATAAATGAATCATTGGCTTATGTGAATTTAGCTCATTCAAATTATTAACTTTGTCCATCATTTTCACTCATAATTTGTGGTGGAAGTGCTAGGTTACAATTCAAAGCCCTATCTATATATGCTCGGAATATGCTGTACCATGGAAGTACATTCCCACCCCTTTTTGTTAGACTTAAAAGAACTAAAGCAGAGCAATGCACCATTATTTTTCTTGATCCATGAGAAACATTTTTGCAAGATAGGGAAGTCAGATAACCATGGGAAGGATAGGAAACTTCCCATACTTTCTTCATGGGAAGGAATTACAACTTGGTTCCTAAATACAACTTTCTTGAAGATTGGAAATAACAGTAATCCCCAGGAAATTGTTTATCTATGACTTTTCAACATGACATCTCAGTTTCAAAGAGGAAGATAAATTGCAAGTATGCGAAAGCTTTCTAAACTGTCAAAGTAGAGATATGGTAATTTTTTCTGTGACTATCACAAACTCTTTCATTATGACAAAATTTACATAAACAATCCATCCAAGAAACCACCATGAAAGGGATGAATTTCTTATCCATACTATCTCCAAGTCTCTATTTTCTCACAGGATCAGAAATACTGCCTGCTGAAAAAAGTCTATTTCTCCACAGCAAGGCATTAAAATGTTTTTAGAGGGCAGATAAAGTTCTTAATGTAAGCTACTAAAGGCGTGAAATCTGACTTTTCCCTGTGTTGAACAAGGTTACATTGCCGTACTTCTCAGCACACAGGATTCTGTACTAATCCTGCAAACCCAAGATAGTGGCCAAGTGACAATAAATCAAGCTCTTTCATAATCTTTTGAGCTGACTTATTCATTTAATTAATAAAATGTTACTGAACAACTATGTTTTGGTACACATCAAGCTAGACTTGGACAATTATAATATATATGTAGATAGTATTTTCAATCTCTTTGGTAGAAGAATTAGTAATACAGAAGTATCAGCTTCATGTGACTCTGTCAGAAAGGGTAAGAAGTACATTTCAAGTCTACTCGTGCTCACTTGCTCAAACTGGCCCAAACAACTCACTTAGCCCAGCTTAACAACATTGGAGAGATGAAATATTCTCTTCCAGATCTTCCCTATTGAACATTATAGTAGACCATAAGTAGTCCGTGAGCAGTGCTGAGTATATTTCCAAAGAGGCAACAGTTGATTTTAATGCACAATGGTGAGAAGAGGAGAGCCATGTGACTCTCTGGGGAAAGACTAATCCAAGCAAAGGAAAAAACAAACTCAAAGGCTCTGAGAAAGTAACGAGCTGGATGTGTGCAAGCACTGAAAGGTCAATAAGAGCATATCCTGTGAAGTTTACAAGATAAGGAACTAGGCATTTACAGTTAGTGGTATGGGAGCCACTGTAAGTTTTAATAAAAACTTCTAACTATGAAGACGATACAGAGAAGGAAATAATTAACCTCACAGGGCCATCACTCAGATTTAATAATTGTCAGTGTGCTGTGATATTTATTTTCCATTTGCCTAAGAATTTAAAGCATAGCATACACTTTACATTATTATCTTAACTATTTATTTACCTCTTCCCTCTTCTCCTTCCAAAGCCTCCCGTATGCTACTCTTTGCTCTCTTTCAAATCCATGTCCTCTTTTTATTAATTATTATTGAATGTATTCATGCATATGTATGTACATATGTATTCTTAAATATAACCTTCTCAGCATGTCCAGTGTTACTTGCAAGTATGTTTTCAGGGTTGACTTTCTGGTTTTGGATAACCAGTTGATGTGCTCATCTATGGGTACCACTATTTTTCTTACTCTCAGTATGTATGCCTTAGTTGCCTGTAGTCCTTTGTGTGAGGTTGAGGCCTTCTGGGCTTCTCTGTCTACTGTTGTCCTTTTCCAGCTAATGTTTAGGCTGCCACATTGGTGAGACTTTATGGGTATAGTTTCTGACATTTCTAAAAGACATAGCTTCACAGCAAACTTCCTATTCTTGGCCTCATAATCTTTCTTCCCCTTCTTCTGAAATGAGCCCTAAGCCTTCAGGGCAGTAGCTCCACACTGCCTCAGACCAGTAGTGCATTCATGTAATGTGCTTTGTGTGTTGCAAAAAAAAAAAAAAAAAAGTGGTTTTCTTGATGAGGAGTAAAAACCACATTTTCCTTTCTATAGAGGATAAGTGTACAGAATGCAGTGAGGAATTCCTCTGACTTAGTAAATTGGCAGTTTTAAGTTTTCCACCAAGATCAATGATTTCACTATCCCTGAATAATCAAGTAGGTTTCTGGTACTTTGAGTCTATATACATAATTCAGAAGGCAGCTCTGAAATGTATGCTTTCTTATACAGCCACAATGTTATTATTGAATCTAATACAGCTAATAATGAGACTATCTTATCATATAATTACAGATAAATGATAAACTTCATCCACTTATCCAATTAAGCCACAAGTATCTTTTTATCACTGCTATGTTGAAAGCATAAGCCTAAGAAGCCCTAAAAAACTCATTTAAAATACATTCTTTTTTACTATGCACAGTATCTCCTTCCCTTTTCCTTGTCACTAACTAGTAGAGGAGCAAAAATTCCTTTCCTTGGAAAATGTCCACATGCACTAGATTTATGTCCTTATAATGCCATTCAATTTGCTCCTCTAACTCACATGATTTTAAATGGAAGCTAGACCTGACATTAATTAGATTCAGGTTGAATTTTATAGGTTGTACTGTGTTTCATCTTGAGAAGACACCCAATTTCAGGGTACCATGATAGATCAATGTGTCATGTGGTGGCAGCCATTGCTTTCTATTGTAAAATCACCCCATAATTCCCCACTCAGAGCTTTCCCTCATTAATTAGAAGGCAATATTTCCCAAATCAATGTTCTTATTTAGTAGTACTCAATAGTAATTTTATAGTTTGTTTCCACACATACACACTTATTAGCTGAAACTCTCCTGAAGAAAATGAAATGCAGTTATTTTCATACCTTAAATATGGTGATTAAGATAATGATATAATGTGCTTTGTGACCATTAAAACTGTTGGCTCAGAAATTATGAGGAAAACTAGTTAAAAGGCTATCGTCTAGTGAGACATGAGTATTTGTAGTAGTATTTTTTTTATTTTTTTTTATTTTTTTATTTTTTTTATTTTTTTTTTGGTTTTCCAAGACAGGGTTTCTCTGTTTAGTCCTTGCTGTCCTGGAACTCACTCTGTAGACCAGGCTGGCCTTGAACTCAGAAATCGCCTGCCTCTACCTCTCAAGTGCTGGGATTAAAGGCATGCACCACCACCGCAGGGCTGTAGTAGTATTTTTATCACTGCAAGTGAGGAAAATCATCACAGGAGGAACAGATGGAAGAGTTGATTTTGAATGCAAATGAAGGAAAACAATAAGGCTTTAACTTTTTGGTTTAAGGGCTGGAGAGATGGTTAGTTTAACAGAGTTTCCTTCACATCCAAAGGACCTGAGTATGTTTCTAGCACCACCACGACACCCCTTTGCTTGGTTCACAACCAACTGTAACTCCAGCCACAGGATCTAACACCTTTTCTTGAATCCATGAATACTCCACCACCACACATACACATACACATATCCAGACACAGATACACAAGACTATACATAAATAAAAATAAATCCTGAATAAAAAGTGTTGAATCAAGTGGGTATTATTTACTAAAATAGGGATGTGTAGGGAGAATGGATTTTGAACCAGGTAAGATAAATAAAACTCAGTAGCTCTTTTTTTCACTCTTTTTTTATTAGATATTTTATTTACATTTCAGATGTTCTCCCCGTTCCTGGTTTCCCCTCTGAAAAAAATCCCTATTCCCTCCACCCCCTCCTACTCACCAACCTACCCTCTCCAGCTTCCTGGCCCTAGCATTCCCCTACACTAGGCCATAGAGCCTTCACAAGAACAAAGGCCTCTCCTCCCACTGATGAACAACCAGGCCATCCTCTGTTACATATGCAGCTGGAGCAATAGTCCCACCATGTGCACCCTTTGGTTGGTGGTTTAGTCTCTGGGAGCTCTGGGGTATTGGTTAGTTCATATTGTTGTTTGTCCTATGGAGCTGCAAACACCTTCAGCACCTTGGGTTTTTTCTCTAGCTCCTTCATTGGGGACCCTGTGCTCAGTCCAATGGATGGCTGTGACATCCACTTCTATATTTGTCAGGTACTGTCAGAGCCTCTCAGAAGATAGCTATGTCAGGCTCCTGTCAGCAAGCACTTGTTGGTATCCACAATAGTGTCTAGGTTTGGTGATTGTATATGGGATGGATCCCTAGGTGGGGCAGTCTCTGGATTGTCCTTCCTTCAGTATCTGCTCCACAGTTTGTCTCTGTAACTCCTTAATGGCTATTTTGTTCCCCCTTCTAAGAAGGATCGAAATATCCATACTTTGGTCTTCCTTCTTTTTGGGTTTCATGTGATTTGTGGATTGTATCTTGGGTATTCCGAGCTTCAGGGCTAATATCCACCTATCAATGAGTATACACCATGTGTTCTTTTGTGATTGGATTACTTCACTCAGGGTGATATCCACCAGATCCATCCATTTGCCTACGAATTTCATGAATTTACAGTTTTTAACAGCCAAATAGTACTCCATTGTGTAAATGTACCACATTTTCTGTATCCATTCCTCTGTTGAGAGACATCTGGGTTCTTTTAAGCTTCTGGCTGTTATTAATTAGGCAGCTAAAAACATAGTGGAGCATCTGTCCTTATTACATGTTAGAGCATCTTCTGGGTATATGCCCCGGAGTTGTGTAGCTGGGTCCTATGTCCAACTTCCTGAGGAACCACCAATCTGATTTCCAGAGTGTTTGTACCAACTTGCAATCCCACCAGCAATGAAGGAGTGTTCCTTTCTCCACAACTTCTCCAGAATCTACTATCACCTGAGTTTTTGATCTTAGCCATTCTGACTAGTATGAGATGGAATCTCAGGGTTGTTTTGATTTGCATTTCCCTGATGACTAATGATATTGAACATTCTTTAAGTGCTTCTCAGCCATTCAGTATTCCTCACTTGAGAGTTCTTTGTTTAGCTCTGTACCTCATTTGTATTAGGGTTATTTGGTTCTCTGGAGTCTAACTTCTTGAGTTCTTTATATATACATATATTAGATACTAGCCCTCTATCAGATGTAGGATTGGTAAAGATCTTTTCCTAATCTATTGGTTGCTGTTTTGCCTTATTGACAGTGTACTTGGCCTTACAAAAGCTTTACAATTTTATGAGGCCTCATTTGTCAATTCTTTATCTTAGAGCATAAGCTATTGATGTCCTATTCAGGAATTTTTCCCCTGTGCCCATGTGCTCAAGGCTCTTCCCCACTTTCTTTTCTGTTAGTTTCAGTGTATCTGGTTTTATGTGGAGGTCCTTGATCCACTTGGACTTGAGCTTTGTATAAGGAGATATGAATGGATCGATTTGCATTCTTCTACATGCTAACTGCCAGTTGAGCCAGCATCATTTGTTGAAAATGCTGTCTTTTTCCACTGAATGGTTCTAGCTCCCTTGTCAAAGATCAAATGACCATAGGTGTGTGGGGTCATTTCTGGATCTTCAGTTCTATTCCTTTGATCTACCTGCCTGTCATTGTAACAATACCATGCAGTTTTTATTACAATTGCTCTGTAGTATAGCTTGAGATCAGGGATGATGATTCTACCAGAAGTTCCTTTATTGTTGAGAATAGTTTTGGCTATCCTAGGTTTTATGTTATTTCAGATGAATTTGCAAATTGTTCTTTCCAAGTCTGTGAAGAATTGAGCTAAAATTTTCATGGGGATTTCATTGAATCTGTAGATTGCTTTTGGCAAAATGGCCATTTTTACTATATTAATCCTGCTAATCCATGAGCATGGGAGATCTTTCCATCTTCTG
>NC_045030.1:138680612-138681337 GCF_008632895.1 Mastomys coucha | reverse complement strand
GAAGGCCACTGATTTGCTTGAGTTAATTTTATATCCAGCTACTTTGCTGAAGTTGTTTATCAGCTGTACAAGCTCTCTGCAGGAATTTTTGGGGTCACTTAAGAATACTATCATATCATCTGCAAATAGTGATAATTATTTGACTTCTTCTTTTCCAATTTGTATCCCTTTGGTCTCCTTTTGTTGTCTAATTGCTCGGTCTAGGACTTCAAGTACAGAGTGGGTAGCCTTGTCTAGTCCCTGATTTTAGTGGGATTGCTTCAAGTTTCTCTCCATTTAGTTTGACATTGGCTACTGGTTTGCTGTATACTGATTTTACTATGTTTAGGTATGGGCCTTGAATTCCTGATCTTTGCAAGAGCTTTATCCTGAAGTTGTATTGGATTTTGTCAAATGCTTTCTTAGCATCTTCATTAGATGATTATATTTTTTTTCTTTGAGTTTGTTTATATAGTGGATTACATTGATGGATTTCCATATATTGAACCATCCCTGCATGCCTGGGATGCAGCTGACTTGATTATGTTGGATGATCCTTTTGATATGTTCTTGGATTCGGTTTGCAAGAATTTTATTGAGTATTTTTGCATCGATATTCATAAGAAAAATTGGTCTTAAGTTCTCTTTCTTTGTTGTGTCTTTGTATGGTTTAGGTATCAGAATAATTGTGGCTTCATAGAACAAATTGGGTAGAGGATCTTCTGTTTCTATTTTGTGGAATAGTT
>NC_045030.1:138669595-138680602 GCF_008632895.1 Mastomys coucha | reverse complement strand
TATGGATATACCTTGGATATATATGGATAAAATATTCTATAGATACCTGTTAAATCCATTTGTTTCATAACTTCTGTTAGTTTCACTGTGTCTCTGTTTCATTTCTGTTTCCATGATCTGTCCATTGCTCAGAGTTGGGTGTTGAAGTCTCCTACTATTATTGTGTGCGGTGCAATGTGTGCTTTGAGCTTCAGTAAAGTTTCTTTTATGAATGTGGCTTCCCTTGCATTTGGAGAATAGGTGTTCAGAATTGAGAGTTCATCTTGGTAGATTTTAACTTTGAGGAGTATGAAGTGTCCTTTCTTATCTTTTTTGATCACTTTAGGTTGAAAGTTGATTTTATTTGATATTAGAATGGCTACTCCAGCTTGTTTCTTGGTACCATTTGCTTATGAAATTGTTTTCCAGCCTTTTACTCTGAGGTAGTGTCTGTCTTTCTCACTGAGGTAGGTTTCCTGTATGTGGCCAAATTTTGGGTCCTGTTTCAACAGCTCTTTTCAATCTTCAGTTTATTTTGCATATTGGGGAGCTAAGTGGTGGTATTGAGTACATAATGCTATCAGGAGTTCATAAGGAGTATTATTTTTAAAATTTCTGTGTAAGTATACACATAAACCAAAGTGCAAACAAGAAACTTACAGCCAGACTTGATTGGGCATGCTTATAATCTTAGCACTACAGATGTCAAAGCATGAGTATAAAAGTAACTTCTATTTGACAGAAGTAATTGTCATCTCAGAGGTGTACTGTTGAAGAAGCTTACACTTTCTTGTTCTTTCTGAACTCTTAATGGATGGTTCAACTCAGATTCATCCCTTCTAGTTCTTCCTGAGCTCTGGCTGGTTCAACTCTTCTCTTCTGGCTCAAACTCCTCTCCAAGCTGACTGATTCTAGCTAGTTTTTCTCGGCTTCTTCTGAATTGCTCTGCTTGGCCTTAACCTAACTCTGGCCATTTGTTCTAATCTTCTGACTCCTCATTCTCTCACTTATTATATTTTCTTCACTTGCAACCTGTCTCTGTAAAACTGTCCCAGTAAAAACCACCTCTGCTGACCCACATAGAACTACATGAACTTAAAAAGGAACTCAGTTCCACAGGACTGACTAAACAGAACTCAACTATACTCCACTCTGAACTGCACCAAACTGGCTCAATTCCATAGCACTAGACACACTGGGACTTACTGCCTCTCTCTCCCTGTGCTGTTCTTAAGTCACCTCTCTCCCCTGTGCTGTTCCCATTTGAATCTCTGACTCATTCTGCCAAATCTTTCTCTGATTCATCACTTTGTTTTGCCCCTCAATTAGACATCACTTTCAAACATGTCTGCTTCCTTCTACAAACTAACCTTCATTGTTAGGGATTACAGGTGTGTACAAAGGGCATGTCCATATTCCTGCCAGATGGATTAAAAGTGTGTACTAAATGTCTGTCTGTATTCAGCCAGAGGGAATAAAGGTCTGTGGCAGGTCTGAATTTCAAGTGAATCACACAGACTTAGAAGTTCTTTGGATGTGATCCCTCACCAGAACAACCATGTTTCTGGATTAAAATTCTTCTTACATACGACAATCTCGAGTTCCAAGACAGCTGTGCTATATACATACAGACCCTGATTTATAAAGGCAGGAACGTAAGCAGAGAGGAGGAAAGAAGGAAGGAAGGAAAGAAGGAAGAGCTACAAGGCCACCTCCTAATTATTCTTAAATAGTTACACCAACTGGGGACTCAATATTCAAACCTATGAGCCTCTGGGAATCATTCTCATTCAAACAATCATGGAGACCTTGATAGGGTGGGTATCTATGAGGTAAATAAAATTTAACTGGGGTGGTTGTCCATGCCTTTAACCTTAGAAGACAGAGGGGTGTGAAACTCTGTCTGTTCAAAGCTGCACAGTAGTGTGGTGTACATAGTGAGTCTCTAGCCAGCTAAAACTACATAGTGAGGCCCTGTTCCAAAAAATTATACATTATGGTAGCATTATTTAGCGTTTTATTCTTATTATGTTATATAAATAAGTATTATGGAGTTTTTGGAGGCTACACAATTATTTGGTCTATTTAGAGATTGTGCCTTCTCTTGTGGCTCTTTTCCTTCTCTCAGCATACCTTGTGCAACCTTAATGTGATAATCTTTCCTTATGTCATTATGTTTTTGTTGTGTTTGGTTGTGATCTCTTAGAAGTCTATTCTTTCCTAGTGAGAGGCAGAAAGGGAATGGATCTGGAAGGAAGGCAAGATAGAGAACTGGGAGCAGTACAGGGAGTGAAAATCAAGATATATTTTACGAGAAAAGAATCTATTGTCTATAAAAGAAAAAGTAAATAAAATAAATAAAAAGATATTATAGAGATTTCTAAAAGTATAAAATAATAGAATTCTTAATATTCTCCTTGTCAACAGCAAAGGAAGATAAAACTAAACATTGCCAGCTTTGTAGATTGAAAAGCTTTTTTCTCATAGATCTCCACACAGTGCAGCTGGAATCTTGACTTATGCCACATAAAAGAATTGTAGAGCATGTCAGTATGAAGTGATGTCAAGGCTTATTAACTAAAGTATACACTCAAAGATAAAATCAAAGTGGGAATTAGGATAGGCATGTGTTTAAGTGCTATATATGGTATAGATAAACAAATATATGTGTATATATGTACATATATCAAAGTCAAATTGTTGAAAAGACAACTTACATCTAACTTTAAAGGATTAAGTCAAATGTTTTGGAATACTTCATTTTATCTAAAGAATTTTTCTTTTATAAGTGAGATTATATGGTAGTTATAAAGAAGTTAAGTATGATATAGATAAGAAAAGTGTTGATAAGATAAAAACACAGTTTTTAAAAACTCAAAGAAACTCTCACTACACATAGATTACAAGGAGATCAAATTATATGTTTTAACTGTAAACATAACTCTAAATCTTGATGCTGAGGTTTTTCTCAGGTGGTTTGGTTAGCTGTGTGGAAATTCTTGACTGTCAGCCAGGAAAAGACTTAAACTAGATCTGGGAGAGTGAAAGGCGCTTTTCCTTTCTCATGTTCTCTTGATTTTCCTTGTTTTGCTATCATGCCTCATTTTCCCTAAATTAAATATTTTCACTTCAAAAAAGATAGTTATTCTCACAGTATATTAATATACACATTTTAATTTGACCAAATGTTTATATAAATACATATTTTATTGGTTTCTCATTTTAAGCTGAATTATGGAAGGACTAACATACATAACATATCTAACAAGAAGCCCAGTCCTCAAGAAGTTTAAGTGTTCAAAAAATTCTTTAGGTTAAATGCTCTGAAAGTCATGTAGCCGAATATTTACTTCAATTAATTTTTACAATTAACACAAACTATTCTAATTTAAGAGTGAAAATATAAAAGCACTTGGAAATTATTTTAAAAAAACATGAAATAGAAAACTGTTTTTAGGGCATAAAGAGATGGCTTACCAATTAACAGCACTAGATGCTTTTCCAGAGCACCTGGGTTTTATTCTTAGCATCCTTGTGGTGGATCATAACCAACTGTGCCTCCAGTTCCAGCAGATCCAACACCCAGTTCTGGCCTCTGAGGGCACTGGGCAGGCAAATGATGCACAGACAATGGGAGAATGATGAATTACATAACTTTATTTGCTGCCTGCTCAGAAACAAAAAATGAAAGGAAAAAAAGAACTATACTTATTAGATAAAACTATCTAGGACTCAAAACATCATAAAGCTCAGTGATCTTCTACACAAGAGAAAAACTAATGAGTTGAACAAGGAGAACAGCAATGGACATACCAAACTGTTCAGGAAAAGTTTGTGAGGCCTTCAGTCTAAACAAAGCAATATAAGCAAATGAGTAAAACTGGGATTGGGAAGAGTACACTAGTTGTTAGTCCAGTGTCAAACACTGGACTCTGAAAATATACATACAGGTAAATTGTGCAGACCAACAGGTTATAATTAAGAATATATGTGTATATGTATGCATGGAATAGCCATTTTGAAAGAGGTTGTAAATTTGAAAGAGATGGGAGAGTTATGTATGGGAGGATTGAGAGAGAAGAAAGGGTAAGGAGAAATGTCATAATTATATTTTAATATCAATTTTTTAAAAAAAATATTTAAAAGACTAAGGAAATTTACTTGGGTATACATAATTACACTTGCCAACCTGCTTAGTCATTGCTATTAATTGTTGGAAGAAGTGTGTCAGAGAGCAAGGACAGATAGTGAATTTAGTTCATTGCATAAGCATTTGATGATGTGGTGCTTCAGAATTTCTTTCTAAAACGATGCTAGACAATAGTAAATGATGTGAGTACTCAGAGAATCACACTTTCAAAATAACTCAATTTAAGCCAGGCAGTAGTGGCACACACCTTTTAATCTCAGCACTTGGGAGGCAGAGGCAGGTGAATTTCTGAGTTCCAGGCCAGCCTGGTCTACAGAGTGAGGAGTTCCAGGACAGCCAGGGCTGTACAGAGAAACCCTGTCTCGAGCCCTACCCTCCAAAATAGCTCAATTTACTTAGTCAAAATGATAAGAACAAAAAAATCAAAAGGGTCAAACAAGACTAACACAATCTTACTAAGAAGATCCTTTCCTTTTCAGTGTTAGAATGCCGGAAACAACAGGGAGAAATAATTTTACCAAGCCCTGTTCTTTGCCAAAAAATAAAGTTTTCTTAGTTTATAGTACTATAATTATATATGAATTTTGTCACCTATAATTTAGGTTGTTACATATAAAATAAAAACTAGAGGAATGCATATCAATAGAGAAAAAGAACAGGAAAATGAGTGAAAAGTAAGGAAATGGATGCCCTCAATACCCACAACAATACTTTGGCTTACATAGCCACTATGGCCACTATGCATACTATAGTGGTTTAAATAGGTTTGGCACCCATAGACTCCTGTGTATGAATATGCTTCAAGCAGTAAGTGGCACTATTAGGAGGTATGGCATCGTTGGAGGAAGTGTATCATTTATCATTGTAAAGGTAGTCTTTGAGACTCATCTCCTAGCTGCCTGGTAGATAGGCTTCTCCTGGTTGCCTTTGGAAAATGATGTAGAATTCACAAGCTCCATCTCTAACAGCTTGTCTGCCTGGACACTGTCATACTTCCTGCCATGAAGACAATGAACTGAAACTCTTGTAAGCCTGTCCCAATTAAATGATGTCCTTCATAAGAGTTATCTTGTTCATGGTGTCTCTTCACAGCAATGGAGACCCCAAGACACACAGCAATGTGAAGTCTCCAAAGCTGAAAAATGGACCCACCCTATGACCAAGTATAGCAATCCTGAACATATAAGCAAAAACCACAATGTACAATCACAGAGATATTTGTTCATCGGTGTTCTTTGCTACTCTTGTCAGAAGAGCCAGGAAGCAGAATCAACCTAGATTTCTAACAACAGATAAATGAATAATGAAAATATAGATATTCACAATGGAATCATATTAAGTTATAAATAAATGAAACCATGAAATTTCTAGGAAACAATGCAGCTGAAAGATGTTTTACTGTGAAAGAGAGAAAGAACAAAAGAGAGAGAGAGAGAGAGAGAGAGAGAGAAAGAGAGAAAGAAAGAAAGAAAGGGAAAGAGAGAAAGAAAAGGAAAGAAAAAGGTAAGAGTCAGAAAGACAAATCCTGGTCTGTGCCCCAGAGCTGACCCTGTGCCCAGCTCTCCATACCCAAATCCTGCCAAGAGAGAGCTGGGCTCCCAGGAGTATTGACACACCTGACAGCACAAGTGAGACTACCACTTCTGCTCAAATTCCTGGTCCAAGAAGGATGCCCCCAGAGCCATCAGGACACAAGAACCAAGGAAAGGCTAGGGACAGAATCCCTCCAGGTTCCAACTGCACCCTGGAGCTGACCTTGTGCCACAGATCTCCATACCCAAATTCTGCCCAGAGAGAGCTGGTCTCCCAATGAGTGCTGACACACAGGCTTACAAGAGGGACAAGCCACAGTCAGAGACAGCAAGACCAGCTAACACCACAGATAACCAGATGGCAAGAGGCAAGTGCAAGAAAATAAGCAAGAGTAACCAAGGCTACTTGGCATCATCAGGACCCAGTTCTCCCATCATAGCTAGCTCTGGATACCCCAACACACCAGAAAAGCAAGACTCTGATTTAAAATCACATGTTATGATGATGATAGGAGACTTTAAGAAAGACAAAAATAACTCCCCTAAAGAAATACAGGCGAACACACAAGCAGGTAGAAGTCCTTAAAGAGGAAACACAAAAATCCCTTAAAGAATTATAGGAAAATACAACCAAACAGGTGAAAGAACTGAACAAAACCATCTAGGATCTAAAAACAGAAACAGAAACAATAAAGAAATCACAAAGGAAGAAAACTCTGGAGATAGAAAACCTAGGAAAGAGATCAGGAGTCATAGATGCAAGCATCACAAACAGAATACAAGAGATACAATAGAGAATCTAAGGGCCAGACGACACCATAGAAAACATTGACACAACAGTCAAAGAAAATGCAAAAAGCAAAAAGCTCCTAACCACAAAACATCCAGGGAATCCAGGGTGCACTGAGAAAACCAAGCCTAAGGATAATAGGTATAAAAGAGAGTGAAGACAACCAACTTAAAGGGCCAATTATTATCTTCAACAAAATTATAGAAGAAAACTTCCCTAACCTAAAGAAAGAGATGCCCGTGAACATACAAGAAGCCTACAGAACTCCAAAAAGACTGGATCAGAAAAGAAAATCCTCCCATCACATAATAATCAAAACATCAAATGCACTAAACAAAGAAAGAATTTTAAAAGCAGTAGGGGAAAAAAGGCAAGTAACATATAAAGGCAGGCCTATCAGAGTTACACCAGACTTCTCACCAGTGACTATGAAAGCTAGAAGATCCTGGGCAGATGTCATACAGACCCTATGAGAACACAAATGCTAGCCCAGACTACTATACACAGCAAAACTCTCAATTACCATCGATGGAGAAAACAAGATATTCCATGACAAAACAAAATTTACACAATATCTTTCCACAAATCCAGCCCTACAAAGGATAATAGATGGAAAACTCCAACACAAGGAAGGGAACTACATACTAGAAAAGGCAATAAAGTAATCTTCTTTCAACAAACCTAAAATAAGATAGTCACACAAACATAATTCCACCTCGAAAAACAAAAATAACAGGAAATAACAATCACCTTTTTTTCTTAATATCTCTTAACATCAATGGACTCAATTCCTCAAAAAAAGACATAGACTAACAGACTGGATATATAAACAGGATCCAGCATTTTGCTGCATATAGGAAACGCACTTCAGTGACAAAGACAGACACTACCTCAGAATAAAAGGTTGGAAAAACTTTTCCAAGCAAATGGTCCCAAGAAACACACTGGTGTAGCCATTCTAATATCAGGTAAAATCAACTTCCAACCAAGTCATCAAGAAAAGATAAAGAAAGACACTTCATACTCATCAAAGAAAAAAAATCTACCAAGAAGAACTCTCAATTCTGAACATCTGTGCTCTAAATGCAAGGGCACCCACATTCATAAAAGAAACTTTGTTAAAGCCCAAAGCACACATTGCACCTCACACAATAAATTAGACTCCAGAGAACAAAATAACCCTATCAACAGAGAATTCTCAACTGAGAAGCCTTGAATGGCCTAGAAGCACCTAAAGAAATGTTCAACATCCTCAGACATCAGGGAAATGCAAATCAAAACAACCCTGAGATTCTACCTCACACCAGTCAGAATGGCTAGGATAAAAATCTCAGGTGACAGCAGATGCTGGTGAGGTTGTATCTGGAAATTAAACTTTCCCTGTCTTATTAGGTTGGTAAATTGTATTGCTAATCAATTCCTCCTCACAATTCTCTTTCATCTTCCCCCCATGGAATTATTGGAGTAACACCTCTGACACTCCTTTGAGTTTCACTTACTTTCAGTAAAATTTTATGAATATAAGCATTAGTCAAATTTGTGTGTATTTTCTCTTATCAATTTGTGGTTTGTTATCCTAACACAAGGAAATAATTTTTCTTGTAAACATCATTAATTCAATTGCTATGTATTCATACCAAGTACTAGGTATTTTAAATACTTATTCTGCCTAGACTCTAAACCCTAGAGTCATTAATTTTGTTTAATTACATGTTTCTACTGCTTCACAACATCCTTGAGGAAAAAATACCAAACAGCTATGACCTCTGAGCAGAAATATAGCATCAGGACAATATTCCTTTATCTTCAAGGATATTCAGATGCTGGACATAACCAGTGTACTAGAAATCAAGGGGGAACTATCACCAACTCTACAAAACCCTAGCACTTTAAATGCATTTCACTATACTTGTTTAACTATCAAGAGGGATTGGGTTGGAGAGCAATAAATTGTTGAATAAAATCAACTTTTCTTAATAGTTCCCTCTCTGCTTTCATTTGCCCTTGTACAGTTTCTTGATGACTCTTCTGAAGTCAGCACCAGGGACTTCTTGCTCTCTCATTGTTCCAGGAAGTACAGAATTTCACTTAGATTTTTCTAATCTTTTCTCTCAACCTGATTATCCAACTCACCAGTGCCCTCTCATCAAAGAACATTCTCATCCTGAAACAGCTGCTCATGATTATTATACAATTACTCTAATATAAATTAATCACAATAGGGTGGGAATGAATAATGTGGTACCTGCCCTCCTTTGCTAGCCTCTTCAGGAGTATTTGCATTTGCAAATTAGGTAAATCTCTAGCCAGTATGATTGAAAAATGTGTGATAAAAAAATGAGAATATTTCAGCAAGTTTAAAGAGGAGTCACAGCTAATAAAATGGATGGAGTATAGAATGTTTTTCCAGGAATGTGAAAGCTACTGTCCAAGGGATAAGGTGGGCCAAATAAAGATTTTCAGGGCTGCTTTTGTTTTATTTATGGGTGCCTGGAGAGTGACCAAATTTGACTTCCTTTCTTGTCTTCAAATTAGTATTTAAGAGATAGAAAAAAGTAGGAAAATCTCAATGAAATGTGAAAGTTCATGTATCAAGATCAAAATGGCTATTATCAAAACAATAAATGGCAATGAATATTGGAAATGATACTGAGAAAGCTTCTGAGGGCTACATGAAGTGATGCAACTACTATGAAAATCACCACGAAGAGTTTTGAAAATAGACCTACCATACAACCCTCCTGTAATGACTTTCATTGCAGATCTGATAGGCTCTAGAATCACCCAAGAATGGGTGGAAAAAATGTGGTATATACATACAATGAAGGTTTTTTCTTTTCATCTATAAGAAGAATAAAAGTATACCATTTGAAGAAGAATGAATGGCACTATGCATGACATGACATGAAAATAGAAGGATGACTATAAGGAAGAAGGAAAGAATAAAGTGGGTAATGAATGATAAATTTCAAAATATTTCATACGTAGAAATCACACACACATGCATGCATACATGTGCTCTTGTGTGTATGTGAGTGTGCATGTATGCATGCATAAATATATGTAGGATGAGAGTAGGAAGGGAGCTATTTGAAGAGAAAGAAGGATTCATGAGAAAGGGAGAGAAGAGATGGGTGTGAGTACTGGAGAGGTAAGATGTATCAAAAAATAAAACCTACTGCCTTGCTCATTGATAAAAATAATTTGTGAAAAGGAAAATTAGCTTTTGAAGGAATGATAGAACAATTGGTGTCAGATAGGACACGAGTTCTACAGCACAAACAAAACTTGGAATAGAATGAAGTAGAAATGGAAAGGACTTTGTATAAACATGGATAAAGATGAACTGGATATGAGCGTCTACAATACCAGCAAGCCTAAGGGAGATGGGATACAGAGACAAAGGGTCTTCTGAAGCTCATATACATTGTACATACACACAGTGGCTGATCTTCTGGTAAAAATATGACTGGATGCATATTAGTGTTTTGTGCAACTAAGAAAGTCTTTTAAAAGGAGAAGAAAATGTAAGGATATTAAGATCTAGCAGTTATGGTGGTACCATCTTATAATCTTAGGTCTTGTGAGTCTGAGGCAGGAGGACTACAAAATTGATGGCAGTATGAGTTACACAATAGCTTGTCTCAAAATAAAAGCTATAAAAAAAGGAATACTACATATTTTTGTAGTTGGATCAGATTCAATCATTAGATTATGGAATCAACCTAAGTGCTCATAAATGGACAAAGAAACCATGGTACATATATATACTCAATAGATGCAAGTCTACTATACAAAGAATGAGATACTGTTATTAGTGACAATATGGTTGGAACTGGAAGACATTCTAAATGAAACACAGCACAGAAAGAGAAATACCATATGGTCTCACTCATGTGGAAACTAAGAAAATATGATCCTACTGGAGTTAAGAAGAGGATATTGATTGTTAAACATGGAGTGAAGAGTCAGTATGGAGTTGACACAGAGTGGCCAGTGACTACAGTATTGAAGTTAGGACAAATAAATACTAGATAATTTGACTACAAGTGACTATTGTCAAAAATAGTCACAAAAGAGGATTTAATTTGTACATAACAAAGAATGAATGATAAATATTTAAGGTGACAGATATCCTAATTAGCCTAATGTGATCATTAAGCCATGTACACTGAATCAAACTATTTTAATGATATATATTATACTTTTGATGAAATTATTATATTTATCAGATGCATTACACATAGATATATGTTTATATACACAAACATATTTGCATGCATACATACATACATATATGATGCCAATCAGAAATAGAACTTCCTGGGGATATGTTTCAATTGGTAGAGAGTTAAACTCCCCTACCTGAAGTCCTGAATTCCATGTGCAGTAAGGCATGAAATGAGTGGAATGGCCTACTGTTATACTCACAAAGAATTTCGCAGAAGTATCACAAATGTCCAGATCATTCAGGACTACACATCAAGTTTGGGTCCATCCTGGGTTACATAAAACACTTTTTTGTACAAACAAAATAGAATTAAGTTTTTTTTTTT
>NC_045030.1:138653132-138654818 GCF_008632895.1 Mastomys coucha | reverse complement strand
AAGCATAGATGCTGTTCAGGAGCTGTTGTACTCAAGAGGCACTAGAAGACAGTCTAAGCTATTTCCCACCCATTCATTTGCATGGATTTCCCCCTAATATTTATTGCTCCTCACAAGCACATCTTGAGAATTAGTATTCTGAATTTCTGTGAATTTCTCAGGCCTATACTTTGTCTCGTTTTTTTTCCCTCTTCTCATGCATGAGAAAGCTTGGTAGAAAGGGAGGACTACCCAGAGAAAATCTGTCTTGAAAAACAAACAAACAAAAGAAAATATTTCTTAGAAAGTTTCATAATACTAATTCTGTTCTGAATTCATAATTACTAAAAAGGAATCATTGGTTTGCAAGACAGGAAATTTCAGAAACACTGATGTTGACTATATATGCATTGTATTAAAATATATATATATCATGCTTTAACAAAATGCATAAATTATCCTTTAGAAGATGTTATCCTTAATCTTTAATTAAGTACCCATGCTACCACTTGTGGGTATGTATGTATAGGTGAATGCAGTCTTCTGTGGTGGCCAAAGGCAATGAGTTCCCCTTGGACCCAAATGTGGGTACTTAAAAATAAAACTTAGGTCCTATACAAGAGCGCTATATACTCTTAACTGTTGGAGCCCAGTGCTTGTAAATTCCTAAGAGATCATTCATGGAAATGTACTTAATGTGTTTCATTTTTACCATTAAGAGTTCAATTAATATACATTCAAAAATGATTACAGTGATTATGGTACATGTAGTATTCACTTCCTAAGAACTGTGATGTATTCAGTCATATATTTCTGTTATTGACAATATAAAGGTCACAATGAAGGAGAAATCTGTGGTTATATAAATCAATATTTATGTAAATTTAGCACTGCCTGACCTGAGCGTGGTGATTCGTCATTTATTGATCTTCAATGCAGTAAATTAAACATTTTAATTTCTTTAGAGAAGTGGTTTTGCCTCACTTATGTACAAAAGTAAAAAGTTAATCTCAAAAAAGGTGAGACTAGTATAGCAGTGTAACTCAAGACTAGAAATGGTGTGTGCCAAGGGCCTAGTCAGAAGATGCTTAAGATCCAGTAATGCAGCTGAATAGGAGGAATGACTGCTAATATTTTATAGCACAGTAGGCTAAGTGTACTTTACAAGGTTTCTTTATACTTTATAATAACTTGAAGAAAGGATTTTAAATGTTCCGAACACAAAGAAATGATAAGTATTTCAGATGATGGACTTATTATTTACATTTACATTAGTTACCTGTATCTAAATGTCACACTGTAGCCTATCTATAAATATATTTAATAGTGCTCAGTCACGACTGGGAGTACCTGGGACCAGCGGGACCAGGCACACAGGAACTCCACCAGCCCAGTGATTCAGGTTCCTTCCAGTCTGCCTGGGCTGAGGTCAAGAGCACACCTTGGGCACAAGTTCCACAGCCAGTTCCACAACACCCAGAGGAAGCTCCACTCCCAGGCACTCTGACACACCCAGGATCAGAGGTGAGCAGGAACCAACATCTGTCCCAACACTGGGAGTAACTGGGTCCAGCGGGACCAGGCACATAGGAACTCTGAAAGCACAGTGACTCCGGTTTCTTCCAATCTGTCTGGGTTGGTGTTCTGAGCAGACCTTGGGCACAAGCTCTGCAGCCAGTCCAACAACTCACAGAGAAAGCCACACTC
>NC_045030.1:138650964-138653121 GCF_008632895.1 Mastomys coucha | reverse complement strand
TAATCAAGCCCTTAGTTGGAAAAGCTGAGTGCCTCTAGTTTGTGATGCAAGCTGGCATGATTTTCCCGTAGCCTATTTGCTTTGCCACGTGGCTGATGCTGATTGGGACCAGGGACAGTATTTAACCCACAAGGGCTGAGGGCTGGAGATAGATAGTAAGTATGGAGGGAGAATAAGAAGTAGTGAGTAAGTATTTAGAATTAGGGCTGGTGATGGGTTATATAAGATTTAGGAGTAAGTATTTAGAATTGGGGCTGGTAATGGAATAGGAGTAAGTAAGAAGAAAGTAGTAAGATGTAAGTAGAGGAATAGGAGTAAGATGTAAGTAGTAAGATGTAAGGATAGATGTAAGATATAGAATTAGGAATAAGCATGTAACTAATAAGATGTAACTAATAAGATTATGTAAGTAGTAATAAGTAAGATGTAAGAAGAATATATAGAAGAATATAAAAGAAGAAGAATATAAAAGAAGAAGTAAATATGAAGGTTCCTGATTAAACTGCATGGAGAAGGGCTCGGTGTTTGCCTCCTTATTTCCACTGGACAGGTAAGGCATACGACAGTTATTAGTCCAGAAGTTTGGAATACAGGAAGAACAACCCTCAAACCACAAGAAACTTAAGAAGAAGGAAGACCAAAAGGTGGACATTTCATTCCTTCTTAAAAGGGGGAACCAAATACCCATGGAAGGAGTTACAGAGATTAACTATGGAGCAGAGACTGAAGGAAGGGCAAGCCAGCCTAAATAAAGCTATCTCCTGAGAGGTTCTGACAGTACCTGACTAATACGGATGTAGAGGTTCACAGCCATCCATTGAACTGAGTACCGGGTCCTCAATGAAGGAATTAGAGAAAGGACCTATGGAGCTGAGGGTTTTGCAGCCCCTTAGGACGAACAACAATATGAACTAACTAGTACCCTCAGCTCCCAGAGTCTCAACCACCAACCAAGGACTGCACATGGATGGGTCTGATTGTTCTGGAAGCAGGTGTATAGTAGAGGATTGCAAATTCTATCATCAATAGGAGGAGAGGACCTTGGCCCTGTGAAGGTTCTGTGCCCCAGTGTAGGGGAATGCCAGGGCCAATAAGTGGGAGAGGGTGGGGTGGAAGGCATGGAGAGGGGGGAGGCAACAGGAGTTTGTTCGTTTCTTTGTTTTTTGGAGGGGAAACTGGGAAAGAGAAATTTACATGTAAATAAAGAAAATATCTAAGAAAAAAGTATAAAACTCGCCATCTGTGATGGATGAGTTTCATCAAATGCCACTGACTCAGAGGAAGTTTTGTGTGACTGTCTCATACCATAACTTCTAAGCAAAGCCCACCCAAAGGGCAAGAAAGGCTTTGTCATGTGCAAAGGCATTCCCATATTCCCACTAGCAACAATAGTTGCTTTGTAAACTTGTAAAACTTAAATCATTCTTTATAATGAGCTTAAAAAAACTCAATATGGTGGCCGACAAACTAATTTCACAGTATTTTAATGAGTTGGAGATAAAGAAAGAAGAGTGCCAACTTAAGAAATGTTTTACTTCTCTGTTGAGGAATACCATTTTCTCCAATGAGTTCAAAGGGCTCAATCTAAATTTTATGATCTAAGAACCAGAGAACTGGATTAATGCCCAGGAGCAGGGGTCACTGCTGACTTTTGAATTTATGAGGACTGTGTTTATAGATCTATGGAGAAATATTTTATCAGAAAAAAAAGAAGTTCATGAAAGGAAAGAAGATTCTGCTTTCATGATAAAGGTTTTCCTAAAAATCACTCTTTCTGTTAGGGAATATACAGTTTATACAACTTAAACTGGAGCTTTATTAATTTAAAAATGTGAATAATACCTACCAAAGATAAATATTGACTAGTCTAATAGCAGTAAATGACCTAAATTTAAATTTCTGCATGCTTTTGTCTAATCTCTGCTGAAATTTGCTTTTCTTCTGGTTTAATTGTCAGTGTTTACAAATCTTATACTTGTTATCCAAAGCTTTTAGTATTTGATACTATTCTAGCTATTTTATCTTGATTCTTCTACTCCTCAGAATCAACTATTTTCTTACTAACATGCTAGAATTTGTCTTACCTCTATCTTTATTGAAAGTGTTGCTCTTGCTCCAATCTTTCTCATCTTCTAAATTCTAGTTGAAGACCTAGCC
>NC_045030.1:138650506-138650953 GCF_008632895.1 Mastomys coucha | reverse complement strand
CTTGGGTCCTTTCTCTAGCTCCTTCACTGGGGACCCTGTGCTCAGTCCAATGGATGGCTGTGAACCTCCACTTCTGTATTAATCAGGTACTGTCTGATCCTCTCAGGAGACAGCTATATCAGGCTCCTGTCATCTAGCAGTAGCTGGCATCCACAATAGTGTCTGGATTTTATGGTGGAATATGGGAAGGATTCCCAGGTGGAGCAATCTCTGGATTGTCCTTTCTTCAGTCTCTGCTCTACAGTTAGTCTCTGCAACTCCTTCCATGGGTATTTCTCCCCCTTCTAAAAAGGATTGAAGTATCCACACTTTGGTCTTCCTTTTTCTTGAGTTTCTTGTGGTTTGAAGATTGTATCTTGGGTATTCCGATCTTCTGGGTTAATATCCACTTATCAGTAAGTGCATACCATGTGTGTTCTTTTGTGATTGGGTTACCTCACTCAGGAT
>NC_045030.1:138645305-138646767 GCF_008632895.1 Mastomys coucha | reverse complement strand
AATCTGTCTTACCTCTGTCTTTATTGAAAGTGTTGCTCTTGCTCCAATCTTTCTCATCTTCTAAATTCGAGTTGAAGACCTAGCCCTTAAGAAAGTATCCTTAATTATTACAATCCTCAAAGTTCACTTTAAAAAAAATCTTAATATACAACATGTATGTTGCTCTTTATGTCCATATAAACTTATATTGGAAATATAAGTTTATGGTCCCAATGTATGAATTTATTGATTATGTCTTAGACTGGACTCCTAGGCAAACTTCAAGCACTCAGGATAAGAAAGTTTTTTTAAAATTTATGACTCCCGAGGACTGTACCATGGCTCCCAAGTCTCGTGATCTGAGTACAATTATCCAGACTCGCACAGTGAAAGGGCTGAACCAAGTATCTCAGCTTGCTGTCTTGTGTCACATGCAAGCCTACACACAAGCGTGAGTACATGAACAGAGCTTTTTGAGTTGTAGTCAAGTGTTCTACCACTGACCTACAGCTCAGCAATTTGCCAACATATCTGAGTGTTACAACTCAACAATGCTACCGATAGTAGAGATCAGTATAGATAGCTCAGCCTCCTACACAGCCTGGAATAGGCCACAAACACAACAAAGCAGGGTTAGAAGTGTACTAGTGTTAATGGTAAGAAAACCTAGCTTAAATGTAAATTCTCAACAAAAATACTATATACAGTACAACTGAGTTTATACATAAAATGCTAGATAAAACACAACTAAATGTCACTAAACATATGAATGGTAGCCTGGGTCTACAGATGGAGAAAAATCTACTGAGTAAAAGGGCCAGGGGAAACACTTTAGGTTGATAGAATCATTGTTCTTCATTCACAATAATGACATGCATTATCATTTAAACTTTTTACCTTTATGCATAATAATGATATCTATAAAATTATATAGAACTAGCAAATTTTATGAAGATGTGCAGTTAAGACTGATTTTTAAATTATTGTTATCACATTAATCACACTCTACAAAACTATCACACTAGAAATAAGATAGTAATAAATGAGAAGGTAGAGGTGACCTGCCTGGGGAATATTAACCTGGAATTGGATTGACATTCTCATGTCAATAAGCTGCAATTTAGTATAACATAATACCACAGAGCTACAGAGAATTCAAAAGAAACATTTCAATCAATTGTTCTCACTGAGTTCTGCAAGTCATAATGAATAATAAAAATGTCTTATACTCTCTTAGTTCTTCAAAGAAATTCCCCATTAACAGAAAATCTAGTTCAAGATCATTCCACTGAGTATTATTGAAAGACTATTCCTCACAGCCAGCAGAGAAATTCACACATTATTTTTATGAATTTTTCATAATGTTTGTTATCGAGTTTTCGTGATAAATGAAAGCAAGATTTTCCTGGAGATATGTTTAGCCCTTTGAATCTTCAGAAACACTGATGTTATCATAACAGGAATCCACATTAGCTCCAGAGCC
>NC_045030.1:138644668-138645294 GCF_008632895.1 Mastomys coucha | reverse complement strand
TTATTAAATTAATTATTAATTATAGTTATTATTAGATTATTTTGATTATTGTGATTACTAATGACAATAATTAGATAGTTTTGTAGAGTATACTTATTAATTACACTCTACAAAACTATTACACTAGAAATAAGATAGTAATAAACGAGAAGGTAGAGGTGACCTGCCTGGGGAATATTAACCTGGAATTGGATTGACATTCTTATGTCAAGAAGCTGCAGTTTGGTAGAACATAATACCACAGAGCTACAGAGAATTCAAAAGAAACATTTCAATCAATTGTTCTCACTGAGTTCTGCAAGTCATAATGAATAATAAAAATGTCTTATACTCTCTTCAAAGAAATTCCCCATTAACAGACGATCTAGTTCAAGATCATTCCACTGAGTATTATTGAAAGACTATTCCTCACAGCCAGCAGAGAAATTCACACATCATTTTTATGAATTTTTCATAATGTTTGTTATTGAGTTTTCGTGATAAATGAAAGCAAGATTTTCCTGGAGATATGAGTTTATCCCTTTGAATCTTCGGAAACACTGATGTTATCATAACAGAAATCCACATTAGCTCCAGAGCCAGGAGCAGAGGCCCCCAGTATATACTTCTTTAACAAATGATGTTGC
>NC_045030.1:138643977-138644579 GCF_008632895.1 Mastomys coucha | reverse complement strand
TACAGTTGATAAAGCTTGACCAAATGATGCAGAAGTTCTTCCTTCTCAAGTTAGATGAGACTTTTTTTCTTTCACTTTGAGTTTTGTTGAGACAGTAATGTAAGAAATAGCCCCTTCCCCTGCTACTTGGAAAAGTTATTTTTCCCATCTGTCTCATTAAACCCTTGGACAAAAACCATCTTGGAAGTAATAAAAAGCATTGCACTCAGCTCTGTGTAGAAAGTGTCTGTAGAAAGCAGAGAAGTAGAAAGCCAGGCTACCCTCTAGAGTCCCTGGAGGTAGCCGAGGTCAGCATGAATCCTGGCAACGCTAATAGAGCTTTTAAAGAGAGAAGAAACGAAAAAGAAAAAAAGATAGGGAAAGAACATGGAGAGACAGAAAGCTCATTTCTAGGATTTCAAACTCTGAAAGGGAACATTTTTAATGCTGACTTTAAAATGTATTAGATTTACTACCTTCATACAAGTGAATGTGTTTCTTCACTGTTAACAGCCTATCTTGTGTGTTCCTTGAATGACCTTTGAGGTCTCATGGCATACTGGTACAATTCTAAGGCTTCTAACTAGGGACTTTTAAGTCATGACTTGAGATGATGAAACTAT
>NC_045030.1:138638570-138639656 GCF_008632895.1 Mastomys coucha | reverse complement strand
ATGTACAATCAACAGCCTTAAAAATTCCACTTGAGGTACCGTAATTGAGCTTTTGCCCATATTTGTAGCTCAGTGACTTAGACTGAGCAAAGGGGAAGATCTAGTCTGACCAGAGGTCTGGAGAAAAAGATTCTGTTCTTTTTCTCAGTCACAGTCACTTTTTCTTCCACTTAGATATAAGCTCTATAGGGTATCTGCAGGAGGACTTCATGACTCAAAACAGATAGGCTTTCTTTCTTTTATGGATTATTCTCATATAATTTCTTTATTTTGACAGGTAAAGCACAGCTGGTTTAATTGCTTTTAGCCTCGTATTTTCAAAACTACTGTTTCTTTCTTTCTTTTTTATCTCTCCTGGGTATTTTACATCATAATCAAGAGAATTATCTTATATCCATCCCATTCTTCTCTTTGGCTTTTTGAACCTGTTTTAAAACCTCCAGAACTGGGGGCCAGGGGGTGTAGCAATGGCTTAAGGATTAAATAACATGTGGTTGCTCCTCTAGAGGACCTGCATTTGATTCCCAGCCCCAACATGGCAACTCACAACCACCTGTCACTCCAGTTCTGTGGAATCTGATGCTCTCGATTTTCATCTTCAGGCACACAGCATGCACAGGGTACACGGCTATTCATTCAGGCAAACGCCAGGACACATAGAAGAAAAGTTAAAAACAATACAAATTGAAATAAAACAAAAACACTACTTTGTTTTCTTGTATCTTTCAGATAATCCTGTAGGAAAAAAAATTAATTAGCATGCCAGACAGAGGCCAGGATGGTGTGATAATTTTTTAAAAGAATAGGATAAGAGTCTAGATATTCCTTACTTTAATTCCAGTATCAAAACTTGTACTGACGAATTCTTCTCTGGGCATCACACTGTAAAATTTAAATGTCCCTAGGAACAGTAACAAAACAGTACTATAATCTGCATTGATTTACTAAAATTCCCTTTTAACTGATAGGTAGCTGTCCACTGTGGAAGTAGAATTTATCATAATGTACTCTGTTAACCACCTCCTCAGAAAATCCATGACTGTAAGTTAAAATTAATTCATTTAATTTTGAAAAAAATAATCAAAC
>NC_045030.1:138636107-138636953 GCF_008632895.1 Mastomys coucha | reverse complement strand
TAGTCTGGTACTGCCAGTGTGAGCCTCTACTTCTGTATTAGTCTGGTACTGCCAGAGCCTCTCAGGAGGGGGTGGGGTGGTGAGCAGGGGGAGGAGGGAGGTAACAGGGGTTTGTTTTAATTTTTGTTTTTTATTTTATTTTATTTTTATTTTTATTTTTATTTTTTTGGAGGAGAACCTGGGAAAGGAGATATTGTAAATAAAGAAAACATCTATTAAAGAAATAAATTTCTAACATTGAAAACAGATTTCATTCAGAATTACCACAAGGATTCTGGCCTGAATAACTGTTGTGGTGGTGTTCCCTCTTATTAGAGTGGGAAAGAGGAAAAGCAGCTTACACAAGAAGTGGCTTTGAGAGACCAATGTGGATAATGTTTTAAGTTTGAGCTGCAAATATATATTAGCCCAGTAATCGTGATGAAGAAAAAAGTCAGGAAGCAGTATCTTTAGTGCCATGGGGCTATAATGTGTATAAGCAAAGAAGAAACAAACCAACAAACTAAACATCCACACAAAGTAACATATCACATGACCCCATGCATTATATGTGAAATCTAAAGAAGTTGAAAATAGTACATTGGTCACAGAGGCTGGATAGAGGAGGAAAGGAACACATTATTCCAGGGTTACTAAGTTAAAGTTACACTGGAAGAATAGGTTCTGATGCTATATTGCGCAGTAGGGGGACTACAGTTATCATTCTCATGTTAACTTTTAAAAGGTTTCTACAAGACAGGCTACTGGGTGCCCTTACCACAAACGAATGGTAAACATACAGATATGATCTGATATACTATATGCATGTATCAGAACATCACATTATAATCTATAAGTGTATACAAT
>NC_045030.1:138634011-138635515 GCF_008632895.1 Mastomys coucha | reverse complement strand
GTGCAAGAAATGTTCATGAAGAGCACTTTATATTAGAAAGAAAACAGGGAGGTCCAGGAATTAGAATAGTGGGCAGCAATGTGCAGAGAAAGAAGAGAACAAATGAAAATATTGGAGATTTTAATTCTACATATTGGTTCTAATGAGACACTGCTGAGCATAAAGTGAGCACTTTTGAATCCTACCTGCATTTGGAATGTCTTGTTGATTATATAAAATTAATAAATTTTCTTAATAAAAATATTAAAAGCTGACGTTTTTACCAAATATTAATCAAGTTTATTGTTTCTCTTATTTGTTTGTTTGTTTATTCTATTTACATCTCGATCGCAGCACCCCTCTCCTCCCAGCGCACTGCTTAAAAAGCCCCTTCCTCCAGGGCCCCACCTATTCTCCTCTGAGAAGGGGGATGTTCCCTCTGGGTACCAACCTACCCTGGCATCCAAGTCACTGCAGGACTAGGCACATGCTTTCCCACTGAGGCCAGATAATGGAGCCCAGTTAGCAGAACAGGATCTACAGACAGATAACAGCCTTAGGGATAGCTCTAGTTATTAGGGGACCCTCAGTCTCTGCTCCATCTTGTAGGCAGGACAAATATGGGGTCCAAAGTTTTGTGGGTGCGTTGGTGTCCTTATCTCTCCACTTTGTCTTGCCTGCCTAAAGGACTTGGCCAGTTCAGGCTCCATATCCCCTACTGCTAGGAGTCTCAGCTAGAGCCACGCTCATAGACTTACTGGAGCCTCCTCCATTCCAGGTCCTAGCAAGTCCTAGAGATGACCCCCTGCCCACCCTACTCTGGCCCACAGCCAATTTCTGTATTCATTCTCCTCTCCCAGTTTCTCCCTATACCTGATTCCCTGCTCTGTCCCCTGTCCATTCCCTCTCCGATCCAGTTCTCTCCTCCCATTCACCACAGATGATTATTTTATTTCCACTTCTCAGTGAGATTCACAAATCCTCCCTTGGGTCCTCTTTATTAACCTGCTTCTTTGAGCCTGTGGATTATAGTGTGGGTATTCTATACATTATGGTTTATATACATTTATAAGTGAGTACATATTATATACTCATTTTGGGTCTGGGTTACCTCACTCAGGATGATATTTGCCTGCAAATTTCATGATTTTTGTTAACTGAATAATATTCCATTGTATTTTCTTTGTCTCTTCTTCATTTGAGGGTCATCTGGGTTATTTGCAGTTCTTGGTATTACAAATAAAGCTACTATGAACATAGTTGAACAAGTGGACCACCTTGTCACACAGTGGAGAATCTTTTGGGTATATGTCCCGGAGTGGTATACCTGGGTCTCGAGGTAGAACTATTTCCAGTTTTCTGAGAAATAACCAAATTTATTTCCAGAGTGGTTGTACGAGTTTGCAGTCCCAGCAGCAATGGAAGAGTGTTCCCCTTGCTCCACATCCTAGCCAGCGTGTGCTATTGCTTGAGGTTTTGATTTTAGCCATTCTGATAGGTGTGAGGTTGAATCTCAAGAATCATT
>NC_045030.1:138632471-138633064 GCF_008632895.1 Mastomys coucha | reverse complement strand
TTGGATGTTAATTTTCATAATTGTCAAAGTCTAGAAAAAACCAAAGTAGCACTTCAAAAGATGACCAAAGAAATGGTCCATAAGACTGGGGCAATATTTCATGGTTTAAAAAATCTCAAATTTACTGAAGTCTAGTGTGTAGGAAACAGTTGCTGCACCAGTGCTGTGGAAGCAGGGAACAAAATAGTTTGTTCCCTGAGCAAACTGAGCAATATTCCATCTACAAATTTAAAAGTAAATAACAGAAGTATGAAAAGATGTAAATAAAATTGAAATGCGCAATCCAAAGTAAAAAGAGACAATCTTCAATGGCTACATGTTATGTATTTCAAACTCTTTGGCATGATACAGTAGGCGTAAACATAATAGGTACTGGGCACTCAAAATGGGAGGTTACATACTGTCTTTGTCGTGGTTCTTACGTAAGTAGAACTATTGATTGCTTCTCTTTCTTGGCAGCTTGCACAGCTCCTTCTAATACCATGAGAGCTACTCCTCAGGAAGGAGGCTCCAGGGTGAAAGGAGCTTCTTTCTGAAATAGGTGGAGGTCATTAAAGAACGCTACATTGTTCAAAATGTGGAAATGAATTGAC
>NC_045030.1:138631635-138632460 GCF_008632895.1 Mastomys coucha | reverse complement strand
ATAGAACAGTTGGTTTGAAATATAAAACTATTTGTCTGCTCATATATATCATGGTCATGATCCAATAGAATGTGTTTATAGTTTGGGTATCTTATTAGGAGACTAACAACCAGAAGACTAACTCAAAACTATTTTAAATAAATGACCATAAATTTAAAATACGCATTCTGATCTGGAAGAGATTGCTCACTGCTTAAGAGCACTGGCTGCTGTTAGAGGGGCTGGATTCAATTCCCAGCACCACATGCTAGTGCTAGCTCAGTACCATTTGCAACTCCAGTTCCAGGGGATTCTAACCTTCCTCTGACCTGTGCAGGAATCATGCCGGCACATGGGACACACATAAAGCAAACAATAATAAAGAATAATAAACTTTTTAAAGTTTCTGGTATTTTTGCTGCCAGAATGTATTTTCCTTAACAACATATTTGGTATGCCAACTGTATTTACCATACAACATGAATTTTATAGAAAGTATGTGGATGCTCCCAGAACCCTCTGTTTTTGTAAATAAAATAAAACCTTATTAAAGAGTTTTACTTAGTGCGAGACATCTAAGTCATATTTATGTCTCCTGATTCTGGCTGAATGGGTCACAAAACACAAAATGTAATGACAAACAAACACGTGTAAGAACAAATTTAGTGAAACCAGGCATGGTAACACACGCCTTTAATCTCAGCACTTGAGAGGCAGAGGCAGGTTGATCTGTTAGTTGGGAGCTAGCCTGGTCTAAATAATGAGTGAGATACATCCTTAAAGAAAAACAGCCAAACATCACTATATACCTATTAGAATGGGAAATATCAGTCTGTACCAAATCCT
>NC_045030.1:138629407-138630497 GCF_008632895.1 Mastomys coucha | reverse complement strand
GGGTGACTATGATCAAGTCACATTGCATTTAATTCTCAAAGAATTATTTTAAATATTACAAATGAAAACGGAATTCTTTCACCATATTCCAGTAAGTACAGTGACAACAAAAAAATGAACACTGTTTAATTCCTATTTTTATTTTTACTTTTTGTTGGAGGGAATGGTTACAGGGGGACACACACATAGAAGGACTGGAAGTGAGTATGATCAAGGTGCATGATGAGAAAGTCCCAGAAAATGAATAAAATGCGATGTATGTAAAAAAGAAATTATAGGTGGTGTTGAAGTTGTAGTAGTACATCGTTCCTTTATATGCAGCATATCATAAACAGAAAAATATAGGCATGAGAAGCTTCAAAACTTACAATAATGCAGGGCACACTTTAAAGTTCAAGTGTGTGTGAGAGAGAGGGGGTGCTGGAAGACAAAGAGAGAAAGATGGAGAAAGGCAGAGAGAAACAGACAGTTGACAAGGTGTGTGTGCTTGTATATATTGATGTCTGAGCACAACCTATGGTAGTTGGTTCTCTCCCTCCACTCTGCAGGATCCAGAGATCAAACTCAGATAGTCAAACTTGATGGCAAGAGAGCTCTCACTATTGAGCCATCTCCCTTCCCCATGTTTTTCATTTAAAATTTTCATTCCTCATTGCTATGTAGCAAAGAAGTTAAATATAATCTATTAACCTCATGTTTATATTTTATCAAATATAATTTAACATCTATTAATATAATCACATGACCTCTCGTCTTGAGCCTGTCAATATGATGGATTGCATTAATTAAGTTTCAAATGTTGAACTGCCCTTACATATTTTTAATCAACCTTCTGTCCTTGTGGTATATAATTATTTATATATGTCATTGGGTCTAATACACCCATATTTTACTGAGAAATGTTGCATCTATCTTTATGAAAGGTACTGGTGTAGAATTTTCTTCTTATTTCATCTTTAGTTTGGTATTCTCATAATTCTAGCTTTATAAAATGAGTTATGGAGCCTTTCCTCTGATTTTTATCTTTTGAAGAAAAATTCTGTTATGATTTTTAGTATTGCTTTTCTTATTTTTATTTAGGGAACTTCTT
>NC_045030.1:138626396-138627504 GCF_008632895.1 Mastomys coucha | reverse complement strand
AAGAATTAAAATTGAGACTCTTAGTTAAGGTAGTTAACGCTAAGCTTACCCACATATACACAGCAGAGGAGGGAGGAAGGAAGAGAGGCTATTAATGGTATGACCAGCCACAGTCAATCACTCTGATGGACATGTTTCTCATCATTTCATGCCACAAGTTCATCATCCTAACCAATACCAAAGTACCAAGCACTGGGTTCAATCTGAAGTCATCAAGACATCCTCAAGCAGAGGCTGCCTGAGGAGCAGTAGCTGCACAAAGACAACCAGTTCATGATGACTGAAAACGCTTAGAAAGTATGATTCTACCTGCCAGACAGCTCAAGCTACAGTGAACCTGGCTTTCCATGAAAAGAATGATGCCTTCAAGGCTCTGTACATCAAATCCTTCTCCATTCTGCTGGAGATTCCAAGTCTACTAAAGCTCAATGACTCAAGCTGTACAGTGAAGATCTTGGGCCTATTCTGGAGACTCACTGCCTTCAATAAAAGAGAAATAGACACCAAAATAAATAATCATAATTGATCAGGTTTAGTGGCTTATGTTTGCAATCCTAGCACTATGTTAGGCAGAAGGACTGTCATGATCAGTTCCCCTGAACTTTAGAGTAAGACCCCATCTCAAAACTGTAAAAATAACCCCGTCCACCTCAAGAGCCACTATGCTTGAATAGCCATGTAAGTGAAAGAGAGGGGAGATGGAGGAGAGGAGACAGAATAGCTACATAGCAACTGCAGTAAAGTCAGGACAGTAACTCAATAAAGGGTGCTTCTTTACCCAAATAAATGACTTTAAACTCCTTGTATAGTTCACACTAGTATTAAAGTAGTGATCCTCTTGCTTAGGTTTCCTGAGTGCTAGGATTGTGGGTATGCACCTCCAAGCCTGGCCCTCCACATGATACTGACCAGCACTAAAATTTGAGAACTACTGAGTTACAGATACATATGTAACTAGAGTTTTGATTTTCTTACTGACAATCAAGTGTCCTTCCATTTGTGCATCAAGACTCAGCTAATACTCTAAGTCAGTGAGTCTATCAAAGTGAATGACATCTTTGGCATTTCTAGTTATATGTGGTGGTGTTAGGAAGGGGGTGTGTCTGCA
>NC_045030.1:138624060-138625719 GCF_008632895.1 Mastomys coucha | reverse complement strand
CTATACTAGTTTACATTGCAACCAATGAAGGTTTGCCTTCTCCTACAACTGCACCAGTATTTATTGTGCGTTATTTCATAGATTTCAGTCATTCTGAATGGAATGTGATAAATCTCAACAGTTGTTTTACATCCTAATTTCTCAATAACCCAAATTTATAAAAGATAATATATTAATCCATCTATCATTTTTCTTAGTAACACAGCTCAACAGGATCAAGTAGGGAAAAGAAAAACAATGTAATAAAGGTTCCAAAAGCTCTGATTCCCCCCACCATAGTTTTCCCTTCTCATTAACCCAAATACTGACTTTTGAAACACATTTCTTTTTTTTTCTGAAACAGAAAACACTAAGAATCAGCTATTGGGTATTCCAACAATTATTCCAGTTCCTAGGTGTACCACCAAAGAGTTTCATTGCCTTAGGAGAAAGTCTTTAATTTGTCTATAAAATGAGAGAAAGAGTGAATAACAGTGGATTATGAATAACTGGGGTTATAACTCAGTGTAGGAGCACTTGCATGATCCTGGGTTCAACGTTCATTACTATATAAAAAAGGAAAAGAATGAAAAAGAGAGGAGCTGGGGAGTGGAGCATTTCTTTCTGCGCAAGCACAAAGACTTCAGTTGAGACTCAAAACCCACAGTTTAAAAATGAGCAATGTGGCACATCTCTTAGTCCCACATGCTCTTAGTTCTAAGGCTAAGAAAATTAAAACACAAACACACACATACACACACACACAAATTGTCTTAGTCAGGGTTTCTATTCCTGCATAAACATCATGAACATGAAGCAAGTTGGGGAGGAAAGGGTTTATACAGCTTACACTTCCACACTGCTGTTGATCACCAGAGGAAGTCAGGACTGGAACTCAAGCAGGTCAGGATGCAGGAGCTGACACAGAGGCCATGGAGAGATGTTCCTTACTAGCTAGCTTCTCCTGGCTTGCTCAGCCTGCTCTCTTATAGAACCCAAGACTTCCAGTCCAGGGATGGCACCACCCACAAGGGGCCCTACCCCCTTGATCACTAATTGAGAAAATGCCCCACAGCTGGACCTCATGGAGGCACTTCCCCAACTGAAACTCCCTTCTCTGTGATAACTCCAGCCTGTGTCAAGTTGGAAAACAAACCCAGCCAGTACACAAATAAAAAAAACAGATCTCTGGAGCATGGTGGACAGGATAAGCCTACTTGGAGAGCTCCAGATCAGTGAGGGACCCTGCTGCAAAATCGAGGTTGATGGCAACTGATGAACAACACCCAAAGTTGTCCTTGGGCCTGTACACATATTTATCTTACACACACAGAAAGAGACAGAGACATAGAGAGACAGAGTCAGAAACAGACACAGTCACCAAGACAGAGAGACAGAGAGAGACAGATAGAGACATGGAGAGACAGACAGACATAGAGAGATAGCAGAGATGGAGGGAGAGAGGGGAGAGAGGAAGAGGGAAACAAAGAAAAAGAGAGAAACAGAATCAGTCCTCAAATCATAGCCTGGCATGATGGGTTAACCTTGTAATAAGAAGGCTGATAAAGAAAGATTTGCTAGTTTGAGGCCAACCCACACAATATAGGGAAACCTTTGCATAAACAAGAATGAAAACAAGCAAAAATTTTAAAACTACTTACATCATAATGTCATTGTACA
>NC_045030.1:138622025-138622778 GCF_008632895.1 Mastomys coucha | reverse complement strand
TGGGGAGGAAAGGGTTTATTTGGCTTACTTCCACATGGCTGTTCATCACCAAAGGAAGTCAGGACTGGTACTAAGCAGGTCAGGAAGCAGGAGTTGATGCAGAGGCCATGGAGAGATGTTGTTTACTGGCTTGCTTCCCCTGACTTGCTCAGCCTGCTCTCTTATAGAACCCAAGACTTCTAGCCCAGGGATGGCACCACCCACAAGGGGCCCTACCCCCTTGATCACTAGTTGAGAAAATGCCTCACAGCTGGATCTCATGGAGGCACTTCCCCAACTGAAGCTCCCTTCTCTGTGATAACTTAAGCCTCTGTCAAGTTGACACACAAAACCAGCCAGTACAGTATGTATTTATGTATATAATGAGTGTGTATGATGCTGACCAATCTTGGGTCTTTGTTCATAAGAAGGAAGGACACTACCAAGGAGTTATGCCCCAATTACTATTGCCTATTTTCAAAAGAAGGTCTTAGGGCTAGAGAGGTGACTCAGTGGTTATGAGCACTTGTTCCTTTGGCAGAAGACTCAGGTTTAGTTCAGAGCACCAACCATCTGTGTATAGTGGTTCACAACCAACTGTTACCTCAGTTAGAGTGTATTTGATACTCTCTTTGAACATCAGTGAGCACTAGATGTCATGAAAAGCATATACACACATGTACAGACAGGCAAAATATTCAGAAATATAAAATAAATCAAATACATCTTTAAAAATTCTAAAAGATGGACTTTAACTCTAAAATCATAGTGAGA
>NC_045030.1:138619834-138621445 GCF_008632895.1 Mastomys coucha | reverse complement strand
AACTCTAAAATCATAGTGAGATTTCAATTACCAATTTATTTTTTCCAGTTCATTATTCCAGCACATACACCTTTGCTGTTCATGGTGGCTTTGGGAATAAAACCCAGACCTTGTCCATGCCAAGCAGGCAATCTACTACTCAGCTACACCCTCTAAGCTCTCGAATATAACACACACACACACACACACACACACACAACCTGAAGTACACAGTATATAAGCCATGGTTCATTTTAAACAAAGCATTCATAAATTTTAAGATAAAAAATATTTTTCTGGTTGTGGGACATAGCTATCCAGCCCTCAAGAGACTCAGGGAGAATAGCTATAGTTGCATGATGAGACCATGTCTCTAAAGAATATTAATAATAAATTTTAAAATAAAAATATATGACATTGAGCTTTCAACATATTGCCTTTCACATGTACATTTCTTAATTTAATATTATCCTCAGCTATGTATATTTACAGCACATTAATGTGTAAAGCATATCACAGACAATAAATTTATTCACAACTACAGACTGTCTGAACCCATTAGTTTTTATATTGCCAATAATACGTGAGAAATACATGCATTTTATTTTTTGACACAGGGTCTCACTATGCAGCCTTCGTTGTCTTGGATAATGTCCTTACTAATATAGGTCTTTGAAGCACTTGAAATTACTATCTAGGTTTGCAAATTCTGCTTCCAAGTAGTTAGTGTCTATCTTTCTGCCCTCCTGTTTGTCTGAAAATACCTAACTGCTACACCAGCATTCAACCACAAGATGGCAGTTGGAGGCCATGAGCCCCAGGGTGTAAACAAAGACGCATTACCTAGACATGGTTGATTGACATGAGAAAATCTTTTTCACCTTGCTCTTATCAAAAGCATATTATAAACTTAAATTATAACTCACTTGAAAAATACTTCATAACAAATGTCAAATAATGAATTCCAGAGTTTTTCTAAAGTTGTAATAGAACCTATCTTTCTCCAACAATGTACAAGTATCTTCATATCTTCATATCTACAATTGTATGGAACTGACTGTCCTCAACTTTCTTACCTTCAGTGGATAATATTCATCTGTATATATTTCACTTAGTTTAGAAAGAACTAGTCTCCCTGCCTAACTTACTAAACTGAAGGAATTTCTTCTGTCTCTGCCTCTCTCTGTCATGGTCTGCTTCTTGTGAGCCTTCTCTATTTTCCCCTTCACGTAGGGGAAAAC
The DNA here is from genome assembly GCF_008632895.1 of Mastomys coucha. Lineage (NCBI taxonomy): Eukaryota > Metazoa > Chordata > Mammalia > Rodentia > Muridae > Mastomys > Mastomys coucha. Next base: position 138,620,225 of record NC_045030.1, on the reverse strand, counting down.
ATAATTGATTGACCTCAATTCCTGAAAGTTTTATTCCACTTTATCTGTTACATTCTTAAACTAGTTTTATTTTTACTCAAATTGAATTTACTAATGAGCAAAATGGCTAAGTGTAGACAGAGGCAGGACGATTTAGGTGACTTCCAGGCCAGCCTACATAGCAAACTCGAGGACAGCCAGAAATACACAGAAAGACCCTATCTCAAAAGGAGACAAGACAAGAAGAAAAGAAGAGAAAAGAAAAAAAGAAAAGAAAAGATAAGAAAAGGAAAGGAAAGAAAAGAAAAGAAAATGGGCTGGCAGAAATGGCCCCACGGTTATTGCAAAGGACTGGAGTTTCGTTCGAAGCACCAATGTTGGGTGGTTTGTAATTCCAGCTCCAGGGGACTCC
>NC_045030.1:138618721-138619823 GCF_008632895.1 Mastomys coucha | reverse complement strand
AAGTCTTACTGGCCTGGAGTTCTCATGCCAAGCTAGCCTCTCATCTGTAATACTCCTATCTCCATCTCTAAAGTTTCGAGATTGCAGTAGATTTATTGGGAAATAACTATATTATAAGTTGAAGCACACATGACTGTTTTCCTCAGGGAAGTAATATTTTTTATGTAATTAGAATTTCTTATGAAAACCTTTTCAAACTTCAGCAATAACAAATCTATCAAGGCTTTTCTTACTTGCTAAATAGCTCCATGTTTTTCACCTTAAAGCTAAGTGATATTTTAGGTTTTCTTAGCCCAGAAAGTCTACGTTGCCAATCTTACAATATTCAGCAGAGTAGCCCATGGGTCTCTCTCAGAGCACTTCATCATTGCCATCACTGAGTAGCTAATTAAGAAGACACTAAAGAAAGGCAATCTATCGTAATCTGGACTCCCAAGAGAAGATGACTAAAGACAGGATCATTCATCTTTGTCAATGTTACATTTGTCAATTACATTGTGTATGTATGTATGTATGTATGTATGCATGCATGTATGTATGTATGTATGTATGTATGTATGTATGTATGTATATAATGAGTGGGTATGATGCTGACCAATCTTGGATCTTTGTTCATAAAAAGCAAGGACACTACCAAGGAGTTATGCCCCAATTACTATTGCCTATTTTCAAAAGAAGGTCTTTTGGCTAGAGAGATGACTCAGTGGTTAAGAGCACTTGTTGCTTTGTCAGAAGACTCAGGTTTAGTTCAGAGCACCAACCATCTGTATATAGTGGTTCACAACCATTTGTTACCTCAGTTAGAGGGTATTTAATACTCTCTTTGAACATCTGTGAGCACTACATGTCATGAAAAGCATATACACACACGTACAGGCAGGTAAAATATTCAGAAATATAAAATAAATCAAATACATCTTTAAAAATTCTAAAAGATGGCCTTTAACTCTAAAATCATTGTGAGGTTTCAATTACCAATTTATTTTTTCCAGTTTATTATTCCAGCACATAGTAATACACCTTTGTTGTTCATTGTGGCATTGGGAATAAAACCCAGACCTTGTCCATGCCAAGCAGGCAATCTACTGCTCAGCTACACCCT
>NC_045030.1:138615992-138617773 GCF_008632895.1 Mastomys coucha | reverse complement strand
TTCTCTATTTTCCCCTTCACGTAGGGGAAAACATAATTGGTTGACCTCAATTCCTAAAAGTTTTATTCTACTTTATCTGTTACATTCTCAAAGTAGCCTTATTTTTACTCAAGTTGAATTTAAAAATGAGCAAAATGGCTAAGTGTATACAGAGGCAGGACGATTTAGGTGACTTCCAGGCCAGCCTACATAGCAAACTCCAGAACATCCAGAAATACATAGAAAGATCCTATCTCAAAAGGAGACAAGACAAGAAGAAAAGATAAAAGAAGAAAAGAAATGAAAATGAAAGGGAAGGGAAGAAGAGAAAAGAAAAGGAAAGGAAAGGAAAGGAAAGGAAAGAAAAGAAAAGAAAAGGAAATGAAAGGAAAGAAAAGAAAATGGGCTGGCAGAAATGGCCCCATGGTTATTGCAAAGGACTGGAGTTTTGTTCGAAGCACCAATGTTGGGTGGTTTGTAATTCCAGCTCCAGGGGACTCCACAAGCATCCAATATACAAATGAACATAATTAGACATAATAAAAATAATCCCTTTTAAGAGAGAAGGAAGAACAACTAATCCTAGCACTGGGAATGGCAAAAGCTGGGAAGTTTCCTTTGGTTTAGCCCAGTCTGGTCTATATCATAAATCTAAGACAGTCTTATCTCAAAAAAAAAAAAAAGTTTTAATGAGCAAAATGCTTGGCTTTTCCAAAGAAGCTGATAAGCATATAGAAAAAATGCTCACAATTGTTAGCCATGGGGAAATGCAAATGCAAACCATAAGTACTTGAAATCCATTGTGATGACAAAAATCTTTAAAATGTAAACTACACATTGTCAAAGATAAGAAAAACTGGAATCCTTGCATGTTTGTGGCAACCTTGTAAAATATTGCAACTGCTGATTCCTCAAAAAAAATTAAATATACAACTAGCAGATAAATCTTCTACTTCTAGATTTATGTAAAATATTGGGATCAGGGAATCACTCAGATTCTCTTTGTGTTCAGACCACTGCAGTGCGTCATCCTCACAGACAGGAATCGTGGGTAACAAACATATACATGCACATTCATAGCAGCATGATTCCAAAATAGCCTAACGATAGCAGAAGTCAAGCTCCCATCAACAAGAGTACGTATGGATAAACAAAATGTTCTCTATACACAGAACGTAATATTCTTGCACTGTCATAAGGAATGTAAATCCAGTACATGTATTATCACACATGAGTCGTGAGGACATTCTGCTCATGTAATCATAGCACACAGGGTCTGATTTCACCTATTCTATCAAACTATTTACAGTAGTAAAGCCAACAGAAAGGCTGCATAATCATTGTTACTGGATCTGAGTTTTCAAATGGTTGTGTGCCTTGGGGTTTATTCTTAAAAGCAAATAAAATGAATTGGCTTGGTGTGGAGTTATACTTTTAATCCCGACACTCAGGAAGCAGAGGTTGGGGGAATAATCCTTCTGAGTTTAGGCCAGCCTGGTCTATGTAATCCAGTTGGAGGTAAGTCTAGTCTACGTAAGAGAATTGCAGGCCAGCCAGCCAGGTCTACTTAGTGAGACTGGGTCCAAAAATCAATTCATTAAAATGGGTTGCTTAGGGGGTTTTGTTTTTTTTAGATTTTTATTTTAATCTATCCACACTAGCAGCTGATGTTACATGACAATAGAATTGTCAAATGTTTTCATATCAAACCTGAATTTACAATAAAAAACCTCAAAAAAAAAAGTAGTACCCTGGGCTATTTGCTGACAAGGATTTCTATTTTTGTTGTTTTTTGGGTTTTT
>NC_045030.1:138614124-138615022 GCF_008632895.1 Mastomys coucha | reverse complement strand
CAAAGACAAGGAAAATTCCCAGGGAATCTAAAACAAACTAAGAAGAGATAAACTGTTTGAAGAAAAAACAACCTTTAGGGATCCAAAGAACACATCTTACATTGTGTTTTTGTCTCCTTCCATCCAACAATTACCTCTCATCCTGTTCTTGGACTCCAAGTTATCCCCGAGCTAATTAATAGCTGGTTGAATAAATGCAAGTCTAATCCTCCTCATGGGAGAACCCTCTCTGGCACTTCCTTAATGTAGTTCATATTTCCCAGAATCCTCCCGAACCTGGTCAATATTGGCTCTTCAGTGTGACTTATTCTCACCTAGGAACTCTCACCAAACTCTCTTTGTCAGTTAATCTAATTTAATCTAATAAAGATGTCAATGACTAGTAGTGATTTAATTCGACCTACCAGATTACACAATTAAACTTCTGAGGGACTGCTAAAACTTCAGACATTATTTTCTCCTAAATGATTTCCTTCCTTTCCTTGGGTTATGAATCCATAAGTTTAGGGATGGAGTTTTTACAACATCACCAACACAACAAGTATATGAGATTAACTTATTTGTGGAAAACCCATTTTTAGAAAGGTCTTACTATTTATCTGAAAGGACAAAACTATAACAAATAGGAAAATGCAAACTGGAGAACCAAAGTATAGTGGATCCAGTGGATATATATTAATATTTTCTGGATTAATTAAGCAGAACTCTTCCGGGTGATCTGACACTGTTTATCAGAGATAGCTGAACTCAGGAAAAGAGTTAAAGTAGGATTTTTTAATGTATGTGACAGTGGCACTGGTTACTGGTGAGGGTAGCAGTGTCACTGATGAACTGTCCCAACACATCCATAGCCATGGTACATACATTCATACATCTCCAGGAGTAGCAAATTATCTGG
>NC_045030.1:138611536-138612228 GCF_008632895.1 Mastomys coucha | reverse complement strand
AGGAGACTAGTTTCAAGATAGTGTGGAATTACAATTCCCATGGAAATATAAAAATAAGCATGTTAAAAGTTTTGTTTAAGTGTTCCCCCATTCAACAGCATACACATTAAAATTGTCACAATATAGAAAGGATTAGTTTGGCAATGATGACATGCAAATCCAATTCATAAAATGCTTCGTATTTTGGTATGTTTAGAGTACTCAGATGTCAGGAAACTTGTAATGGGCTAGGATTTCAAGAGACGGGAGAACACTAAGCTTGCTAAGAAATCAGAATAGGGATTAATAGATGAAGAAGAGTTACACAGGAAAGGTGATAAGAAGACAGGGTAGAGGAGGGAACATAAGGAGGAGTAATATAAGCTAAAAAACTTTGAAAATGCTGCATAGAAACATAGTACTACAGAAGTTTCCTATAATATGTACACATGTGTCTGTGTGTATGTGTGTGGGTGTGGGTATGTATGTGTGTATGTGTGTGTGTTTGAATATGGGTTTGAATGAAGTTATTCCACAGTGAGAAACAATCTCTTTCCCAGATAACATAGATTATCTAATAAAACAGCAAGGAGATAGGTTACCTCTTTTCATAGTATAGAGCAATAGAGCCTCACAGACCTATAAACTCTCATTGTTCTTCATTATCCTCTATAACTTAATAGAAAGACTCGATTGCTAAGGAAACCACATGC
>NC_045030.1:138610606-138611525 GCF_008632895.1 Mastomys coucha | reverse complement strand
AATGCAAACTGGAGAACCAAAGTATAGTGGATCCAGTGGATATATATTAATATTTTCTGGATTAATTATGCAGAACTCTTCCGGGTGATCTGACACTGTTTATCAGAGATAGCTGAACTCAGGAAAGAGTTAAAGTAGGATATTTTAAAGTATGTGACAGTGGCACTGGTTACTGGTGAGGGTAGCAGTGTCACTGATGAACTGTCCCAACATATCCATAGCCATGGTACATACAATCATACATCTCCAGGAGTAACAAATTATCTGGTGGCGAAAATGCACTCTGGATAGACTCCCTGGACAAAGATCTGCTTTCCTAATACTTCTAATTGGCCTCCCTCATTTCTCTGTAAAACCATTGGACCGGTTTTTAAAAATTGATGGTGTAGTCATTAATTCTACATCCAATATTTATATGGTAAAGATCAACAACTGCATAAAAACACTCTCCTTAAATTGCAGCTTTAAAATCATGATTTAGGAATAGAATTTTTCAGAAGATACCCCATAGTACTTCTGAGAGCAATGACAATCAAGGACATTAGAGGGTGGATACTGTTAAGAATAAAAGACACACACACAGACACAGACACACACACACACACACACACACACACAATTATCTGTTAAAATTTTCTTTATATTTCTGAATTAAACAAGCATAAAAGGGAATGTAGCATGCATCCCTCAAAAACAGGGCAGGACTAAAATCATTCTAATTTTCTTTTTCAAGCAATTTCAATCTCTATTCAGTTCAAGTTAAATTTATTTTCTATACTACTTTCCTCTTTTATATTCCCTGTGATGATGCTGAATACCGTGCCATTCATTAGAAGGCAAAGTTTAGCACGTATTTTTCCATTTGTTCATTTGTTCTGGAAGAGATCCCAATACTTGAGAGAAATTTCTGGTATGAAAT
>NC_045030.1:138607711-138610033 GCF_008632895.1 Mastomys coucha | reverse complement strand
TTGCTGTGCATCTGTTTTTGTTGTTTCTTTTACTGTTTACTGCACTAGAATGTCAAATCCATGAAAATGCATTCATCACTATTACGAAGATAATTTAAACATATCCCTAATGATTCATTTCCTTATCTATAAATGTAAGTTTAATAATATAATATAAACTAAGACAATATTATACCAATGTAACAAAAAACATATGGTTGCTAATATTTTCCTTTAAAAGGAGACTAGTTTCAAGATAGTGTGGAATTACAATTCCCATGGAAATATAAAAATAAGCATGTTAAAAATTTTATTTAAGTGTTCCCCCATTCAGCAGCATACACACTAAAATTGCCACAATATAGAAAAGAATAGCTTGGCAATGATGACATGCAAATTTAATTCATAAAATGTTTTATATTTTTGTATGTTTAGAGTACTCAGAAGTCAGGAAACTTGTAATGGACTAGGATTTCAAGAGGGGGGGGATACACTAAACTTGTTAAGAAATCAGAATAGGGATTAATAGATGAAGAAGAGTTACACAGGAAAGGTGATAAGAAGACAGGGTAGAGGAGGGAACATGAGGAGGAATAATATAAGCTAAAAATCCTTGAAAATGCTGCATAGAAACATAGTACTATAGAAGCTTCCTGTAATGTGTACACACGCGTGTGTGTGTGTGTGTGTGTGTGTATGTGTGTATGTGTGTGTGTTTGAATATGGGTTTGAATGAAGTTATTCCACAATGAGAAACAATCTCTTTCCCAGATAACATAGATTATCTAATAAAGCAACAAGGAGATAGGTTACCTCTTTTCATAGTATAGAGCAATAGAGTCTCACAGACCTATAAACTACCTACTACGCTCATTGTTCTTCATTATCCTCTATAACTTAATGGAAAGACTTGATTGCTAAGGAAACCACATGCATGAAATATAAGACATGGGAAAACTCAAGCTAGTAAGTACCAGCCCAGTACCATAGTGATGCAAAGTTCTAAGCATGCTACCAGAATAGTAAAATGATCAGCAGTCTTATTTATCAGTAGATCCCAAGAGCTATAATAACAATTGGCCTGGAAACATGTGTCCAATGGTACAATAGTGTCATAAACATTGTGAGAGTAGCCAACCACAATCACTGAGGAAACATAAGGCCAAGTCTACAAAACAGAACTCTTCTTGGCCCCTCTAAATCTTGAGAGTGAGTGTAAGGCTGACATGAGATAAAACATTCAAGATATTAGGTTGGGCTTTGCTTGATTGATTGGAAACTTTTTGTTTGCTTGTTTTCTTGTTGTTATTTTTTAATTAAATTCTTACTAAATCATCTTGGCTAACTTGAAACTTATTATGTAGACTAAACTGTCACTGAACTTCTGCAATCTTCCCATCTCTATGTTTGTTTGCTTGTTTTTTGAGACACGGGCCGTAATGTAATCCTGGCTGGCCTGGAATGACCAAACCTTTTGTCTCTACTTCTTGTGAGATAGAATTATAGAGTGTACTACTATGCCACATTTTTAACCTTTTTTTTAAGAACACTTTCTAACCTATCATTTTTTTTCTTACCACATGATATAGGGTCTGCTCTGTGATAATGATAAAAAGGTGGGTCCATTTGACCACCATTTTTCTCTTGAACTTCAATATACTCTTGCTTCATTAAATGTGACCTTTTATAGATCTCTTAATGAACATTTATTTTGAGAAATATCTCAAAATACCAATATTCTTTACTGGTAAAGTATGACATATTTATTGTTATATAATTCTTTTCTCAACAAAACATTTTTAAAAAATCTTTAAAAGAAAAACTAATAGCAAGCAATATTTCAAGTAACTGGGTGCTATGGGAGCTGTAGGCTTTCTGTAAAGATCCAACACATAAGCCTCCTCATTGGGACAACCTATGGATTCTGTAAACTATACTAGTTATAAAATCGTCCTGTTATCTGTCTTGTTCTTTTTTTTAAATTTTAAAACAGTAAAGAAAAGAACTTTAATTGAGAATTCAGTTAGCTAGGTAGAGTTTAATAGAGGTTTTAATATAATACAACACAGATAATATACTGACATTCAGCTGTGAAAAAAATTGACTAATCGGTTTTTAGTCTGCAGTCACGACTTAATAATCTATTTGAATGAGTTCCACTAATGAAACTTAAAATGTGTTGTTTACAAGAGAGCTGATAGTGAAAATAATGTGCCCTACATAATTCTGTCAAGAGGCATTAAAGATTTTGTTATATTAAAAATGCAAAACTACGAGGATCCCAGAATCACAGGATCACAGAGGCAGCTTGACTCTGAGGAGTTCTGACACAACCAGGATCAC
>NC_045030.1:138606946-138607198 GCF_008632895.1 Mastomys coucha | reverse complement strand
AAGAAATTCCTCCCATCACATAATAATCAAAACACCAAATGCACTAAACAAAGAAAGAATTGTAAAAGAAGTAACGGAAAAAAGGCAAGTAACTTAAAAAGACAGGCCTATCAGAATTACGGCAGATTTCTCACCAGAGATTATGAAAGCTAGAAGATCCTGGGCAGATGTCATACAGACCGTTCAAGAACACAAATGCCAGCCCAGACTACTATACCCAGCAAAACTCTCAATTATCATAGATGGAGAAAA
>NC_045030.1:138602412-138606935 GCF_008632895.1 Mastomys coucha | reverse complement strand
AAACTGTCACTGAACTTCTGCAATCTTCCCATCTCTATGTTTGTTTGCTTGTTTTTTGAGACACGGGCTGTTATATAATCCTGGCTGGCCTGGAGTGACCAAACCTCTTGTCTCTACCTCTTGTGAGATAGAATTATAGAGTGTACCACTATGCCACATTTTTAACCTTTTTTTAAAATGACTTTCTAACCTTTCCTTCATTGCCATATCATTTTTTTTCTTACCACATGATAAAGGGTCTGCTCTGTGATAACGATAAAAAGCCTGATACATTTGACCACCATTTTTCTCTTGAACTTCAATATACTTTTGCCTCATTAAATTTGACCTTTTATAGATCTCTTAGTGAACTTTTATTTTGAGAAATATCTAATAAATTTTTTACTGGTAAAGTATGACTTATTTATTGTGATATAATTCTTTTCTCAACTAAACATTTTTAAAAAAATTCTTTAAAACAAAAACTAATAGCAAGCAATATTTCAAGGAACTGGGTGCTATGGGAGCTGTAGGCTTTCTGTAAAGATCTAACACATAATCCTACTCATTGGGACAACCTATGGATTCTGTAAACTATACTAGTTATAAAATTGCCCTGTTATTTGTCTTGTTCTTTTTTTAAAAAATTTAACACAGGAAAGAAAAGAACTTTAATTGAGAATTCGGTTAGCTAGGTACAGTTTAATAGAGGTTTTAGTCTAATACAATACCCATAATATGCTGACTTTCAGCTGTGAAAAAAAATTGACTAATCAGTTTTTAGGCTGCAGTCACGACTTAATGATCTATTTGAATGAGTCACACTAATGAAACTTAAAATGTGTTGTTTACAAGAGAGCTGTTAGTGAAAATAATGTGCCCTACATCATTCTGTCAAGAGGCAATAAAGATTTTGTTATATTAAAAATGCAAAATTTCAGGAGTCTCATTTAGGTTATTGAGACCAAGCCCTTCTTAGGCTGCAAGGAAAGTTAAAAGTTCAGTCTAAACAATTGAGAAGAACTTTATCTCAAAGAAAATGTTATAATTATTCTTTTATTAAATTTTAAAATAGAGTTGAACACTCTGGGTATAAAGAGGCAAGAGGATTATGAGTTCTAGGTCAGAATGGGCTACAGAGACAGATTTTTGCTCAGATAAAACCAACCAAACAGACAAATTTTTAAAATTTATATGAAACACACTTTGAATCTAGACTAATTTTTAAATTTTACTTCATTTAGTCTATGCATAACTTTTATACATCAAAAGGTGAGCTGATTAAAATCATAAAGAACATAAGCCACAGACATGATAGAACAGGTTCTCAGAGCAAGAGACAGGCAGATCTCTGTGAATTGAGCCCAGCCTGGTATATATAATAAAATTCTCTCAAAAGAAAGAAACAAACAAACAAACAAATACTAATAAAAAATAAAAAATAATCCTTTAATTTATTTATTCTTTTAAGACAGGGTATACTAGGTAGTCCCAGCTGTCTTGAAACTTGCTATATAAACTTAAAGAGATCAGCCTGCCTCTTTCTCCTGCATGTTGAGACTAAAAGGCTATTCTACCACACCTAGCTTAAAACCATGCTTTTTAATCATAATGATTCCAAAATTATGTTTTAGTTGATAGATATGAACTATTTTAATGGCAAAAATCTGGGGTAGAATGATGATGGTTCAACGGATCACGGCATTTGTTGCCCAGAACTCACCATTCAACCATCCAACAATCCAACCATCCAACCATCCAACCATCCAACCATCCAACCATCCAACCATCCATAACTGCAATTCCACCAAATCTGACACGTTCTTCTGACCTCTACAAGTACCATGCAAATACATGGTACACACATATACATACATACAGGCAAAACAGTTATCCATAGACTGATAAATGAAATCTAAACATATTCCTTTTTATTAATTAATTTATTTATTTATACTCTAGATTTTATTCTCCCACCCCAGTCTACCCTCCAACTGTTCTACATCCCATACCTCCTCCCCACTCCTCTGTCTCCACAAAGATGTCCCCACCCACACCCCCAACCACACCTTACTTCTAAACTCCCTGTAACCTCTAGTCTTTTGAGGGTTAGGTGTATCATCCTCTCTGATTGAAACAAACCCAATAGTTTCTGCTGTATATGTCCACCTCTAGCAGAAAATAATATTTTATGAAGACAAAACTCTGATGTGTATGTTGGATCATGCCTTGAATCTCAGCACCCAAGAAGCAGAACCAGGAAGATCTGTATGAGTGAGTTTAAAGCTAGCCTGGTCTACAAGCTCCAGGCCAGCTGAACCTACATGGTGAGACCCTGTTTCAAAACAAACAAGCAAACAAACACTAAAATCTAACTCTGTAACTATATATAATCACACATTTATCAAAGTTTCTTACAAATTATTAATTCTTAGAAATGTCAATAGATAAAGACGGTCATGGAATAAAATAAGTTTTGGGATGTTTGACTAATTTCTTACTTATGACATTCAATGTGTATTCATAAATCAACATGTTTGAAATGTCCCACAATCTATGCTATTTACATTATTTAGTGAAGTATGTCCCAAACTTATTCAGAGCAGAGGAACCATTTATTTCTTGTGGGTATTTATCCCCTCATTTAAACATCATCCTGTAGAAGTCTTAGTGTACCTATTCTTGGAAATTTCTATGCCTGGTGTCAGCAGAGGTGACAAAAGGGATTATGATCACTTGGCACTGGCATTAGAGAGAGTTGAGAGCTGGGAATGGTTGGATGGTTGAGTGATGAATTCTAGGCAACAAGTGCTGTAATCCATTGAAACATCGTTCCAGCCCAGATTTTTATTTTCAATAAAAGAAAGTTATCCTGTGCTTATTTTCTTTCATTAATAGTAGGTTTACTTCTCAATTAAAAAAACCCCACTATTCATAATCAAGATATCACAGACTTCTGGAAACCCTTTAGTTAACCTTTGATGGAGGAATGACCAATACTCTTAACTGCTGAGCCAACTCTCTAGCTTTTAGTGCTCATTTTAAACCAAGAGTTACCTAAAACTTAGATCGGAGAGGTGACTCAAAAGGTAAAGTATCTTTCCATCAATCTTGTGGACATGAGTTCCATCCCCAAGGTCCAAAGGTAGAAGAGAACACATTCCTGTTGGTTGTCCTCTGACTCCTACTATGTGTATGTGTGTGTTTGTTTGTATGAGATTAATAAATAATTAGTTAAAATTAAAAAGAGTTAAGTATATCTTGCTATCAACTCAGAGTATGCTCCCCAGGAAAAGATCATCACCACTTATCTCTAAATACTGCATTTTCTATGTCAGACAATCTGATTGTCTGCCTACCTGCAAAATTAACCAAGAGCTCCTAGCATATTTGCATATATATGTAAATATATGCTATATATGCACATATATACATTTTATTTTTTGTTTATGATTTTATTTTATTACATGTTTTCTTATTTACAGTATATCCTTTCCCAGGTTCCCACCCAAAAGAAAAAAGAAAAAGAAAATAAAATAAGAAAAATAAAATAAATTAAAAAAACCCAAAAGCTAAAACAATCCCATGTTCCCTCCCCACCCTGTTCCCTGTTCACCATTCAAGCCCCTCCTGCTTACTGGCCCTGTCATTCCCCTACACTGGGGCATAGAACCTTCACATGGCCAAGTTCCTCTCCTCCCATTGATGACCGACTTGGCCATCCTCTGCTATATGCATGCTGCTGGAGCCAAGAGTCCCAACCGCCCATGTGTACTCTTTGGTTGGAATTTTAGTCCCTGGGAGCTCTGAGGATACTAGTTAGTTCATGTTGTTGTTCCTCCTAAGGGACTGCAAACCCTTCGGCTCCTTGGGTCCTTTATCTCCTTCACTGGGAACCCTGTACTCAGTCCAATGGATGGCTGTGAGCTTCTACTTCTGTATTAGTCGGGTACTATCAGAGACTCTCAGGAGACAGCTCTCTCAGGCTCCTGTCATTCAGCACTTGTTGGCATCCACAATACTGCCTAGATTTGATGACTGAATATGGGAAGGATTCCCAGGTGGAGCAGTCTCTGAATTGTATGTACTTCCTTTAGTCTCTGCTCCACAGTTAGCCTCTACAACTCCTTCCATGGGTACTTTGTTCCCCCTTTTAAGAAGGAACTAAGTATCCTCACTTTGGTCTTCATTCTTCTTGAGTTTCTTATGGTTTGTGGTTTGTGGTTTGTACTTTGTGTATTCCAATCTTCTAGGCTAATATCCACTTGTCAGAGAATGCATACCATATGTGTTCTTTTGTGAATGAGTTACTTTACTCAGGATGATATTCTCCAGATCCATCCATTTCCCTAAGAATTTCATTAATTCAATGATTTTAATAGCTGAGTAGTACTCCATTGTATAGATGTACCAAAATTTCTGTATCCATTCCTCTGTTGAGGGACATTTGGGTTGTTTCTAGTTTCTAGCTATTAAAAATAAGGCTGCTATGAATATAGTGGAGCATGTGTCCTTATTACATGTTGGAGCATCTTCTGGGTATA
>NC_045030.1:138598482-138601817 GCF_008632895.1 Mastomys coucha | reverse complement strand
ATTCCCCCACCCCAGTCTACCCTCCAACTGTTCTACATCCCATACCTCCTCCCCACTCCTCTGTCTCCACAAGGATGTCCCCACCCACACCCCCCACCACACCTGACTTCTAAACTCCCTGTAACCTCTAGTCTTTTGAGGGTTAGGTGTATCATCGTCTCTGATTAAAACAAACCCAAGAGTCTCTGCTGTATATGTCTACCTCTAGCAGAAAATATTCTTTTATGAAGACAAAACTCTGATGTGCATGTTGGATCATGCCTTGAATCTCAGCAGCCAAGAAGCAGAACCAGGCAGATCTGTATGAGTGAGTTTAAAGCTAGCCTGGTCTACAAGCTCCAGGCCAGCTGAACCTACATGGTGAAACCCTGTTTCAAAACAAACAAGCAAACAAACACTAAAATCTAACTCTGTAACTATATATATCACACATTTATCAAAGTTTCTTACAAATTATTAATTCTTAGAAATGTCAATAGATAAAGACAGTCATGGAATAAAATAAGTTTTGGGATGTTTGACTAATTTCTTACTTATGACATTCAATGTGTATTCATAAATCAACATGTTTGAAATGTCCCACAATCTATGCTAATTACATTATTTAGTGGAGTATGTCACAAATTTATTCAGACCAGAGGAATCATTTATTTCTTGTGGGATTTATCCCCTCATTTAAACATCATCCTGTAGAAGTCTTAGTGTACCTATTCTTGGAAATTTCTATGCCTGGTGTCAGCAGAGGTGACAAAAGGGATTATGATCACTTGGCACTGGCATTAGAGAGAGTTGAGAGCTGGGAATGGTTGGATGGTTAAGTGATGAATTCTAGGCAACAAGTGCTGTAATCCATTGAAACATCGTTCCAGCCCAGATTTTTATTTTCAATAAAAGAAAGTTATCCTGTGCTTATTTTCTTTCATTAATAGTAGGTTTACTTCTCAATAAAAAAAACCCCACTATTCATAATCAAGATATCACAGACTTCTGGAAACCCTTTAGATAACCTTTGATGGAAGAATGACCAATACTCTTAACTGCTGAGCCAACTCTCTAGCTTTTCATGCTAATTTTAAACCCAGAGTTAACTAAAACTTAGATCTGAGAGGTGACTCAAAAGGTAAAATATCTTGCCATCAATCTTGTGGACATGAGTTCCACCCCCAAGGTCCAAAGGTAGAAGAGAACACATTCCTGTTGGTTGTCCACTGACTCCTACTATGTGTATGTGTGTGTTTGTTTGTGTGAGATTAATAAGTAATTAGTTAAAATTAAAAAGAATTAACTATATCTTGCTATCAACTCAGAGTATGCTCCCCAGGAAAAGATCATCACCACCTATCTCTAAATACTGCATTTTCTATGTCAGACAATCTGATTGTCTGCCTACCTGTAAAATTAACCAAGAGCTCCTAGCATATTTGCACATATATGTAAATATATGCTATATATATGTATATATGCACATCTACAGATTTTATTTTTTATGATTTTATTTTATTAGATGTTTTCTTATTTACAATATATCCTTTCCCAGGTTCCCATCCAAAAGAAAAAAGAAAAAGAAAATAAAATAAATTAAAAAAAAAACAAAAGCTAAAACAATCCCATGTTCCCCACCCCCGATCCCCTGCTCAAAATTCCAGCCCCTCCTGCTTACTGGCCCTGGCATTCCCCTACACTGTAGCATAGAACCTTCACAGGGCCAAGGTCCTCTCCTCCCATTGATGACCGGCTTGACCATCCTCTGCTATATGCATAATATTGGAGCCATGAGTCCCAACCACCCATGTGTACTCTTTGTTTGGAATTTTAGTCCCTGGGTGCTCTGAGGATACTAGTGAGTTCATATTGTCGTTCCTCATAAGGGGCTGCAAAACCTTCAGCTCCTTGGATCCTTTCTCTAGCTCCTTCACTGGGGACCCTGTACTCAGTTCAATAGATGGCTTTGAGCCTCTACTTCTGTATTAGTCGGGTACTATCAGAGACTCTCAGGAGACAGCTCTCTCAGGCTCCTGTCATCCAGCACTTGTTGGCATCCACAATAGTGTCTAGATTTGATGACTGAATATGGGAAGGATTCCTAGGTGGAGCAGTCTCTGAATTGTACTTCCTTTACTCTCTGCTCTATAGTTAGTCTCTGCAACTCCTTCCATGGGTACTTTGTTCCCCCTTTTAAGAAGGAACTAAGTATCCTCACTTTGTTCTTCCTTCTTCTTGAGTTTCTTATGGTTTGTGGTTTGTACTTTGTGTATTCCAATCTTCTAGGCTAATATCCACTTGTC
Organism: Mastomys coucha; assembly: GCF_008632895.1. Taxonomy (NCBI): domain Eukaryota; kingdom Metazoa; phylum Chordata; class Mammalia; order Rodentia; family Muridae; genus Mastomys; species Mastomys coucha. The sequence continues at coordinate 138,599,532 of NC_045030.1, read as the reverse complement.
AGAGAATGCATACCATATGTGTTCTTTTGTTATTGAGTTACTTCACTCAGGATTGTATTCTCCAGATCCATCCATTTTCCTAAGAATTTCATAATTTCATCGTTTTTAATAGCTGAGTAGTACTCCATTGTGTAGATGTACCATATTTTCTATATCCATTCCTTTGTTGAGAGATATTTGGGTTGTTTCTAGTTTCTAGCTATTATAAAAAAGACTGCTATGAATATTGTGGAACATGTGTCCTTATTACATGTTGGAGCATCTTCTGGGTATATGCCCAGGAGTGGTATAGCTGAGTCCTCAGGTAGTACTATGTCTAATTTCCAGAGGGACCACCAAACTGATTTCCAGAGTGGTTATACCAGCTTGCAATTCCACCAGCAATGAGGAGTGTTCCTCTTTCTCCACAACCTTTCCAGCATCTGCTGTCACCTGAGTTTTTTTATCCTAGCCATTCTGACTGGTGTGAGGTGGAATCTCAGTGTTGGTTTGATTTGCATTTTCCTAATGACTAAGGATGTCGAACATTTCTTTAGGTGCTTCTTGGTATTTGGTATTCCTCAGTTGAGAATTCTTTGTTTACCTCTGTACCCCATTTTTAATAGGGTTATTTGTTTCTCTGGAGTCTAACTTCTTGAGTTCTTTGTATATATTGCATATTATGCCTCTATCAGATATAGGATTGGTAAAGATCTTTTCCCAATTTGTTGGTTGCTGTTTTGTCTTTTGCCTTACAGAAGCTTTGCAGTTTTGTGTGGTCCCATTTGTCAATTCTTGATCTTAGAGCATAAGCTATTGGTGTTCTGTTCAGGAAAAATTTCCCTGTGCCTATGTGCTTGAGGCTCTTCCCCATTCTCTATTCTATTAGTTTCACTGTATCTGGTTTTATGTGGAGGTCCTTGATCCACTTGGACTTGAGCTTTGTATAAGGAGATAGGAGTGGATCAATTAGCCCTCTTCCACATGCTAACCGACAGTTGAGCCAGCACCACCTGTTGAAAATGCTGTCTTTTTTCCAGTGGATTGTTTTAGCTCCTTTGTCAAAGATCA
>NC_045030.1:138597679-138598174 GCF_008632895.1 Mastomys coucha | reverse complement strand
TTATTCTTCCCCTCCTTTTTCCTCTGTTTTCTGTGGGAACTATATACGCATAGTGTGTGGGATTCAGAAGACAACTTTCAGGAGTCAGTTTACCCCTTTCACAATTTGGGTTTTTAGAATATTTACATGTGAAATGTTAATATTGATCTAATAATATACTGTAAAAGATAGCACACTTTCTTTCTCAAAGTTCATCAACATCTCCAGAAATTAGTTATAACATAGACCAAGAGCCCAACAATTTTTTCACTGGAGAATGAGTTTTTAATGAGTTTTTTGGAACTAGTTGTTTTTATTATCTCTGTCACATCCTTCAACTACATCGAGAAAGAAACCACCAATAATACATCAGCAAATAACCATGGTTTCATTCCAATAGCATTTTGTTTATATAGAATACACTGTGAGCCATATTGCATCACATGTTATAGAGCATGATAGAAATATATTTACTACTTTTGTTATCATCAAAGGTTATCTCAAAGGTTGTCCAGA
>NC_045030.1:138597175-138597668 GCF_008632895.1 Mastomys coucha | reverse complement strand
AAACTCTTCAATTACTCTCTGGTATGTAAAACAATTCTGTCTTCTGTGGGACTGCTCTGAGAATTCTAAGTGTGTTTACAGATAGCAATAGTGCCTGACCTCTATTCCTAACTCTGAGGACACCCTGTCTGATAAGACAGCATCCTTCTGAGAAATTCCAAGCTAATGACAGCTTGGTAATAAATTAGGATATATTGGAATGCTGTGCTGGACAGGGAACAACGTTTAATCTTAGTCTTATCTATTTACGAATCATTTCTTGGGGCACCTTTATGCCTGAGTAAGAAGGCATGTTGAGTATTGGAAAGACTACTCTGGAACACATCTGGGTTAGGAGATGCCAGCGACTGACTGAATACGCAGGAGGCAAATTCCCTTTGAAGTCCTATGCCTCTGCCTGACATGCAGACTTTACTGGAGTAGACGAGTGGGCTGGGCGTGGCACTCAGTGAGACTTCCTGGGAGAAACTAATTTCTCATTTGCAAGTAGTTT
>NC_045030.1:138594499-138596431 GCF_008632895.1 Mastomys coucha | reverse complement strand
ATAGGTAGACACCAGCCTAACTTCTCTATGGTCAATGAGTTGTGTAGGTATTGTATTCAGCAATAGGGCTTTACCATCACTTTGTGGAGAACAACCAGTAAGTTTGGCAATAGCCTGTGCTGTTTGGGGGGTTGAATAACTTTTTATTTAAAAAGTAGATAGACCTGGAGATGTAGCTCAGAACTAGAGTACAGTAATCACTGGGTTAGATCCAAGCACTGCAAAAACAAACAAAAAACAAGAGGATAAAATCAATTTTATTAATTCCAATGCCTTTGGCATTTGATTTCTGCATGCTAATTACTTGGAGGCACAATGTTTAATTTATAGGACTTAATGGTGTATTTGGTACTTTTCCCATTTTATAGGAGAATAACAGAAGCAAATACAGGACAAGGAATTCACACAACTAAAAAGGAACATTTTTCATTTACGTTTCTCTAGGAGCAGATGTTTAAATAACATATCACTTCATCTGTCTTTCGGGGAGATTTTAGGTGACAGATACTCCCCAAGAATAACAGAATCAATAAATCAAGTACCTGTAGAGAATATTCTATATAACCAATGTTATTAAATTCAATGGTATAGTTAAAGCTAATTTTGTAATATATTTGGCAATAAAATAGAACTGGAGAAAAGAATGAATATAAAATTGGTAATGTGTGAGAATATGTAAGGATATGAAATTATTGTATTAGATATTCTTTAATCTTAAGGTTGTAAAAGGGACTGAGGGTATAAGTTAAATGAAGAAAAAGCATTTTAAAATTAAAAGTAAAACCTTCTATCATTTCTTACTTTTTAAAAATATCTGTGCATTTTATTGAAGTATGATTTGTATACAGTCAAATTCTAAAATGCCCATGAAAGTAAAATGCATTGAGTTGTTTGGCTCCTCACTACAATAATTATACAGAATGTTCCCATAGTAACTGGGCACTTCCTTTTGTCCCTCAGTAGTCACTACTCTTTGCCAGTCTCAGTTACTAGCATCTGCTGTAACCATGGATATATCAAAGCTCTAAGCTGAACACTCAGTTATGCCATTTTCTGTGTTCATATCCTTTCACATTACATAATGCTTCATAGAAATATCCATATTGTGAGTCTGATTATGATTCGTTTATTCATTGTCTGGGTACTCATTATAGTACACTTGTGCTGATTCCAGGTTTTGATTGTTTTGAATAAACTCCCATAAACATTTGAGTATAAATCTGCTCCTGTTTGGTTGTTTTTTATTTTGGATGGCAGTGTCTTACTGTATAACAAGGATAGGACTGAAACTCAGAGGATTGAACAGTATGGCCTCTGACTCATCTCAATCTCTTTTCCTTGGCCTCCTAAGGGATGAGATTCTGGGTATGAGCCACGGTACACAGCAGTACAGATTTGTGTTTTCAATTCCCTATGTAAAAGGGACTGTGTTCTCAATTCCCTATGTGAAAGTTTATAATATACAGCAGGAGTTCACTTAAAAAGAAGTCTAGAATAGAGAACTTATCAATGTATAGACAAAAAATAAGCTTATGGTAATCATCAGTCATGTGCCTAGGGAAGGACCTAAGATGATAATTGGAAAAGTCATCATACAGAACAAATCAGAATATTGGAACTTTAGAGAATTCTGCTACAATTGTGAACCTTAGATGGAAGATTTTAAGCAGCTGAAACAAGTAATAAGAGATGAAAACACTGTTGTTTTAATTTGTTTACAATTACAAATTTGTAATTATATCTGTTCTCCTGCATGTATCTTTGTGCTCTGCATTTGCACCTAGTACTGGAGGAGGTCAGAACAAGACACTGGATCCCCCTGGAGCTGAAGTTTTACAGGATTATAAGCCACTGTGGAGGCATGGCAAATCAAGCCAGGGTCCTCTGAAAGAGCTACAAGTGCTCTAAACCTCAGCCATCTCCCTTGCCTGT
>NC_045030.1:138592103-138593896 GCF_008632895.1 Mastomys coucha | reverse complement strand
GGCTGAAAATTTTCTTTCTAGCCTTAAGAAGGCAGTAACGAAATAGTAGATTACTTGATTTAATGAGGAGAAAGCATGGGTTCCCAGTACATGTGGGGAAGTAAGAATAAGATGAAAACCTCATCGGTAGAGTTAAAGAGATTGGAGATTGTTGGGGTGAGTAAATGGCAATGAAAGCAATCAATAGTGAATAAGGAGGATAAGGGAATATGATCACATAGTAGTGATAGCTGGTTCTTAAAAATGGCATATGGCAACAGTTAAATGATCTGAATAAAGAACACTTTGGTGAGCTATTTGCTGGAAATGAAATTGCCATGGATCTTCCCTTGTAAAAGCTAAACTACTGCAAGACACCGGGCAAGAAGAAATGAGATGATAAACTCAAGATCTATTAAGATAGGTTACCTCTAGAAACAGCAAGTTTCTCTCATCAGTACCACATCAAATCAGAGTGGAGACAAGCAGTTGCCAGTTCTTAGATTATCTGTTGCTTCCATTTACAATCCATTTATCAGTTTTAATGTATACTGCTGCCAGAGTTACCCTTTCAATTGCTAACACAGTCATAAAACAGTTGCCATACCGTCTGTCACTTTCTCCAAGTGTATACTTGCAACTCAAACAGAAAAGATTTGATTCTTTAAAACTCAGCTAGAATGATACCCTTATTATAAACAACAGTCACACTCTTGCTGATGGCAGCAGGAACAATAGCAAGATGATCCTGCAATGAAAACACTCAGTTGCTAAGTAGGGGGAACAGACTATACATCCAAACAAAACACATGCATTTCTGCTAATTGAATCCAAGTAGAAGTAACTAAGATTCAACCCTGAAGTACAGCAACAGTGAATGGCTTCAAGGGGGACAAGAAAAAGGACAGGCAAGAACACACAAATTCTACAGAGTGCTTATCTCTAGTGGTTGGATGAAAGGTGGAGCGGGAGGAAGAGCAGGAGGAGGAAGAAGGAGGAGGACAAGATGAAGAGGAAGAAGAGAAAGAAACAGAAGGAGCAGACTTTTCATAAGATTTAGGGTTGTGGCAATTATGGTTGACCTTCAAGAATTTCTCAAAGTTTAAGAAAGAAAATAGAAAGAAGAGTGAAAGGAGACGTTTACCACATGTGTAACCTTAAGCAGTATATTTGACACCTTGGAACATTGGTTTTGTCCATTGTAAAATGAGAATATTAGGATCTACTCTGCCTATTTATTCAACTAGTCACAAATTAGTGACTATACTGTTATATGTGTCATATCTTGGTTACCAGTGGTGTAGCTGTGAGGAATCAAATAACTTTGTTTAGTGTATGTGTTTGGCACAGTGAAAGAACTCAACAGATATCATTACTTTCTTGCCATTTCTCTTGCATAAAAGTGGAAGTGGTCTCAGAATCTGAGGCAAGGTAAAACCAAGTAAATGGCAAATGCACAGAGTAACAGACACTGCCTGTGCAGTAATAGTTTGTCTTCACATTGCCTGGAGGCGGGGCTTTTGTTTTGTTTGTTGGTTGGATTGGTTTTTCAATTTAGGGTTTCTCTGTTTAACAGAGCCCTGGCTATACTGAACTTGCTTTTATAGACCACGATGGCCTCTAACTCAGAGAGTACCATCTGCCTCTGCTTCTTTAGTGCTGGCATTAAAGGTGTGCACCACAATACCCATCCCTTCTTTAAAGTTCAGAGGAAGTTTTAATGTCCTTGTTTCTGCTCCAAACCTATTTGTTTTGTGGTTTTTTTTGTTTTGGTTTTTTTTGTTTTGTTTTTTTTTGTTTGTGTGTGTATGTAC
>NC_045030.1:138590784-138591434 GCF_008632895.1 Mastomys coucha | reverse complement strand
TATTAAATAACATTGGGTTTTGGACGATCAAAGACCTGAGGGCAATTTTGTTGTTGTTCATGAAAAATATGAACTCTTTTTTAAAATTTTTATTGATTATTTTATTTATTTACTTTTTAAATGGTATCCCCCTTCCTGGTTTCCCCTCTGAAAATACCCTATCCCACTCTTCCATCCCCACTGCTTCTATGAGGGTGCTCCCCTTACTAACACTGTTCTAGTGGAACAAGAAAACATTCTATTAGCTGACCATACACTCCTGAACCACTCAGAGGCTGTGTTTCTGACTTGTGAAATGAACATAATGCTAGTTACCCCGAAGCTAATTGTGATGGCATGACTTAATTGTGATGGCACTTATATATGTATTTAGAATGGTGTAAAATGTTATATGTATATGTTTCCAAGACTGACCATTCGGTATTAGATGATGAATTGATGTGCTCTTCCCTCAGGAAGACTCCTTCTGCTGTCAGCAGACTTTCAGCTTCTGTAGTTGTCTATGATGAGGCCTCCGGCCTCGATCCTCCACGGGTATAGCATAAGGAGTGTTGTCCTTGTTCAGATCATGTTCGGGCAGTCCTGCTGGTAGGAATTCATTGGTGTAGATTTTGACATTCCTAGGAGACACAGTCTCACAGCAAATATGC
>NC_045030.1:138589072-138589489 GCF_008632895.1 Mastomys coucha | reverse complement strand
AGGATGAGACTTTATGATAAAGAATATCATGATGATCCTGGGATTAAACTACATGAAATAAACCAGTCACAGCAGCATCAGTCCTTAAAATAGTCATACAACGAGATTGTCAGGGCCTATGGGGAAGAGGACAGTAGAGGTCTGATAACCAATGGGCACACTATTCCAAGGTAAGATCTACAGACCTGCTGTATAACATTGTGGCAATAAATGCAACAAGGTGTTATTTGTACATGGTCAAGTCTGTCTAGAGGTAAAAATCACTTCACATGTTCTTGCTGCAATAAAATAAAAACGAATAGAAGTTTGGATTCTTCTACATAGTATCCAACAAAATAATGTATGCACTAAAATATTAAAGATTTTTGTTTCTTCCCTTTGAAAGATGCCAAAGAAAAAAAGAAAGTAAAATAAATG
>NC_045030.1:138586343-138588520 GCF_008632895.1 Mastomys coucha | reverse complement strand
GGGTAGAAGTCCGAGTATAGTTTGTGAGAATTTATTCTGTCTTTCCATCATGTGGATCCCAGACATCAAACTCAGGTTGCCAGCCTTGCTGGCAAGTACCATAACATTATAACCCATCTCACTGGCCCACTAGAAAAAATATCTTTATGAATTCATACAAAATTAATAATAATTTCCCTTAGGTGATTTCTTAAATTTTCTTTATTGTGAAGCTATTTTCATTTAAAATAAAGAACTCATATGCTATATTGAGTCTTTGTGAATTGTGCTTACCATGAGAAGTCTGCCTTGTGTCAGCTCACAAGTGTCATTTTTCATCACTCTAAGGATTTGTGTCTACCTCTAAATACAATGTGTACATTATATGCTATTTTTAGCCGTAGCCCCTATGTACAAATTCAAATTACTAGGGATTCAAGTATATGAAATTTCAATATTCAGTTAGTCAGGGCCTATAAAAAGGGGCATTTTTTATGTTTGGTGTATTATTTGAAGTCTGACCTGATACTATGATTTACGACCTGGAAGATGCTAATTAATGAATCACTGTATAAATAGTAATTCCTTTCTCTCTATTTACCATCCTTAGAGTTTCCATCCTTCTCCCAGACAGACAACTGTGATGTAATAATAAGAATTCTAGATAAAGTCAGGCAGATTATATTTTTAAATGTTATTGAGGTGTGTTTGAGTTAAAACAGACTTAACAATTTGAAGCCTTAAATTGAACTATGTTGACATCAAACCATACCACGATTAAGACAGCAAATATTTCAATCTGCCCAAAGGGATTATTTTCATGCCTTTGTCAACCACCCTTTCTGCAAAAGCTATTCCCAGGCTACTACTGACTTGCTTTTGCTCACTACAACTTAGGTTGTTACACTTTCATTTTATATTAATAAATTCACAAAGTATACATTCTTTAAAATTTGGCTGCATTAACGTACAACAATTGTTTTGATTCATACTATTTTCTTTTTCAAAATGTAATATATTTATTTTATTATCATGTTGTGTTTGTGTATCTGCATGTGAGGAGGTTTGAGAAGAACTTCAGGTAGTTGGGGTTTTTTTCTTACTATTATGTGGATCCTGATATTCGAGTTTGGATTGATGGGTTAGGCAGCAATCATTTTACCCATGGAGCCATCTTGAAAGCCCTATTTATGTTACTTTCAGTATTATTTATATCAGTAGGAGCCCTTGTATTATATATTGACACTACTTTATTTTGTTATTTAAATACTACCAGACCTGGACATTAACAGTTCTTTTGTTTGCTTGCTTTTTATTTGAATGTGTCCCCCGTTCCTGAGATCATAAAAAGCTCTAGGCATATCTTGATTATCTCCTTCTTCAGACTTAAGTAGCCATGGATCCTTGGTTCCTTTTTTAGAGACTAGCATTGCGAACCATGATATGAGTACTCAGTATGTTCTTTTTTTTTTAACTATCGTGGTTTAGACACATATACTTTTTTATTATTTAATAGGGTCGTGACTGTAGTAGAGTCATTTCCCTCAGGTTGAACCATATCTTGAGGCTAGTCTGAGTCATATGCAATTTCCATTAGACTTTGGAATTTAGATCTTGGAGTTGATGCTAAAGGAGACAAGAATTTTGAACCTACTGGGATGGGCTGAACACACTTCACATGTAGGAAGGACTTGAATTAGTAGTATAGCAAGGGAACAAGCTGTGGATTCAATGCCTGTTCACTTCAATATTCCTTTTTAGATTATCAAGGCAAGTGTGAGGATTAATGCCTTGTAAAAGAACTGAAATGCTGACATTGTTGTTGTTGCTTGCTGCAGTAGTAGAAGTGGTCTGAGGCAAGAAGGATAGATACTGTTTTCCTTCCTCCGTTCTTTCTTTGAGAAGATTTTACTAAATTACCCAAGCTGGCCTTGAATTCTCAATCCTCCAGTTTCCCTCTACCAACTATTGCTTATAGAGATGTGCTACTCTTTTGTTTTCCAATTTCTTGTTTGTGTAACTGTCTCAAGAATAATTTAGACTTGAGCTCAAAATGTACTACTGAAAGCTGACACTGAGCCTTGCCATCACCTTCCAAATGTTTGGATGACATCACTAGCTACCACATCTTGACCAACAGCTTGTTTCTCAAGCCCAAAACATTCTGGATGTTAGTTGCACAGCAATAGTATTATCAT
>NC_045030.1:138583516-138585500 GCF_008632895.1 Mastomys coucha | reverse complement strand
TTTTCCCATTTGATTCTTTTCTTCTCCTGACAGCTTTTAGTGTAAGACAGGTCACCAATTTCTGGTCCTCCTGCCTCAGCCTCCTCTGTGCTGGGATAGGAGGTACATATCACTACACAGGGTTGACTGTGTTACATTTTATGCTTTGGCAGCTCAAGTCTTCTATTTGTAGAATAGCTGTGTGATGAAATGACTGTCAGACACAAAAAAAAAACAAAATACTGACTTATGATACAATACAGATTGACCTATAAACCACTGTGCTAAGGCTTCTGCAAATGAATACATATTGTATAATTTCACGCATATGAAATCTCCAGAAAAGAAGAATCTATAAAGAAGTAGATTTGTAGTTCTCCAGTAATAGTAAAAACAGAACTTGAATATACATATGAACTAGGATCCTACTGAGATGATGAAAATATTAGTCTTATTCCTGTATGCATTTACTCTTCCTAATTGCCTTGTGGGAATTATTTGAAGTTAATGGAGACTGAGGAGATTTCAGATCTTCTATTCTTAAAGATTTTACACCGCTTGTTAGAGGCTGCCCTATTCATGCAGAGGTCAGAAGCCAGCTGTGACTTCTTTGAGTTATTGAACTATTCTAGCGTTTTTCCCTTCTAAGTTATTCATGCATTTTAAAGCTTTGTGGGATTCCTTTATCTTTCCTCTTCTAGAAGTCCAAAAAACAGAGTATTCGTATCAAATTTTGTTCAGTCATTTTAGTGTATTGTTTGGATTTTGATATTTACTCATTGTTGGAGACCTTTATAGAACATAATCTATCTCATGAAACTACTTCCTACTTTTACTGGCTAGTTTTGTGTGTCAACTTGACACAAGCTGGAGTTATAACAGAGAAAGGAGCTTCAGTTGGGGAAATGCCTCCATGAGATCCAGCTGTAAAGCATTTTCTCAATTAGTGATCAAGGGGGTAGGGCCCCTTGTGGGTGGTGCCAACCCTGTGCTTGGAATCTTGAGTTCTATAAGAAAGCAAGCTGAGCAAGCCAGGAGAAGCAAACCGGTGAGAATCATCCCTCCATGGCCTCTGCATCAGTTCCTGCATCCTGACCTGTTTGAGTTCCAGTCCTGACTTCCTTTAGTGATGAACAACAACGTGGAAATGTAAGCTGAATAAACCATTTCCTACCCAACTTGCTTCTTGGTCATGATGTTTGTGTAAGAATAGAAATGCTGACTAAGGCAAATTGGTATCAGTGTAATGGGGTATTCATGTGAAAAACCTGGCCATATTTTGGAGAGGACTGTGGAAGGACTTTGGAACTTTGAACTAGAAGGGACATTGGGATGTTAAGAGCAGTGAATCTCTAACCTTCTCACCCAGGCTTCCTCTGTATATGAGGACATCATGATTCAATCTGTCTGGCAGCAATGGGCAAAAATCTCTCCATGTCTCTAAGCAACTTTTAAGACAAAGTCTATCACTAAACCCAGAACTCAGCAGTTCACTAACATTAGCATGCCATTTAGCTCCAGGGACCTAATTGACTCCATTCCCCAAAGCTGCTGTTATAGAGATGTGCAGCAACACCCAATTTTTTTTTATATGAGTGCTAGACATCCTAACATAGTGCCTTATAATTATGCAGCAGGCAATTTCCCCACTGATTCTTAGGGCTAAGAATTTTAGGTTTTATGATGGCTTTCAACCATTAACTGTGGTTAATGATGTGGGATGGTTAAGGTACTTTGAGTATAGAGAGGTGAATGAAGGGAAGTAAGGGAGAGAGGAAAGGTTTTTGTTTCTTTGCTTTGGGGTTTTGGTATTGGTTTTTGCTTCTTGTTAAGGCAAATGCTAGCCTTGTTTTTAATCACATTTTCATTTATGACTTAACTAAACCCTTTCTTCAGCTTCTCTTTTCTCACATCATCTTAATTCCACAAAAAGTACATTTTTTATCATATCCTAGAACCATTTTAGTATCTATGAGAATAGATCACAAACACAACATACATAAGT
>NC_045030.1:138583049-138583505 GCF_008632895.1 Mastomys coucha | reverse complement strand
CAGGAATTCTTTTGCTGGTATTAGAACCTACTTCCCTGGAATGCCAAAGTAGACTGAAGAGCAGCTGAGGCTTCCAGCCTTGTAGCCTTTCCTGTCAGGAGACAGCTATTGTTGGGCTAGCCAGATCACAGCTTGTGAGCTATTTTAGTAAGTCCCCTTTTAATGTTTATAGATCCATCCTATAAGTTTCATTCCATTAGAGAACCCTAATACAAAAGCCATGGCATAACAATTAATGGGTATGTTTAAGTGTACAGAACAAAGGAAAAAAGTAGATACACCTTTGAGAAAAAAGTTCCATTATTGTTATCGTTGTGGTTGTTATTTTCTGGATACAGTGGCTTATGCCTGTAATTTCAGCGACTGTGGAGGCAATGTATGAAGGATCACAAGGTCAAGGGACGCATGGGCTACACAATAAGTTTCAAAATCAAACTGAAAGAAAAAAGAGTGGAG
>NC_045030.1:138580556-138582182 GCF_008632895.1 Mastomys coucha | reverse complement strand
TAGGATCCTACTGAGATGATGAAAATATTAGTCTTATTCCTGTATGCATTTACTCTTCCTAATTGCCTCGTGGGAATTATTTGAAGTTAATGGAGACTGAGGAGATTTCAGATCTTCTATTCTTAAAGATTTTACGCCACTCGTTAGAGGCTGCCCTATTCATGCAGAGGTCAGAAGCCAGCTGTGACTTCTTTGAGTTATTGAACTATTCCAGCGTTCTTCCCTTCTAAGTTATTCATGAATTTTAAAGCTTTGTGGGATTCCTTTATCCTTCCTCTTCTAGAAGTCCAAAAAACAGAGTATTCATATCAAATTTTGTTCAGTCATTTTAGTGTATTGTTTGGATTTTGATATTTACTCATTGTTGGAGAGCTTTATAGAATATAATCTATCTCATGAAACTACTTCCTACTTTTACTGGCTGGTTTTGTGTGTCAACTTGACACAAGCTAGAGTTATAACAGAGAAAGGAGCTTCAGTTAAGGAAATGCCTCCATGAGATCCAGCTGTAAAGCATTTTCTCAATTAGTGATCAAGTGAAGAGGGCCCCTTGTGGTTGGTACCATCCCTGGGCTGGGAATCTTGAGTTCTATAAGAAAACAAGCTGAGCAAGCCAGGGGAAGCAAACCAGTAAGAAACATCCCTCAATGGCTTCTACATCAGCTCCTGCATCTTGACCTGTTTGAGTTCCAGTCCTGACTTCCTTTAGTGATGAACAGCAACGTGGAAATGTAAGCTGAATAAACCATTTCCTACCCAACTTGCTTCTTGGTCATGATGATTGTGTAGGAATAGAAACGCTGACTAAGACAAATTGGTACCAGGGTAATGGGGTATTCAAGTGATAACCTGGCCATGTTTTGGGGAGGACTGTGGAAGGACTTTGGAACTTTGAACTAGAAGGGACATTGGGATGTTAAGAGCTCTGTGGGATGTTCTGTAGGAGTTTGGAAGATAATGTTGAGAACAGTACAGAAGATGGAGGCCTGGCTTGTAAAATTTCAGAGGGAAGATTAAAGACTTATCAGGACTGTTGCTATTTTGATTGTGAAGATTCTGTGGTTTTGGTTAGCTGGGGCTGAAGAATAAGCTGTGATTAACAAGATACCAGAAGTACAAAAGTGAAACCTTTGCATTACTGGGTCTGTTGATGCTGGTTAGCTGGAGCTAAGAAATTAGTGGTGATTAAAAAGAGACCAGCATCACTGAGGTGAAATCTTCTGGGAAGTGTTTTCTAAGAGCACAATGAGGCTGTGTTCCAGAGATAGCTAAGGTTGAACCTCATGCTGCGGCAGGACTTAGTAATGTGTAAGAGTCACCCAGGTGGTACTGGTTTTGAAGACATGAAGGGGTCATGAAGAACAGCTGAGGCTTGGCACTGTGAAGCTATGAAAGGCCATTGGTGAAGGTGTGGCCTCAGTTGCAAATGAAGACCCAGGACTTGAAGGGGTCATGCAAAGGAGTTGAGGCTCAACATCATAAAGAGAGCCTATGAGAGACTAATGGTGAAACCTAGTTGCAGCAGAAGTCAACAGTGTTTTGGCGATGCCAGTTCCATGAGATAACCACTAAGTACAGCAGCAGCAGTGGGGTGTAGGCATCTGGAGCCTAGAAGACAAGGTGAGT
>NC_045030.1:138578957-138579714 GCF_008632895.1 Mastomys coucha | reverse complement strand
CAGGAATAGAAACCCTGGCTAAGATAGTACTTAAAATTCCTTAGGGAAAATGGAAACATTTTCTTCAACATGTGTTGGAATTTTTTGGTTCTGTCCTTTGATCCCAGCACTTGGGAGGTATAGACAAGTAGGACAGAGCTCAAAACCATCCTTGGTTATATAGTTTGAGGCTAGCCTGGAGTTATAACATCCTGTCTCCAAAACTACAAAACTAAAACAAGATCCTTGACATTTTTAGCCAAGACCATGACTAATCTAAGGTCTACCTAGCTTCTTATCTAAGTACATTTCAGAGAACCACTATAGATACAGTAGTGAGTCTGACAATGAGCTAGAGAGAATTACACATGTAATAGCTTAGTTTTAGTGATAGGCTATATTACCTTCTGTAAATTGAATGGGTAATATGCAAATTTTAAAGCCTTTCTCCTCAGTGTGTTATTATTGGGAAGTAGTAGAGTTCCATCAGGTTGAACCTCTAACACCATTGTACCACTACATGATTGATGCCCAGGACTGATGGAAAATGACATGCCAATAAAAGTAGGAAACAGGCCAAAATACATGTGATTTCACTATTTTTTACTTTTCTCCGTAACCTCTCCTTTTCACCAGACTGAAGGTTCTATTAAGTCAGGGGTCATAGCTTCTTCATTTATGCTGTGTTTCCACAATATTCTCCATCCTTTCAGTGCTGTGCTTCACCCCACCCTCAAGAACTGATCTCTTCTAGAAGACTTTAACCAATCTCCAACCT
>NC_045030.1:138578242-138578946 GCF_008632895.1 Mastomys coucha | reverse complement strand
AGTGCTGTGCTTCACCCCACCCTCAAGAACTGATCTCTTCTAGAAGACTTTAACCAATCTCCAACCTCGGTGACTTATCCTTCCACCTTTGCTCCTTTTCTAAGATTTCAAAACAACCCTCAGTTATTATCTCAAAACCCTCCCCACAGGGCAGTAGTCAACATGTGCTAAATCTGGCTCTCTGTCTAGGGTCTTGCAGGGGAGACGTTGAAGTATAGACTCGGTATCTATAGATTCAGCTCAGCTACATTTGAGATAAACATAAAGCTTGAGGTAGTGGGGGGAATTCTGATCTTAAGTTCATTTGAGTTGTTGGCAAAAAAATGCAGTGGCTTGTTGGGGTTTGTTGTAGTTGTTGTTGCTGTTGCTGCTGCTGTTGAAAGTGGATGTATGTATGTGCTTCACTTCATTTTTTTTCCTGAGACATAAGACCTGTGTGGCCCATGGGAGATCCAAAAGGAATCTAGTAGGGGAGAGCATGTTCAATGGAGGGGGTCTAGGATGAGGCATTCCTGGAGATGATTGGGGGTATTGTCTGTTCCCCAGAGCCTGGAGGCCTAGCTTGGGGGTGTCCTAAGCTATGAGGATCATGCTGATTCAGCTGGATGTGAGGTATCTGCTTCCTTGAGTTCTTGCTGTTGGTGGGCCATGTCCTCCAACCTCATATTGTATGAGCTGTGGGTGAATGCCTGAGGGATTACCAG
>NC_045030.1:138575663-138578017 GCF_008632895.1 Mastomys coucha | reverse complement strand
TACAGTACAGAGGTACTGTCCAGTCATAGCCACAGCCCAAACCATCAAATGAAGCATAGTTAATGAAGAAATACCCCTTGACATTGCCTGTGTTAGGTTCCAAGGTAATCTTGAGGGTTTGTAAGATGACCCCAAAGGTGCTGAAAGTGTCATAAAGCAGCATCTCTTTGATATTTGGGTCGAGGTTCCCAATGAAACTGATGGCCCCTACACCCAGGTCTTGGCTTCCCAGGAATTTGATTGCATTTGCAATTTTAATGACACAGTTAGCATTATCTTCACTAGAGAATCCAATAAAGCCACACAGGCTTGGTGGTAGCCAATGATCCTATCCTTTGACATGTGAGCATTGGCCAAAAGCCCTGCCTGAAGAAAGAGTTCCCAGAGCAGTGATTCTCTAACCTTCTCACCCAGGCTTCCTCTGTATATGGGGGCATGCTGATTCAGTCTGTCTGGCAGCAATGGGCAAAAAGTTCTCCATGTCTCTAAGCAACTTTTAAGACAAAGTTTATCACTAAACCCAGAAATCAGCAGTTTACTAACATTAGCATGCCATTGAGCTTCAGGGACCTAGTTGACTCCATTCCCTAAAGCTGCTGTTATAGAGATGTGTAGCAACACCCAATTTTTTTTTAGATGAGTGCTAGACATCCTCACATAGTGCCTTATAATTATGCAGCAGGCACTTTCCCCACTGATTCTTAGGGCTAAGAATTTTAGGTTTTATGATGGCTTTCAACCACTAACTGTGGTTAATGATGAGGGATGGTAAAGGTACTTTGAGTATAGAGAGGTGAATGAAGGGAAATAAGGGAGAGAGGAAAGGTTTTTGTTTCTTTGTTTGTTTTGGGGTTTTGGTATTGGTTTTTGCTTCTTGTCAAGGCAAATGCTAGCCTTGTTTTTAATCACATTTTCATTTATGACTTAACTAAACCCTTTCTTCAACTTCTCTTTTCTCCCATCATCTTAATTCCACAAAAAGTACATTTTTTTATCATATCCTAGAACCATTTTAGTATCTATGAGAATAGATCACAAACACAACATACATAAGTCAGATGCTATCTGTACTTAAAACATACTTAAGTACTCCCAAAAGACACCAATAGATGACTCCACATCTTCAGAATTTGCATATACATACTACCACACTGCTAACTAAGGCTGAAATTTGCAGTCTAAAAGCCATAATTTTTTAGAATGGAAGGCATACAGATAAAATATAATCCAATCCTCCATTTAATTTTGCACAGAAACTGTGCATGTTCAGGGTTAATTGACATGACCAAGGATGCATAGCTAAATAGTGGCTTTAAATTGAACATTCATTCAGCAACCATGGAATAACATGTTATTCTCACTACTGAATTTACAACATGATGCATTTCCTCTTTCATATTCATTTTGTAAGATAGAAAAATGAGGGCTGGAGAGATGGCTCAGCCGTTAAAGGCTAAGCTCACAACCAAAAATATAAGAAAAATGATAAAAAATACCATTTCATTGTGAGAATATTCAGTCTGTTGCTTTAGATCGTAATCCTAAGATTACATTGTTTGGTGTTTTGCTTGTTATTGCTATAAGATGCAATTCCCTTAAATATCTTCCATCCATTTACTCAGCAAATATTTGAAACTACACTCCTGATGCTGTGGGTGATGGGGAAAGTCTCTTAGAACAGAGAAGAATATTTGTTCCTCACTGGCATGGAAGAGCTTTAAATTACTCAGGAGGTGGTGCAAAATATGCAGAAAATATTAAGACCAGTGCAGTCAGAGGCCTTAATGCTAGACCTAAAAGGTTTAAACTGCCAGACGTAAAGCTCTTTAAGCTACAGGCACAAGCAAATATTTTCTGAGGACTCAAAGAGCAAATGAGATAATTATAAGAATTGACAAATGGGATCAAGTAAACTTAAAATTTTTTACACCCCCAAGCCCAATTAACAAATGGGATTAAGCAAACTTAAAATCTTTTACACCATCAAGTCAGATGGCCTTAGTGTGATATCCAGAACCCACGTAAAGATAGGATGAGGAAGCCTACTTCTAAAAGGTTGTTCTCTGACCTCCTCATGTATACCTTGGCATGAATGCTTTCTGATTAACCTCAAACATATTAATAGTAAAATAAAAGAATGGTAAAAATTAAATGCACACATACACACACAGGCATACAAACAGTAAATGGGATGGTGAACTGGGTATAGACAATTATTAAAAGAAGAAATACAAATTGCAAATACTTTTAAAAGCATTTAGCACCCTTAGCCAACAGGGAAATGCAAATTAATGTAGATTTGAGATTCCATCCCATCCCAGTCAGAATAGAAGAAGTCAAATGACAGAAAATGC
>NC_045030.1:138573330-138575652 GCF_008632895.1 Mastomys coucha | reverse complement strand
AAGAAAGAGTTCCCAGAGCAGTGATTCTCTAACCTTCTCACCCAGGCTTCCTCTGTATATGGGGGCATCCTGATTCAATCTGTCTGGCAGCAATGGGTAATAAGCTTTCCATGTCTCTAAGCAACTTTTAAGACAAAGTCTATCACTAAACCCAGAACTCAGCAGTTTACTAACATTAGCATGCCATTGAGCTCCAGGGACCTACTTGAGTCCATTCCCCAAAGCTGCTGTTACAGAGATGTGCGGCAACACCCAATTTTTTTAGATGAGTACTAGACATCCTAACATAGTGCCTTATAATTATACAGCAGGCACTTTCCCCACTGATTCTTAGGGCTAAGAATTTTAGGTTTTATGATGGCTTTCAACCATTAACTGTGGTTAATGATGTGGGATGGTAAAGGTACTTTGAGTATAGAGAAGTGAATGAAGGGAAGTAAGGGAGAGAGGAAAGGTTTTTGTTTCTTTGTTTGTTTTGGGGTTTTAGTATTGGTTTTTGCTTCTGGTTAAGGCAAATGCTAGCCTTGTTTTTAATCACATTTCCATTTATGACTTAACTAAACACTTTCTTCAGCTTCTCTTTTCTCACATCATCTTAATTCCACAAAAAGTACATTTTTTTATCATATCCTAGAGCCATTTTAGTATCTATGAGAATAGATCACAAACACAACATACATAAGTCAGATGCTATCTGTACTTAAAACATACTTAAGTACTCCCAAAAGACACCAATAGATGACTCCACATCTTCAGAATTTGCATATACATACTACCACACTGCTAACTAAGGCTGAAATTTGCAATCTAAAAGCCATAATTATTTAGAATGGAAGGCATACAGAAAAAATATAATCTAATCCTCCATTTAATTTTGTACAGAAACTGTGCATATTCAGGGTTAATTGACATGACTAAGGATGCATAGCTAAATCGTTGCTTTAAATTGAACATTCATTTAGCTACCATGGAAGATGATGTTATTCTCACTACTGAATTTACAACATGATGCATTTCCTCTTTCATATTCATTTTGTAAGATAGAAAAATGAGGGCTGGAGAGATGGCTCAGCCGTTAAAGGCTAGGCTCACAAACAAAAATATAAGAAAAATGATAACAGTGTGAGAACATTCAATCTGTTGCTTTAGATCGTAATCCTAAGATTACATTGTTTGGTGTTTTGCTTGTTATTGCTATAAGATGCAATTCCCTTAAATATCTTCCATCCATTTACTCAGCAAATATTTGAAACTATACTCCTGATGCTGTGGGTGATATGGAAAATCTCTTAGAACAGAGAAGAAGACTTGTTCCTCACTGGCATGGAAGTGCTTTAAATTACTCAGGAGGTGGTGCAAAATATGCAGAAAATATTAAGACCAGTGCAATCAGAGGCGTTAATGCTAGACCTAAAAGGTTTAAACTGACAGACGTAAAGCTCTTTAAGCTACAGGCACAAGCAAATATTTTCTGAGGACTCAAATAGCAAATGAGATAATTACAAGAATTGACAAATGGGATCAAGCAAACTTAAAATCTTTTACACCACCAAGCCTAGTTAAGAAATGGGATTGAGCAAACTTAAAATCTTTTACACCACCAAGCCCAATTAACAAATGGGATTAAGCAAACTTAAAATCTTTTACACCATCAAGCCCAATGGCCTTAGTGTGATATCCAGAACCCACGTAAAGATAGGATGCGGAAGCTTACTTCTAAAAGGTTGTTCTCTGACCTCCTCATGTATACCTTGGCATGAATGCTTTCTGATTAACCTCAAACATATTAATAGTAAAATAAAAGAATGGTAAAAATTAAATGCACACATACACACACAGGCATACAATCAGTAAATGGGATGGTGAACTGTGTATAGACAATTATTAAAAGAAAAAATACAAATTGCAAATACTTTTAAAAGCATTTAGTAACCTTAGCCAACAGGGAAATGCTAATTAATGTAGATTTGAGATTCCATCCCATCCCAGTCAGAATAGAAGAAGTCAAATGACAGAAAATGCTAATGAGAATGTAGGGAAATAGGAACACTTATGCACTTCTTTTTGAAAAGTAAACTGGTTCAGCCACTGTGGAGGGCAGCATAAGGTTTTCTCAAAATCCTACAAGTAAAACTACTGTATGATTAAGCCATGCAACTTCTACGTATATACCTAAAGATCTCTAGATCAGCATGTTACAAAGATAACTTAGCCACCCTTGTTTCTTTCCCTTCCTTCCTTCCTTCCTTCCTTCCTTTCTTTCTCCCTTTTGTTTTCTTCCTCCTTTCTGTTTTTTGCCTCCATTGCAATATTCACAGTAGG
>NC_045030.1:138571498-138572781 GCF_008632895.1 Mastomys coucha | reverse complement strand
GAGAGAGAGAGAGAGAATAAAAAGAATAAAAAGTTATGCCACAGATGTTACATAAAGTCAGAAAAGAGACAATTTACTGTTTGGGGGGAAAGAAGGGGCCAGTGATGGGAAGGACAGGAAACATGGAGGGTAATGGAAAAGGAGGAGAAATCAGAACAAAGACTAATAACCCATTGTGCTAGTTAGTTCATATCAACCTAACACATACTAGAAATGTATGAAAAGAGGGACTCTCAATAGAGGGCTTTCCTCCATCAGAATTGCCTGTAGAGGTCTCTGGGACATTTTCTTGATAAATGATTGTTCTATGAGGGTCCAGCAACTGTGGATAGTGCCAACCTGAGCGAGTGGTCCTGATTTGTATAAGAAAGCAAGTCAGTATGTAGTGTCCCTCCATAGCCTCTACTTCAGTTCCTCTCTCCAGGTTCCTGCCTGGAGTTCTTGTGTAGTTTTTTCTTGACAATGGACTGTAAACATTAAGCCAAATAAAATACCTTTTTTTTCCAAATTGGATTTTGTTGATATTTTATCAGAGCAACAGAGATGCAAACTGGGATACACATATGCATGAAAATGCCATAGTAGGAATGCTGTGTATGGTAACGTTAAAACCTTAATTTGTGTATGATCACATTTAAATGTAATTTCAAAAGTATAGAACAATCAAAGCTGTATGGCTGTAGGTTCAGGGATTGTGTCAATTGGTCTTGTGAGGGCTAAAAATGTACGTAAGAATAATCAGTAAGGCAATTTCATGGAAAAGGTAAGTTTGATTCTAACAGCTATTGAGGTGCTATGGTACCAAACAGAAAGTGCCCTAGTGTACGCCAGTAAAGAAATTGAGGAGGGATTCAATTACGATAACTAGTATTCTCTAAATAATGAACAATACAGAAGCTGAATAGTGTACAGAGAATCAAATGAAGTTGCTTTACCTACAAAAAGGAGTCAGGCCACATGTAATTAAGAGTCCAGGTACTTGGGATAAATATGGAGTCAGTAGCTACATAATCTTTAGTAGTGTGTGTGTATGTGTGTGTGTGTGTGTGCGTGTGTTATCACTTCTTTAGAAATGAAGAAATCTAGACAATTGCCTCACCAATCTGTGTTTTGATAATTTCTCTGAAGATGTCCAGTACATTGTCATTAAATTTTTGTTATCAGAATTCCTTCAGATGTTTTCCTAGTCAGCTCCATTTTTTTCTGAGAATAATCCAGAGTAAACAGACACGTTGACTGTGAGCTCAGCTGCCCAGTTTTCAAAGAGCTATTAGTGTTTTCGA
>NC_045030.1:138569967-138571487 GCF_008632895.1 Mastomys coucha | reverse complement strand
TACATAGGCACAGTGGATTTTACAAAGCAATTACAAAAATGAAATCATTGCATTGGCAGAAAAATCAATGAACCTGGAAGTCATTCTGTTAAATGACTTAGAAAAAGACTGCAAGCTTTCTCTCATTTATAGACTGTAGATGTAAAAATAAGTTTCTCTCTCACTGTGTGTGTTTGTATGTGTGTGTGTATATGTGTGTGTGTGTGTGTGTGTGTGTGTGTGTAGTATGTGTCAGAAAAGTTTAAGGCATGAAGGACACTATGCTAAGAGCTTTAAGCATTACCTCATGTATTTCTCCCTCCATAATTATCAGTGATGTTTTAATACATTACTGTTTTAATACAATGCTACATGCTGTTTGTATTGGCATGCTGTAGAGGTATTTAAGCACGAGAAAAAATATAAGGAACCTACTGTTAGTAAGAGATTATGTTCACTAATATGTGAAAGATCATCAAAGCAAAGTTCGTTCAGAGTAGGTCATGTAATAAGCATCAATATAGTCAAAATTAAAGCACATGCCTTTTCTCTTCATAAAGTGTTAAAGATACTGTATGTCTGACTTTTCTTATGTGAAAGGAGACAAATTAAAACTTCATATTACCAGTTTACAAATTGTATTCCCTGCCTAGAGATTCATCTTCTTTGTTAGAACATGAAAGCCTAGGTATGGGATTATATATATTTTCTTTTCATGGATATAGAAAGATACACATCGAAGTCAAATACCTTTTATGTAGCAGCTTCATGGTAAAAAAAAATAATAATAATTTACTTTCTGCCTAGGGAAAAAGTTATAAATTTAAATAAAGGAAATTTCTTCTTACTGCTCCAAAAGACCTTCCTCTTCCAGTTTGAACCTATCTAGTGTGAATACACTGAAAAGGGCCAAAGAGAGTACTCATCTGTGCCCGTGGCTGCCGATCTCATATATGCTAAGTGCCTGCCATGAGTCAGGCAAGAGCCAACAGGTCTCTTTAGATTAGTGGTTCATTTTTTGTTTATTCTCACGTAAATGCCCAAAATGTGTTATCACTTCTTTAGAAATGAAGAAAAATGGACAATTGCATCACCAGTCTCAGTTTTGATAATTTCTCTGAAGATGTCCAGTACATTGTCATTAAATTTTTGTAATCAGAATCCCTTCAGATGTTTTCCTAGTCAGCTCCATTTTTTTCTGAGAATAATACAGAGTAAACAGACACGTTGACTGTGAGCTCAGCTGCCCAGTTTTCAAAGAGCTATTAGTGTTTTCGAGATAACTGTCCAACCTCCTTGACAGGATTAGTCCAACTGCTAAGGAAGTGTGTGAGTCCCTCATAGCACCAGCATCTTCTAATCTGTGGAATGTCAATGAGATTGCCTTCTAGTCTCTGCCTGTAATTATTCTTCTAGATAATATTTTATCACCTCTATCTTCTTTTTGCTAAAAACGGAAGCTAGAAGAAACTCCCAGGGAAGAAAGTTTAAAGTTACTTTTTTCTCCTTTTTCTAAAAAAAAAAGAAAGAAAGAAAATTAT
>NC_045030.1:138567959-138568373 GCF_008632895.1 Mastomys coucha | reverse complement strand
AAAGGAATGTTTTAGGAAAAAACACTTCCCAAGCAGAACATACCATCAGAGACCAGTTTGTCAGGTTTTTCAACATGGATTTCTGGTTGACACTAAGTAACAACCTCTCCTATTCAATTTTTTTCAGTAAAAGGGAAACAGTAGAATGACTGGATATGATGAAATAAGAAGAAAATATAGAACACCCTGCATCAAGCAAGAAGTTATTCCAGATTTTTCAGTTCTTCATTCATATGTATGAGTGCTTTTGCCTACATCTATGTCTGTACTCCATGTATGTGCCTGGTGTCCTAGGAGGCCAGAAGAGGGTCAGGTCCCCTGGAAATGGAGTTACAGATGGCTATAAGCTGTCATGTGGATGCAGGAAGTCAAAAATAGAAAAATAGGTCCTTAGTCAGAGTGTGTGTGTGTGTG
>NC_045030.1:138564977-138566773 GCF_008632895.1 Mastomys coucha | reverse complement strand
GTGCATGTGTGCAGCAAGCAAGGACCTTATCTTGCTCATCTATTCCCTGGACTTGGTTCACGTCTTTTGCACATTTTCTTAACCATCCATTCTGTTTTACTATAGTTGCTCACTAGATAATACTTCAAAATAGAAAACTACCTGATCATCTTAGATAAATTCAGTATTTTTATGTAAGTTCAGTTCTCCTTGGTTAATTATAGAGTAGCATTATATATATAATAAATATAATGTCACTTAAGCTGGGGATATAGTTTAATGATAAAATGTTATTTATTATGTGTAGAACTGGCAAGATAGCTTAGCTTAGTTGGTAAAGGCAATTGCTGTCAAGTTTGAAAACCTAAGTTTGATCTCTGGAACTCACATGGTTGAAGGGAAGAGTCAACTCATACACATTGTCCTCTGACCTTCACATGAATTCTATGACATATATGTTCATGTATGCAGACAAGCAATAGATTAAAAACTCATTAAAAAAAGTAGATAAAAATGATACCACCCGTTCAGCAAATATTTTTGAGTAAGCAACTATTAAATTCTTTATTCAGAAAACAAATACATCATGCATACATACTGCTAAATAAAAGATACAGGTGGCCATTCTTTTAACTATACTTCTGCTCCAACACTCCAAATGAAAATTAAAAGTGGAATTACCCATGTTAATTACAAACTAAAATTAAATGTGACGTTGACCTTCTAACAATTATGATAAAGAAAAATACTCCCTCAAGTTTTCCAAAAGATCAACTGAAATAATGTTCTGTATTAATATTTATAAAATTTTAATCCTCTAATTAAAAAAAGTGATCTGAGAATACGATGTTCATTCATCACTTATAGATAATTTTCACTTTTGTATTAACAATAGATATCTATGTAATATATAGTATATATAATATGACTAGAATTTGGTATATGACACAATATGTAATATATAAAATATAATATATGGCATATAGTATGTGGATATGGTATATAATATATGATGTATGATATATATGATGTATAATGTAATGATGTATAATATATACATACATTGATATCATATATGACATGTGCCATGTGATATGTGATATGTGATATATGAGATATAGTATATGATTATAGAATATAGTATTTAGTATATAGTACATAGTATTTAGTATTTAACATATGGTATTTAGTATATGATATATGACATGTAACTTGTGATATCTGATATGTGATATAATAACTACATAATAGATATCAATTAACTACAGATAAATATCACTATTCTATTGGGTTAATGCCCTGTCTCAGTATTTTAAGAACAAATAAAAAAGTCCTTTGAGTGTAGAAAAATGTTAGGTAGGTTTTATCTAGCCACATTTTATGCATGCATGTATAGCTTTAAAATAGATCTTACAAAACATTCTGAAGTAATAAATTTGTCTACTTTTTCTGTGTTTCTGTTTATTCCTGGTCCTATTTTAGAAACCAACTTCTTCTGCCTAACACATTGGAACACTTTTTCAATTTGATGCAGTGAAATATTGACCATTTTTTCTCAAATTGAAAAGGAAGCCAATTAAGATCTTTTAACTAAATCATTGTAATTTTGTCCTTTGACAAAACCATGTGCAAAGCACAATGCAGACCTTGTCCCTGGCACAGTTGGAACAGAGCAAGTGTCCCGGGATATGATTGTATCTATTTACTTCTTATATGACAACATCAGAGGATTGACTGGTTGACATGGCAGTGCTGCTCCATTAGTCAAGCTGAGTCCTAAGTCAGGAGAGGCCAGGGCTTTCAGAACAGACCATTTC
>NC_045030.1:138558162-138563395 GCF_008632895.1 Mastomys coucha | reverse complement strand
GTAACTCAATTGCAAACTCCAACAGTTCTTGAGCATGAATTTTGTAGATGACAACTTCGTATCCCAACGGTAAAGGGTTGTACATGCCGGCTTAAAGGAAAGAAACAAGGCTGCCAAAAATATAGGTAGAAAACTGCAAGAGATTTTCAGCAGCAGGGCTAAAATAATAACACATTAGAAGGAGTCAGTGATCTGAAGAATAGAGTGCTTAAAAGGAGCCAAAAAGGCCAGCATGGTTCTCTGCTGTTCCTAGGAGAGCCTTTCTTAACTAGGCAGCTTTTGCTCTTCCTGTTTCTTTGGCTTTACAGCAATCAGCATTTTGGTAAGAAAATCCCTTCATTTTTCCTTCAGCCTAGAATCATGAGGAACAGGAAAGTAGCCAAGAGATAATGAAAAGAACTGCAACTTCTTTCGGGAAAACTTGACCATGGGTGTCTTTAGCCACACCACACACACCACACACACACACACACACACACACACCACACACACACACCTTAAGGAGGTATATTGTTAATGCACCTTAATGAGAGCACTTTCACTTTTCCTCTTTCTGTGGTCACGCCCACCAAAATGGAGCCATCTCACCAAATGACCCCATCTGTGAAAATGCTGCTGTGCGTAACATAATAATCACCAATGAACGGGAAGGTCAGCTTTGCAGCTGAAAACGCTTTCCCTTCTTCCACACAGATTGGAACAATGAAATCAGTTTCCAGTTAGTGTCTGCATACAGACTCAGGACGATTTGCAAAGACAGAAGACAAAGAAGCAACCGCTGTCTAGTGGTTCCAGCTTTTATTTGGGGGGGGGGGTTCAATACATTTAAAGATGAAATAATCATGATAAATTCAAGGTCTGCAAGCAACTCACAGTTCTTTCCTTCTTGTTTAGGAGACCATCCGTTATATTAAATGTGACCTTTGTTTTCTCTGAGTATATCCAGTCACAGGGAGTAATTAAGGGGCAAGATTATATTTCAGGCTGCATTGGGCTCCAATTTCCCATTTGATTTCATTGTACTGTCAGCTGTTATTTGTTGAGCATCTACTATGTGTCAGGCACCCTTCTTGGTATCTGCAATAAAGCAATAAATTAGGCATAAATCCTGACCATAATGGAGCTTATTCGCTGCCTTGTTTGCTATTGTGCTAGCACCACTTTCTGCATTTACTTTTCTGAGAAACAGCTAAGGAGGGGGAAATGAAATCTCAAGGATCCTTCCTTGCTTTTTTCCCATTGTTGCTCGTGCTTCTAGAAAATAGATCCTTGACTCTCTCAGTAATTAAAGGAGAAAATATTTGTATGACTTAGTCATGTTTATCTCTTCGGACTTCCTCTGTCCTTTAGGTTGCATTTCTCTTGATGGTGATCAAACACAAAGCCTGGGCCTTTCAAGCAATCAGCCACTCATCCCCGTACTACCACCTGCCTTAAATCAGTGTACTTACCTTGTAATTCCCTGCGATGATATGAAAAATTCTCTGCCTCCTAAAGAGGGTTGGAAGGAGGTCTCCTTGATGTAGTGACAAGAAAGCTCTTAATACAATTCTAGAGGACTTTAGTGTATAATTCTCAGTAGATTTCACTACTTTTTTTTAGTTATTCTTTGCCTCTGTCTATGTGTCTGACTCCTCCCTCTCTCTCTTCCTCCTCCCTCTCCCCCCCCCCGTGTCTGCCTGCATATGTGTGTGTGTTTGTAAAAATAGACAAGTGTGCCCCAGAGTGCATATGTGTAATAGAACAGGACTACAGAAGCTGTTCTTTCCTTCCAGCATGGGAGTCAAAGGACTGGTCAAAGATTGCCAGGCTGTCAGCCTCAGCAGCAGGCATATATATTCACAGAACCATCTCTCTGGCCTCTACTCTACAATTTTAATAAGCACTTTTTTTCTTTGGGTGTCATGTACCCTTCATCTTTTTTGAAACAAAATTGTACTGGCTCCCCTCTCACTATTTCTCTGGCCATCTCTCTCATGTTTGAGGATTTTCTTCCTCTGTACATCCCTTAAATGGCAGAATTCTATCTCAGAGGTCTATTCAAACCCCTGCGCCTTCTTTCCTGACCTGCCCTTGCTTCTCATTTCCTTCCTTCCTCTGTTCTACAGCCATGAGGTCTGCATGGCCTCCTGGCCATACAACAAGCTACCATTTACCAGCCAGTGATTCGAAAATCTTTTCCTGAGTTACAGATCCATATAATTAGATACCTTCTTGATGGGTCCAGTCCTCTACATATCTAAAACTGATTATATCCATGATTTCACCTTCGAAATGCTTTCCAAATCTTTTTATCACAACACCCTACCTTGACAATCACCAACTTATACCAGCTGTCCTTCCTTAATAGATGCCACAGACATTCACTGTTCTCTATTCCACTCTTAGTACAAGTGTTACCCTTATATATGCCATTGTTATCTGTTTTTAAGTCATGAGACAATCCCCTGAAGTTTTCTTTTAACCTTTTGTCTTACCTCTCTCCACATTACAGTTCTCCAGAAAAACTAACGTTTAAATCTAATCACAGGATTTCTTCACTGCATACAGAATTTCAGTGGCTTCCTTTAAAAGATAAAGAAAGCTCTTAATAAGAATCTAGAGGCTTATATCATCTGCATTCCCTCCTTGAAACCTGTGCTTTAGGCAAATGTTCACCTCCCATAATAGATACACTATCTTTAATGTTCTTCATCATTGCACAGGATGTTAACTGTGACTCTAGGTTCACCTACCGATTCATCCATTGTATATAAACAAATATAAAATGTTTCACTTCTGTTTGAGCTCACTAATAACTATTTGTGTATATGTCAATTTATGCCAGAGTACTCTTTACTCCTATGCCAACTACTTTTATTACATAATTTTTTCTTCCATTCAACTATGAAGTCATTTTGAATATTATTATATTTGATGGATATGTACACAGATATATAGGGTGGGCATGGGCATGTGAGTGCAGAGCCCATATGAGAACAGACCTCTAGAAGTGGAATTACCTGTGAGACTGTGTGCCGTCAAACGTGCATATTGGGAATGAAACTTAAATCCTCCGTAAGAGGACTCTATACTCTTAACTTCTAAGCCATCTTTCTAGCCCCAAATTTGAGTACGTTTTGATGATGCAATTAAGCTATACATTTTTCAAAGCTAAGATGTTCTTGTTCAATTTTCTATTTATTATAACCAGCCCTATTGTTGGAACATAGTATTACCTTTATTTTGTTAAATATATTAATTAGGTTGGGGTTACAACTGATCAAAACATTTTAAAGGTTTGTTTGTTTGTATATTTTTATAGGAGTGTTCTTTTTGCATGCACACCTACATTTCTGCATGCATTAGATCCTATTATAGATGGCCGTAAGCCATCATGTGCTTCTGATACTTGAACCCAGGACCTTGAGAAGAATAGCCAGTGCTCTTAACCACTAAATCATACAGCCATACAACTGATCAAAATTTAATAACAAAAATATTCAACCAGATAAATCAGCAGACAAATGGGCTTGCCATTCAAGCCTGAAACCCTGAGTTCATCCCTGGAACCCACAGCAGAAGGAGAGAACCAATTACTGAAAGTTGTCCTCTGATGTTTATAGGCACACAATAGCATACAGTCATCTACACAGAAACACACATACACACACACACAAACATGCACACACACCACAATGCAAACAACAATAACAATAATAAATAATAACAATAGTAAATATTTAAAATATTAAAACAAAACATTTTATGTGAATAACCATACATTTAAAACACCAAGAAAACCTCTGCCTAAATACTACCATCTTAGTTGGCAGAAACTTTAGCAATTGTAAATCAAGAAGTCATAGTTGGCAACCTCATGTATGCATGCATAAACACTGTGTAACTAACATTCACATAAAAAGAAAAAATACATATATAACAATTAAAGGTAACAATTGATAGTAAATCATGGACATTAGTCATAAACTCAGTCTGCTCATTAAGTAGATGGAACCTTTACAATCAATATTTTTTAATTGTAGTCTTCTAATAATTCTGAAGCTTACTGAATCTAACCTCCTTTTCAGTGTTGACTGAAGAGTGAAAAATAATTTGACAGTTATTTATCCTTGGCTAGTAAATTGTCCAGAGATAAAACCCAAAGATTTAAATGATTCTGCAAATTACATTAAAAAGTAGTTTTGAAAGAATTTCTTTTTAAGTATTTTAGTTCTTTTTAAAATCATGCTACCATGTTACACTTCTAGCTAGACATTACTCTTAGAAATCAGCCTCTTCTACAACAGTCAGAAGGACTACGGCAAAAGAAAAGCAAACGCCAATGTGTGTGTGTGACAACATGAACACATTTGCTGATGGCGGGGGTGTAAACTGGGGCAACCATTACGGAAATCTGTGTGGAAGTTTCTCAAAAAGAGAAAAATAAATCGACTCTAGGAGTCAGCTATTGCACTTGACTCAAAGGATTGACACTACTTAAGAGACACCTGCTCTTCTTACCCAAAGAAGGTAAGAAACTAGTAAGGGGACTGTGAGGGGGGGTTCAAGGGAAGAGGATAAAATGCAGGTGACATGGAGGGAGAAAGAGGAATAATAGAACAAACAGGGTTAAATGGGGTGTGGTATGCGAGGGAGAGCTAGAGGAGTGAGTAGAGAGGGGGGAAACTAGACTGAAGACCTTTGAAAATGTATCAAAGCCAACTACTTTAGAAGCATCTTAAAATATGTGCATGTACATGTACACCCTGATATATAAAAAGAGTTTAAATGGAGCTACCTTATAATGGTAGGACAATATATCCCGCAGTCCTCTTAGGCCACTGCCAAGTATGAGTTAACCCCTTTTGGGGACCCATAGAACTCTGGCAAACATTACAGGCTACTGTTGTTGCTCTTAGTTATCCTCCAGAACTCGATTGTAAGACCATATTATTAAAATTACAATGACGCATAGAACATGGAGAAATCAAACTGGTTGCAATCTCAGAGTTTAATCCCTTCTGGCTAGACTTCATAGTGCTGAAAGGTTCTATGAATGCTACCAGGGAGAAAAGTATTCCATTTTCTTACCCTGATGTGAAACCTGCAGTAACCACTGGTCCAACCAAGCATGCCCATTGCTGAAAAGGTGTCACAAACTGTGGTTCAAGGGCTGTCTTAGTTACTGTTCTATTGCTGTCAAGAGTCATGATATCCAAGGCAACTCTTATAACAAAAAGCATTTCATTGG
>NC_045030.1:138554641-138556422 GCF_008632895.1 Mastomys coucha | reverse complement strand
TGCCCCCCCAACACGCCCCCCACCACAAGTACTACCTTTGTTTCTTTGTTTATAGAAAGAGTTTCACATGGAATCTGGGCTTACGTAGAACTCAATGTGTAAAATAAGTTAGCCTTGAGTCTACAGATCCACCCTCCTCTGCCTCCCAAGGGCTAGAATTGCAGGCACATACCTTCCCCCTTTTTAAGTTTGTTTTCATAGAAAGCTGTCCAACATATAGACCTATGGCATCTGGGAAAATTCCCATACAGGGCTTTATTTCTTGATTGTAAAGATGAAACTATTAAAAGTTATTTCAGAGTTCCCTACAATGTTTAACTTCCCATAATTTATTTTGCGGGCTGCCAGGTTGTTTTTGGTTTGTTTGTCTCTTTTCAGTAGAAAGAACAGAAGTATCAAAACTAATCTACTTTTCCTTTCACATTCTCAAAAAAAAATATCAATGTGCAATTCTTTTGCCTAACAATATGTTCTTCTCAGAGGACTGGTAGCAGCCAGCCAGTCTGATTGCACTGACAACTTCTTATCCTTCAAGTGTTTACTGAATTTCAGTGTTTATCTGCAACAGCTTCTGCTTCTTTTGTAGTTCCATCAGCTTTGGTTTATCTGAAGCCACTAGTTTTGCTTTCTTCGTAATTACTACAGCAAAAAGCCCATTCTGTCAAAGTCATTGCTCAGCCAGGCACTTTTTATTTGCACTCTTGGCCCTGCACACTGTTCTCTTTCTTTTAGACGTTTAAATTTTCTTAATTTATCTTCACTTGCTTTGACAGTTGGAAAAGCTAAGAAAGGGGAAAATGTCTTTTTGTATCATTTCCCACAACAACAAAGCACAAATTCAGAGAATGTATTTCTGAATGGTTCCTTGGTGAATAGACCTTCTCTTTTCATCCAAAACCCAGTTCCCCCTATACCTCCGCATCTCAGCAAGCCATTTATTTTCTTAAAGTGCAATCAACATGGAAGTTCTCCCTCTTCTATCCTTCACACGTCACTTTTATTTCTGTAGTTTTTCTTTCTCCTCTCCTGTAAATCTCATAGGAATAAGCACCATTTCATTTTCCTACTGCTAAAACACTTGTGATTCTACATGTTATTTCTTTCCACCTACCATGCCATTATCGATATCAACTGTCATGATAGTAATGATGATTATAATGAACATTTACTTTACACTATTTGTAAGTCAGCACTGCTTCACAGAAGTGAAACCATTGAATGAAGAAGGCATTGAAGCAATGGAGTGCCAAGGCTCTCCATAGCAATGTGCATTTTAGAGTTTTATGCTTTCTTCTTTGTATATTCAATATGATTTGGGTTGTTGACAATGATCTGTGCCAGATATTTAAAACATAGAACACAACACACTTAATAGGACTTTCCTCTTGGGTGTAAGTACAATCACAAGGATAGTGTACCTCCAGGTTCTGACTCTTTCTTCACTGAAACTGATAAACCTAATCGGCAACATTCCGTCTATTGAAGAAATATTTGAGCACTGACTACATACAAGACATTGTAAGAAAGACAAAGCAGCATGATAAAAGTTAAGGACTGTTTAAAGAAATGGAGTCCAGACCCTTCAATGTTCAAAAAAAAAAAAAAAAGTGTTCACTCTTACCGGAATCTGCTAGAGTATAGCTGAGTCCTTAAGGTGAGGCTGGCTCACACCCCAGTATTCTGTGTGTTGGCTTTCCACACCCTCTGAGGCACCCCTTCCTCTCCTAATTGAAACTACAATAGCAAAAATGAACCCTGAGATATGAGCATAATTTGGAGAA
>NC_045030.1:138553225-138554630 GCF_008632895.1 Mastomys coucha | reverse complement strand
ATTGAAACTACAATAGCAAAAATGAACCCTGAGATATGAGCATAATTTGGAGAATGTCTAAGCCCTGAATTCCTTGTTTTCTCATCTCATGTTTTCCTGGTAGTTTCTAAGTTGGGAACCTAAATTGTGAAATATTTTTGGTTAAGCAAAATCCAGGCTTATTTCTAACGTGCACCAATTCATCTGTTTTAGGTTTAATTTCAACAATGTATACAGAAGGCTATTTAACAGGAGATGTAAAATGGCCTCTCCCTCCAATCTTCTGTCTGAAAAAAATATGTTTATACTCATAACTAGAAACATAGTTCTTGGCACATTAGTAACATCATTAATCTCTAAATTTTAAATGTTAATAACCTTTGTTCCAACTGTTCACAATAATTAGAAACCATTATAAAGCTAGGGTTTCACAAAATAGATAACCTATCTCTATTAAAATATTGAGCTTTATAAAATAATGCCCTTTGAACTGAAACAGGTTTTTGTACCATAATAATTACCAAGCCAGAAATGCAATCCATGGAGAAGCGGGGAACCACAGTCCCCTGATCCCTCCACAAGATCCAAATCAATGAAGTGGACCAGACACTGACTTTTGTTCTCCCTTTCCATCTACTGTATTAATCCTATGCGATCAGACAGCACAGAGAGTCCCATTTCAGAAACCCTTAAGGTTGGCACAGAGGAGCTTCATTCTTTCTTCAGTATTTATTTCTTCTCAGTTTTCTCTTCCAAACTTGCATTTTCTTCAATTATGGAACTTTGTTTCTAAAAAGAGATGTCCTGGGATGTCAACATCTGATACTGTCTTTTACATCAAGTAAGTCCATTTTCATCACAAAGAATGCAATTACAAGAGAGTGGGGTAAGATAGAAACTGATGCAGAGACCCATAGCCAAACATTAGGAAAAGCTCAGGGCATCTTGTGGAACAGGAGGAGGGATTGAAGGAGCCAGAGAGGTCAAGCATACCACAAGAATACCTACAGAATCAACTAACCTGAGCTTATGGGGGCCTACAGAGACTAAACTGCCATCCAGAAAGTATGCATGGGATAGATCTAGGCTCCCTACACACATGTAACAAATGTACATCTTGATCATCATGTGGTACCTCTAACAACTAGAGCAGGGGCTATCCCTGACTCGGTTGCCTACCTTTGGATCCCTGCCCCCTTACTGGGCTGCCTGATCTGGCCTCAGTGGAAGAAGATACACCTAGCCTTATGCAACTTAAGAGGCAAGGTGGGTTGATATCCACGGTAGGCCTCCCCTTCTCTGAGGAGAAAAGAAGGGGAGCATAGGGGAAGGTAAGGTGAGAGGGAGGGGTGGGAAGAGAGGAAGGAGGGGAAGCTGCAAATGGAATGTAAAATGAATAAAGGTTTTTTGGGTTTTTTTTTTTTTT
>NC_045030.1:138552830-138553214 GCF_008632895.1 Mastomys coucha | reverse complement strand
CACTCCTGGGCATATACCCAAAAAATACTGCAACATGTAACAAGGACACATGCTCCACCATGTTCATTCCTTCATAAAAGTGGGAACCAAATACCCACGGGAGGAGTTGCAGAGATTAACTATGGAGCAGAGACTGAAGGAAGGACAAGCCAGCCTAAATATAGCTATCTCCTGAGAGGCTCTGACAGTATCTGACTAACACAGATGTAGATGCTCACAGCCATCCATCGAATTGAGTACAGTGTCCCCAGTGAAGGAATTAGAGAAAGGAGCAATGGAGCTGAGGGGTTTGCAGCCCCTTAGGACGAACAACATTATGAATTAACTAGTACCCTCGGAGCTCCCAGGGTCTCAACCACCAACCAAGGACTGCACATGGAGGGG
>NC_045030.1:138548054-138552664 GCF_008632895.1 Mastomys coucha | reverse complement strand
TTCTTTGTTTTTTGGAGGAGAAACTGGGAATGGAGAAATTCGCATGTAAATAAAGAAAATATCTAAAAGAAAAAAAATATTGATTCTCATGAAGAGACATTGTTAAGATTAAATTGTTTACAATTAATCATTTCCTCAACTATGAGGTTTATGGGATGACTTTGAGGAGAGATGGGTGCTGGGGATGAATTCTGTGGCTTTCTACAAACCATTTGTTTTTAAAGATAGGGTGTCACTATGTCAACCCTGAAATCTTGAAACTTTCCATATACCCCAAGCTGGGCTGGAACTTGCTTCAGTCCTGCCATGGGCTAGGATGACCAAGTATAAGCCACCAGACTTGGTTTCTTCTTTGTTTTAAAGCCCCATCCTCAGAAAGATAGAATTGTAAAGGGAAAAAATGCTTTAGATTTAACATTTCAGCATTCTTATTTTTTAGGTAAGGGCTCAACAATGTAATACAGTTTGGCCACGAACTCAGATTTTTCTGCCTCATCTCCCTGAGGACTGGCATTCCAGGTGTGCACATTCATGTCTAGCTCATTTCAGCTTCTTTGTTGAAGAATTTTTAAAGGACAATTACATTGAAAATTTTAAGTTAAGAGTGTAGAGAGATTGTCCAACAATAAAGAACACTTGTTCTTCTTGCAAAGGATCCTCCTTTGTTTCCCAGAATGTATAAAGTGGCTCAAAACCATCCATGACTCCAGTTCCAAGGGACCCAGTACCCGCTTCTGGCCTCTACAGATACCTAGTACACCCATAAATGAAAGCAAAACACATATACATATAAAATAAAATAAAGAATTATTTTAAAGCAGCTTTTTAAAAGCCAATACCAAAAACCAAAACACCTATACATATAAAATAAAATAATTATTTTAAAGCAGCTTTTTAAAGGCCAATACTTTTTAAAAACCAAAGAAAAGAAAACTATAGTTAACTTGAGAAATGTTATTTTTTCCACCTCATTTAAATATTCAAGAAGGAGACTGGTGAGATGGGTCAGCAGGTATGAAACTTGCCATGAAAGCTTAGAAATCTTAGTTTTATCCCCAGAATCTAATTTCACAAAGTTGTCCTCTGGTCTCCATATGTATAACGTGGGTATGTCTCAGGGACTGTACTAAATCCATTATAAGAATTATATCATTTAACTCCATCAATATCGCAGAATCCAAGCATCAATACCACAAGACTACCATGCTGAAATGGCATGAAAGAGATAAAATTTGAAGCTTATACTCAAAGTATACTAACAACAATATTGTGATTCATGTTGACATTATATTAATATATAATTATGTTAAAACATTGGTATTATTATTATCATTATTATTATTAGAATGACAGTTATCATCTATTTAACAGAGTCTATGTGCCAACACACCTCTCCAGGTACTTTATATGTATAACATATTACCTTTTCCCACCAACTCTGTGAGGTTAAGGATATGATTGTCCACATTTTCAAAAGTAGTAAAATACTTTACTGATCTGGCAGAGATCCCATGAAAAAGGAGAACTAAACAACTTTAAATTGTATTTATGTAGTGGAAAACAAGAAATGAGCACCCAAATAAGACAGGGTAGCTGTCCAGGGTGACAGATGACAAGAATGTTGACTCATTTACATTCTATTTTGTTTCTATGTTTCCTGTCAAAGAGAATTATTTTAAGGCTAAAAAATGATACAAAAAAAACCCCTATCATTACTTAGAAGTAGCTGAAGTGAGAGAAAGTTGGAGAGATAATTTTAAAACAATAAAACAGCAACAACAAGAAGCTATTATTCTAAGATTTAAATGTCGCTTTGTCTCCTGCAGAGTAGAATTGAAATTTAAAAAGTATATGCACCGCTAGAAGGATCAGGGAAAGGTACCAGGGAAGGGCTGAAGAAAAAAAATGAAGAAAGGTAAGTCATGTCATTCGATTCCATTTCAAAACTTGTTTTAAAAAGTAAGCTGTTTTTCCTCTGGGGTTGGAAGGAGGTGTATTCCATTGATGGATTGATGGTGACAATGATCTTTGAAGAATCATGGAACACAGATGAGATCCTGGGTTGATGGACCTATCCCCATTGCTTTTCTTTTTACTAAGAGGAGATAGAAGATAGATCTCCCACTAAATATAGGCAATATGTCTCTATATTGTTCAGGTTGCTTTACTGTTCATTCTCTATACACAGCCAATAGATGCTTGGATGAGTATAAATCAAGCCATGACCCTCTGCTGCTTTCTATAATCATACCTACACTTACAACAAAATTTCCCTCTCTCCTCTTGCTGCTATGACCTTACCTGTCTCCCTAAATCCATTATATTTTACTTTTACCATTGTTGACTATGCTCCAGCCACGTTGATCTTTCTGTATCTCCAGCTTTCCAAAGGACCTTGCATTGCTGTTATCTTTGTTTAGGTATTGGCAGCCTAAATCCTTGGCAACATGATTTCAGAGAAAATGCAGTTCTCCAATAGAGATATTTTCACTGATGTAGCTACTGTGCTACCCTTTCTTAACCACAGACACAATCTATCTTGTTTCCTAATTTCACTTTCTTCAGAGTAGCCATTATCTAAAATTATTGTTGTGTGTGTGTGTGTGTGTGTGTGTGTGTGTGTGTGTGTGTGTGTGTGTATGGTTGTTTTTGGTCTGGCTTCCTTACTAATGATACAAAAGTTCAAGTTGAATGTGAGCAAACAAAATATCTTGCTTCCTGTTTTATTTTCAGTCCTCATAATAGTTACAGACAGAGCAGCAGCTAAACAGCTAACTAAATACTGACCTTTTTAAAGAGATTCAGTAATATATTATAAGAAAAATTGTTGCTAGACCTGTGCCACATAACTTTTATCTGAGCATTTAAGAAAGAAAGGCACAGAGATTATAGATCTTTGTGAGTTTGAGATTGGCTCAGTCTACAAAGAGAGCTCTAGGCCAGACATGAGTATAAGATACTGTATCGGGCCGGGCGGTGGTGGTGGTGCAAGCCTTTAATCCCTGCACTTGGGAGGCAGAGGCAGGCAGATTTCTGAGTTTGAGGCCAGCCTGGTCTACAGAGTGAGTTCCAGGACAGCCACGGTTACACAGAGAAACCCTGTCTCGAAAAACAAAAAACAAAACAAAACAAAACAAAAAAAGATACTGTATCAAAAGAAAGCAATAATTACGCAGAACACCCCAATTATATAACAATACATATTATGGCTAGTCTCGAAAAGCAAAATATATTAGACATGTAAAAATGTGTGTGTGTGTGTGTGTGTGTATGTATGTGGTGGGTGTGGTATATTTTCCCTATTTTTTTTTTAAATTTGGGTTTGCTTGGTTATTTTTTTCCATTTGTTTGTTTTCTGAAAAGAGAGAAAGGGAATAGAATTGCATGAAAAAAGAGGTACAGTGGCTCTGGCAGGAGTGGAGGGAAACTATGATCAAAATGTATCAAATGATTTTTTTCAATAAAAAAATTTATCAAATTTATTGTTGAC
Source organism: Mastomys coucha (assembly GCF_008632895.1). Lineage (NCBI taxonomy): Eukaryota > Metazoa > Chordata > Mammalia > Rodentia > Muridae > Mastomys > Mastomys coucha. The sequence continues at coordinate 138,549,174 of NC_045030.1, read as the reverse complement.
TAGCATTTAAATTTATATCTCCTAATAGATACTACTCATAGCTACCTATTTGTGCTCTTGAAATTTTAGCGTACTCTGTCTTTCATCACCTATTGTTACCAAACACATTAGTTCATCTTTTCTCTGTTAATTTCAGTCACATAAAATTACTAATCATAAAGGTACCAAGAAAATTTCCACTGGCAATGTTCTACCTCAGTTTCTCTTAACAGAGAATCTACACACCACTAAAAAAACCACTAAAGCATTTGATGAGATGTTATATATTCTTCATTCAAAATTAAGAGGCACTGGGTGAACACTTTTCCAATAGACTTTTTTAATGACACAGTCTTTTGATGTCCATCTATAATGAAAATCTTCTAGTACTTTTGATCACACACATACATACATATAAGAATATGATAAAAGTTGTCCTGCAATGAAGCTCAGTGGTGGAACACTTGTCTTGCCTTCAAGGCCCTGACTTTGATCCCCAAATATGCAAAAGAGAGAAAAGGTATATATTTTTCAAATATATATATATATGTATATATTGCACAGAATTAATCAGCATACAAAAATATTCAAATATCTGCTTTAGCCAAAAAAAAAATTGTGTATTATTACACAAGAAACAAAACAAACCTAGTATCTAGTATCTAGTGTTTTCTGAAAAGCAGGCTGTTGACAGTTTGATAATTTGGGGAGGGAATGCAAGAATAAATTCACTTTTTTCAACGCCAAAACAATTTTTGGCAGGTCAAGTTCACATTTTTTAAAAATTGTTCCATGTCTATGACAAGATCATTTAAATATATACCCCAGCATTGGCAAGCACTCCACCCAATTGAAACTATTACAGCGATCTGGTCCATTTATTCTGGACTCAGGCTGAACTTGTACAAAATTGGTTTCTAAGTGTCACCAATGTAATAAACAAAGGTGTAAAACAACATGAACTGTTATCAATTTCTCTGGAAATGTTGTATCTTAAGGAGAGAACCGAGCTGTGTGTGACTATGCTTGTCTATAACCACAGCACTTGGAGCCAGGAAGATCAGGAGGTTAAGGTTTACCTGGGCAACGTAAGACCCTATCTCAAAAAAGGGTTGGAGTGGACAAATAACACCAATGAACT
>NC_045030.1:138547498-138548043 GCF_008632895.1 Mastomys coucha | reverse complement strand
ACTGTTCTATTGCTGTCAAGAGTCATGATATCCAAGGCAACTCTTATAACAAAAAGCATTTCATTGGCGGCTTGCTTGCAGTTTCAGAGGTTTAGTACATTTCCATTATGGCAGGAAGCATGGCGCCAGACGCCAGGCAGCCAGGCAGGGGCTGAGATATTTACATTCTGATTCACAGTCAGCAGATAGAGAAAGACACTGGACCTAGTTTGGGCTTTGGAAACCTCAAAGCCCACTCCTATTGACATATATCCTCCAGCAAGGCTATACTTAATCTTTTCCAAATAGTTCGTTTTCAGAACAGCTTATATATTTCAAAAGTATTTATATACCCAAAAGAAACAGACGATTAACTAGGGAGGTGGCTTGTACGAGAACAACACAGTGAGACTGAATGCTTTGCTTGACATTGTCCTCACCTAATCTCTGTGCCACCCTCAAGCAGAACCATTGTTCATTGAGACACTTGGTGAATGACTATATGGATAGATCATCTTAATACCTACACCATTTCTTTTTTTTTTCTTTTAGATATTTTCTTTATT
>NC_045030.1:138543754-138546555 GCF_008632895.1 Mastomys coucha | reverse complement strand
ATTCAATTCTATTTAATTAAAATATGTTTTTAAATGTTAAGAAATTCAGATAAATTGAAATCATGTAATTTTCTGATAATGCAATAAAAGTTTAAAAAAAGAAATAAAAAATGTATTTTCACTATTGCTGTAGACGAGCATCTACATAAGACTGTTAAATTGATTGTTATTTTATATCAAACAACTTTTTTGATACTTATTTTCATTTTTACAATATTTTACAAATTTTAAGGAATATGACAAAAAAGATATTGTAGGTATTGAAGGGAGCGGTGGTACAAAAGGGAAGAAGAATGTGATTCAATTCTATTTAATTAAAATATGTTTATAAATGTTAACAAATTCAGATATATTGAAATCATGTAACTTTTCTCATCATAATGCAATGAAAGTTTAAAAAAGAAAGAAAACAAAAACAAAAACAAATACAACAACAACAACAAAAAAGACTATGATAAAAAGTTGTCCTGCAATGAAGCTCAGTAGTGGAACAATTATCTTACTTTCAAGGCCCTGATTTTGATCCCCAAATATGCAAAAGAGAGAAAAGGTATATATTTTTCAAATATATATACATGTATGTATATATATATATATATATATATATATATAATAGAATTAATCAAGGTAGTATAGGTTTGTAGATTCTGTGTTAAGAGCAACTGAGATAGAACATTGCCAGTGGAAATTTTCTTGGTTCCTTTATGATTAGTAATTTTATGTGACTGAAATTAACAGAGAAAAGATGAACTAATGTGTTTGGTAACAATAGGTAATGAAAGACAGAGTACGCTAAAATTTCAAGAGCACAATGAGTGGTATTTACTAGGAGATATAAATTTAAATGCTAGTCAACAATAAATTTGATAACTCGATATAAGATAATATTGCAATGTCACCAAAATAAACTAATCTTACTGTAGGCTGCATAAAATAGAAGGAAGTAGGAGATAGCCAAGATAATTTTTCACCCAGCATAGTATTCTGAAATTAGCCTTTCAGAAGCCCATGAACAAATATCTTCAGAGGTACTTGGCATATACAGAAGAGAAACTTGAAATAAGATCTTATAGAAACTAGTCATTAAAATTAAGCTGTTGAATTCAAAGTAAGATTTTAGTGTAGAACCATATTTGCATACAGAAAGTCATGAGGCATTAAGATGAAAAATATGTGATGTGCTCTACATGGTTGTAACAAAAACTATAACCTCACAGTTTACAAAAGACCATTTTACTTAATATCAAAGGACATGTAAATGCTTTTCAAAGAACACTATAAAGACAGAACACAGTACCTTATTAAGAGCTAATGTTTCATAGTCAAGTATCAGAGAAGAGGTTGGAAACTAGACAACTGTTACAGTTTCATCCCATGCATCTCTGAACAAACCACGAAAACAAGGTAAGTGTGAAGAAATGAAATCTAAAGTCATCTATGTGATCACTACTCTTATGGAGCCTCTAACAACCTAATCATCACCTAGTTTAATGTATTATGGACTCTCTCGTTCTATTCATGCCTGTAGATTGCCATAGTTTCATCGGAATTATTACTCCAAAATGAATATATTGGAAATTAATTCTTCATATCAGCATACAAAAATGTTCAAATATCTGCCTTAGCCAAAACAAAATAATTGTGTATTATTATACAAGAAACAAAACATATCTAATATGTAGTATCTAGTGTTTTCTGAAAGGCAGGCTGTTGACAGTTTGATAATTTGGGGAGGGAATGCAAGAATAAATTCACTTTTTTCAATGCCAAAACAATTTTTGGCAGGTCAAGTTCTCATTTTTAAAAAAGTGTTCCATGTCTATGACCAGATCATTTAAATATATACCCCAACAATGGCAAGCACTGCACCCAATTGAAACTATTACAGCGATCTGGTCCATTTATTCTGGACTCAGGTAGAACTTATACAAAATTGGTTTCTAAGTGTCACCAATGTAATAAACAATGGTGTAAAACAACATGAACTCTTATCAATTTCTCTGGAAATGTTGTATCTTAAGGAGAGAACTGAACTGTGTGTCACTAAGCTTGCCTATAACCACAGCACTTGTAGCCAGGAAGATCAGGAGGTTAAAGTTTACCTGGGCAACGTAAGACCCTATCTCAAAAAAGGGTTGGAGTGGACAAATAACACCAATGAACTAAATGGACTTAAAGTGTGAGGTGGGCACACATCTCTTATGTACAAGATCTAGGTTCAGTGACTCCATATAGACAGATAGGTCATTTCTTTTCTGATAATGTTGCTTTAGTTAGCACACAAAGTTAGCATAAAATACGTACAGTATTTTTATACTTTGTTAAAGTTGATCCTCTCTTGCTTCTCTTATCTGCACTTACTTGTACTCCTTTGCCCAGCATAGTCCCCTTTCCATTTGCATTGCATATATTAACTTCTCCAAAACATGAAGCAAGAATGATGCATGACTAAACACATACGTAACCCCATCTACCATGCTGCTTGAAACTTTCTGGAAGTCTGACTCCAGGTAGGACTCCCTAGAACTGACCATCTACCTTCCTACCTACTGCCTCTACCCACCATGACTCCGAAACCACATGCTGTCTTGTGACCTGGAACCCAGGTAAGTATCCCCAGAGCCACTCTGCCACACTCACCAGCACAACCGAGGCCTTGTGACATCCTAGTCACTTAACCACAGATAGGGACCCTCAGCTTGCTCTCAACCCCACATACTTTCATCTGAGGAAAATGTAGCCTCTAATACCCAACTCCATGCAATATGACAAATTGTCGCTGTGACCCAGGCTTTTGTCAC
>NC_045030.1:138540959-138543743 GCF_008632895.1 Mastomys coucha | reverse complement strand
ATGTAGCCTCTAATACCCAACTCCATGCAATATGACAAATTGTCGCTGTGACCCAGGCTTTTGTCACCCTTGGACCACCTGTAGAATCCCGTAAGCATTTTGGAGAATAAGTAGTAAGAATGTTCTAAGGCTACAGAAGGTTTGCATCCAGCCACTGAACTTGTACCTACCCATCACTGAACTGGAACAACTTTTGACACAGCATTTTTTCCAACCACACAGAGTTACTTTAAGACTGAACCCACTAGATGAAAATCTGACAAGCTATGGTAATGACAAACAAAGTTTCAATCACAGTCCACAAAAAATCCTACCAGGTATTCATACAAAGAAACATGGCAAATACCTCACTTACTTCAAACCAAAAGTAGTAGTCATACTAAAGAAAAACAAACAAACAAACAAACAAAAAAACCAGGATGAGGATATTACATTTTTAAACAGACAAGAAACTCAGAAGAAGTCAATTGTACAAAAGAAACACTATTAGACCTAAAATCACTGATTTGGCACAACACAGTGATAGTGGGTAACTTTAACATCTCTCTTTCAGGACTAGAGACAGCATCCATATAAGAATGAATAGGGAAACTCTGGAATTAAATGACATCATAAATCAAATGCTAACAGAGCTTTATATAGCATTCTACTTAAGCACTTAGGTGTGTCCTTTTTTTCTCAGTCCATAAATGTTTTCCAGAACAGACCAGACTATCCCAAATTCCTTGTCCCTGTATATCCTGTTCTGATTTCTTTCAGTTATTGTTAAATTCCTACATTTTAAGTTTAACTCAAACTAATTTTCATTAGAATACTTCTTTTGCCCACCCCAAATAAGTAACTACTTTCTCCCTGCTATTTGTAATTCTCATCATCTGTAATCATAACTATTCTCAGATAACTGGTTTTGTATGATTTTCACTCAAAATTATGAAAACTTTGAAAACTGGGACTACTTTTCAAATTATATCTTTAACATCTAGCAAATTGCCCAATAACCTATTATAAGTATTGAAATCATCAAGAATGGAAAATAGCACTAATAAAGATCAGATGAAGAGCTGAAAACAAGCAGGTCCAGTTTAATATTGAGATGGCATGTTGGACGTGATCCCTAGTACAGGATCAGAGATGAACAATTTTACAATAAATGAGGGAAACCTCAAACTAGACAGGACTATTTATCCACCCCATTCTGTTTTATCTGGAGACAGAGATTCTCTGTGTAGCTCTCTCTGCCTTGGAATTCACTCTGTAAACTTGGCTGACCTCAAATCAGAGAGCTGCCTGTCTCTGCTTCTTGACTGATGGGGTTAAAGGTGTGCATCACCAAAACTATGTCCTGAAATAAACCTAGGATCTCTTCCACACTTTCTTTTTCTCTTACCATAAAGGTTGATGAACTTAAGCATTAAGTCCTCTCTTAAAGTTAGCATGTCGTCTCCAGACTCAGAGTATCTTACTATGCTTTCCTGTGCATATGTGGGCCAGAATAGCAAGGGCATGTCCCAGAGCAATAACTGTTTAGGAGTCTAAGAATATTTTTTTCTTTTATTTTTTATTATATATTTTATTTATTTACATTCCAAATGTTATTCCCTCTCCAGGTTTCCCCTCCTGAAACCCCCTATTCTATTCCCCCTCTTCCTGCTTCTATGACAGTGCTCCCCCATCCACTCACTCACTTCTACCTCCCTGTCCCGGCATTCCTCTACACTGGTGCATCGAGCCTTCACAGGACCAATGGCCTCTCCTCCCTTTGATTCCTGACAATACCGTACTATGCTACATATGTGGCTGGAGCTGTGGGTCACTCCATGTGTATTCCTTTGTTGGTGGGTTACTCCCTACAATTCCAAAATAGAAATAGGGATTTCCACAAGTGCAGCTTTGGGGCATCTGTGTAGTTAGAGGGACAGATGTGCCTTCCTGTTTGCACCTCAGCAATGACTAGGTATACACCCACTGCTCTGTGGAAGCCATTGAATTGTATTGCTTTGCTTTCAACTGTTATCCTAGCCTTAATTTGCTTCTTGATCCAGAGACAAAAATGGAAAAGAAATAGGCTATATATATCATTTTTCAATTTTCCTGTGTGAAACCCTGTGACTTCCTCATTTTCATCTGAAGCAAATTAGTTTTCTACTCTTTAAAGTGAGTTGAAACACTTGTAATTTGAAAACGATGCAAATTTGGCTAGGCAGAGCTACACTAAGAAAGGAATGCATGTAAGAAGACCTCGGTTCTCTCTAGTCCCAGCTGTACCAGCAGCCAGCTATGTGACCTTGAACAAGCCACTTAACCTGTTCCGTCTAGTTCCTTCATCTATAAAATTGAGAGACTGGTGTATATAATCCCTAAACTTTCTCTTACTCTTAGGTTTTGCCTCATAATCGCAACATTGGTATAAAATGGATTTTATCATATTGTAGAATATGATACAGTAATATAATATAGTAAAATGTTATAGAATACTAAATTGTAAAGAATTACTAACTCACTTTAAGTCCAATGCAGCATGCTTATTTTCACTCCTCGTATCTCTCCTTTGCTTTTATTGGATATTTTAGATATGCAAGTGAAATTAACAATGATATTCTTAGACTCGTAAACAGTTATTGCTCTGGGACATACCCTTGCTATTCTGGCCCACATATGCACAGGAAAGCAGAGCAAGATACTGATTTTCCTCTGTGCCTGCCACTGCATTCATCCTACCGGACTCACCACACCCAGTTCACCTGACGCTGTACTGTTTCCTAACTCTCCTAACTGGTGCACTTC
>NC_045030.1:138530516-138531505 GCF_008632895.1 Mastomys coucha | reverse complement strand
AAGTATTTCAATATTACGGTGACTTTTTATATGCCTTGATGTTAGTAACCTTTGGCTAAAATCTGTGTACACTAGAGATGAAATGAAAAGACAACATTAATTACAGGAGAAAACATCATTTTAGTACGTCCTTTCCCTCCTTACCCCTGCAGTTCCAGGCTGTATTAGTCACCTATTTCAGGTTTTTAAGCAAGTTATTTTAATGTTACATATTGGCATCTGTAAATATCTCAGTTTTACTTTATGGAAAAAACACTGTTTGAAAAAAATCAAAGTTTCTATTTCATTATGTTTTATTTTAAATAAAGCTTACATGTTCATAAATAGACCTGGAGTGCTACAGAATTCTCTTCAAAGTTAAGGATGCATCCTGTGCCTGAGTCAGATAGTTTGAAAACAGTAGTAGTGAGCATTAACTGAAACTCAGTATGCATTATGTGAGACATGTCAAATGCTTTGAGATGGTACTTAGGAAAAAATACCTATCAAGACCATCACCGCAATTTGAAATAAATTTGAAATACATCAACTCCATTACTATTCAGTTAACACTAAAATAAATTTAATAGTAGTACAAGTTAAAATTTTCAAGGTTAAATGTACCTTTAAAAGATTTACTTATTTTCTTATCGATTTTTTGAGATTATAGTGTCAATACATCTTTTCCTTTCCTTCTTCTGAAGCCTCCTATGCAAGTTATTTTGCATTCTCAAATTTGTATGCATGTGCATATGTATATTACATATACATATACACACATATACATATACTGTGTATGGTATATGTATATGTATATGTGTACATACATATTTATACACATCCACATATTTATGTCTCTAAATATACAAATATAACTTGCTTAGTCTGTATAAATTTGCTTGTATAAATTTCTTCAGGGATGAACATTTTTTTATTATATAATCAATTAGTGTGTTCTTCCTTTGATAAGATTATTTTCCCCACTTTCAGCATTTCTTAGTTGCTTGTAG
>NC_045030.1:138528383-138529649 GCF_008632895.1 Mastomys coucha | reverse complement strand
GCATGGGTGAGTGGATGTGTGTGTGTATGCACAGACTCACATGTATTAACTTATTATATTTTGCTTATGTTTATAAAGCGGCATAAGTCTACATGCACTACATGTGTGGAAGTGCTGTAAAAACACCAGAGAATATCAAATGCACAGGTAGGTGGGAGTTACTGGGTGTGACGGTAAAGAATTAAACCTGGGTCCTCTACAAAAAACAGTAAGTGTTCTTAACTATTGAATCATGTCTCCAGACCTTGAAGATTAATTACTTGAAAAGCCTTATATTTAAAAAAATAAAATAGAGCTGTAATTGCCAGTATGCTAATGACTAGTAGGCTCAGCCTCTCAACCCAGAACCTCCAAATAAGTAAAACCATGAAAGTATTAAGAGCTAGTGGTATAGATTCTATAGGACTTTCTATTTATGCTTGCTTCACTACCCATAGAATAGGAGCTTAATTTAACACACGCTTCCCTCTCTCTTAGGAAGAAAGAACATCTAATAGGATAGTCTAGGTAGCAGCAAACATAAGGGAAGAGAGAAACGGAGGGATCAGTGGGAAACAGTGGAAGGAGAACAAGCAGAGGGAAAGATCACTGATGCTTCAAAGTACAGGAAAGGTGTCCCGCACCAAGCACTTAGTGACATGAGCATAGAGACAGCAGTGATGGAGAAAAGAAATGAAGCCTCATCGAGTGAGTGATTTGAGGACTTATGGCCAAAGGGGAAGCTAAGCCCCCACTAACAACTGAGATAATTGTGGAGTTAGAGTCATCAGAACAAAAAGAACGTGAATGTGAATGTAGGTACTCTAGGTGCCTAAGGTGCCCCCGGCGTTAGTGGTTTCTGAAGGCTTATTATGTAAAACAGTAAAATAGTTGACATGTATAAAGCCCCAAATCAATCATATTCATAAAAACGCTTTATGAAAGCAGTGATGCTTGGAGTGTGTTTTAGTACAATTTCTACTGTAAACAATCATTTTGTCCTCTAACTCTTGAAGGATAAAGCTTCAGATCTTTGGGGGAAAATTGCAAACTTGAATCACTTAATGCTCACATCGTAAAAGACAACTGAATGGTAATTCTACATAGAAAAATCCACAAACTGTCAAATGTCCTTTGAAGTGGTGTTAATGGGTGAATATGGATGGTGCTTGGGCAGATTCTTGACTGACACATTAGAGACAGCACCCTACAGTCTTTAAGCATAAAAGTTCTGGTGCCAGACTGTCTAGCTTCAAGTCCTGTCCATGTCACTTGCTAATCTCTCCT
>NC_045030.1:138526571-138528102 GCF_008632895.1 Mastomys coucha | reverse complement strand
AACAAGCATGAAAACGAAGCAGAATTTAAAGGAAGAAAGAAAAAGCATAAGAAACAAATCCATATGGAGAGACACACATGCACAGAAACAAATACCAGAAATACACAAAAACAGAAGACCAATAACATAAAAATACCCACAAAGCAATATGAGGCAAAAAGTCTACAAAAATACCATTCAGCTTGTTTTGTGTTAGCCATTTACTGCTGGACCTGGGGCCTGTCCTTAAGTGTAGTTTGTATATCCAATGAGACTCCATTGGAGAACACTAAAATTTCACATGCAAGTGGTTGCCATTGGAAATCGTGATTTGGTTAGGGATGGAAACCTGTGTCTACATTCCCCCTGTAAGCATTGGGACCCCAGCTGACTTCGACCTGTGTAGGCTTTGTGCATGTTATTACAGATGTATGAGTTCATATGTGTGTCAGTCTTTTTGCGTCTGGAAGACACCCTGTTTCCTTTCTATCATCCGTCCCCTCTGGCTCTTCCCATCTTTCTGCCTCATCTTCCACTTAGTTTCCTGAGCACTGAGGGGAGGGGTTTGATGCAAATACTCCATGGAGGACTGACTGTTCCAAGGTCTCCGCCTCTCTGCACATTATGGTATCTCAATTTCTCCTTCTATAAAACCTAGTTAACAAATATTGCCTAGTTGGGGCTGAGACTCTGATGGATACAAGATTAACATAGTGCCGAGGATACAGGAGATATTAAATGTGAGCAATGGTAGCATTATATATGGACATGGCATTATATGTCACATGGACCCGCCTTTAGCTCTCTTCATTCTACTGCCCACTTTTGTACTTCCTTCATACTTTTGTTCTTCTTCAGGATTCCCTGATCTGCAACAGCCCATCTATTTCCAGTCTAGCAGTTCCATTTGCAATGTGTTACCTTTGTCTCAAAAGTTATATTAATGATGGGTTAGGGTTATCAGCCTCTTCTTTCAGACAAGGAAGCCAAAGTTCACTCTGTTAAGAAAACATTGCCTGTGGAAAAGTTTTCCAGACTTGCTTCTGACTCACCATCCAGTAATAAGACTTGGAATTAAACAGTAAGCAGTAACTCATTCTGGCTGCTGGGTAGTACTTCTTCTCCTCCGTCTGCCATATTGCAAGCCACAGAAGTCACAGTGACATCTAGAAATTCAAATGATTCTTTATTTCCCCATGTATTCTGAATTTTTGGTAGGAGTTGGGAGAGACTTTTCAGATTCATCATAACCAAGTTCATGCTTATATATTTAATAACCTAAAGGAAAATAAGAACGACTTGAAGTAGAGTACTTGAAGAAGATTGTCAATATCAAGGGAATACAAAACAAAGCAAAAACAAAAGGAAGAAGGAATATCCTATGATCAAAGGATACTTTCAAACATGGCTTTATAGTTTTCTTCCTGTGTTTATTGAAAAAAATAGAGACAGAAAATATTCATAAGCATGTCCCTATAATATCTTTCACAAGAGGGCACTGGTACACAGTGTGATGTGAGGGGTGACCAAATGTGGCTCAAAACAGTACAAA
>NC_045030.1:138525012-138525692 GCF_008632895.1 Mastomys coucha | reverse complement strand
GGGTATTTTCTTTATTCACATTTCAAATGTTATCCCCTTTCCATGTCTCTCCTCCAGAAACCCCCTGCTCTATTCCCCCTTCCCCTGCATCTATGAGGGTGCTCCCCACCCACCCACCGACTCTGGTCTTCCCTCCCTGGCATTCCCCAGCACTGGGGCATCAAACACCCTCAGGCTCAAGGGCCTCCCACTAATGTCCAACAAGGCCATCCTCTGCCACATATGTGGCCAGCCCCATGGGTCCCTCCATGTATACTCTTTGGTTGGTGGTCTAGTCCCCAGGAGCTCTGGGTGGTCTGGCTGGTTGGCACTATTTCTCCCCCATGTGGCTGCAAACTCCCTCAGCTCCTACAGTCCCTTCTCCATCTCCCCCATCCACGACCCCGAGTTCAGTCCAATGTTTTGCCTCTGTGTTTGTCAGACTCTGGCAGAGCCTCTCAGGAGACAGCCATATCAGGCTCCTGTCAGCAAAGCACTTCCCAGCATCTGCAATATTCTTAAATGGGGAAACTCAAAAAATGTAGTTCTGTGAAACTGCAAATGCTCCTCCCAGAGTAGAGGGAATGTGGAGGCATCGAAACAAGCACAAGGATCGTTCTGATGAATTAGTTTAGAACAGTTTTAAATAGGAAGGAAGGGTAAGCCACTACAGAATATTTATATAACTGAAACATAAAGAA
>NC_045030.1:138523410-138525001 GCF_008632895.1 Mastomys coucha | reverse complement strand
TCAATAGTTAAAAATATTTTCTTACAGTGTGATGTGAGGGGTGACCAAATGTGGCTCAAAACAGTACAAACAGGGGATGCCAAAACTGTATGGAACTAGCCATGGAACCCTTCTTGTCCTGTGTTTCACACCATCTGTTGTCCTGAGTGTGTTCTCGGGCACACAGAGAAGCTCTGAGTAGAAAATGGAGCCAAAAATAATATAAATACTGCAATACCAAAGAAAGCCAGCTCAGTGTTATAGCACAGAAATGAAATCCCAGCACTCTGGAGGGTGAGGCAATAGGATCATGAGTTTGAAGACACTGTGAGCTGTGGAGTCTATATTCAAAACAGCAAAAAGAGATCAAGGAGACAAAAAACCAGGCATATTAAACTATTTTGTGTGATGGCTGATAATGTGAACATTCTTCCAAACTCTTCCTTAGCTTTCTGTTCTTACATTAGACAGTCAGTAGTTGTGGGGTCAACAAACATAACTCATCCAAGACTGTTTTCGTTACTCAATCTGTTTGAAGACCTTTCTGAATATTATAACACACCTCCATCCAATCAATCTGTAAAAAAAAAAAATAGTGGTTATTTTCTTAAGTTTTCTCATTCCATAGAGAAGAGACTGAAGGCCACTGAAGAGATTTCAATCAGGTCCAAACAAGACACTGCGCTGAATGTCAACTTTAACGGAAACTAACACTAATCTTTTTTGAAATTTTTTATTGGGTATTTTCTTTATTCACATTTCAAATGTTATCCCCTTTCCATGTCTCTCCTCCAGAAACCCCCTGCCCTATTCCTCCTTCCCCTGCATCTATGAGGGTGCTCCCCACCCACCCACCCACTCTGGTCTTCCCTCCCTGGCATTCCCCAGCACTGGGGCATCCAACACCCTCAGGCTCAAGGGCCTGTCCTCCCACTGATGTCCAACAAGGCCATCCTCTGCCACATATGTGGCCAGCTCCATGGGTCCCTCCATGTATACTCTTTGGTTGGTGGTCCAGTCCCCGGGAGCTCCAGGTGGTCTGGCTGGTTGGCACTGTTGCTCCCCCATGTCGCTGCAAACTCCCTCAGCTCCTACAGTCCCTTCTCCATCTCCCCCATCCACGACCCCGAGTTGAGTCCAATGTTTTGCTGTGAACATCTGCCTCTGTGTTTGTCAGACTCTGGCAGAGCCTCTCAGGAGACAGCCATATCAGGCTCCTGTCAGCAAAGCACTTCCCAGCATCTGCAATATTCTTAAATGGGGAAACTCAAAAAATGTAGTTCTGTGAAACTGCAAATGCTCCTCCCAGAGTAGACGGAATGTGGAGGCATCGAAACAAGCACAAGTATCGTTCTGATGAATTAGTTTAGAAGAACAGTTTTAAATAGGAAGGAAGGGTAAGCCACTACAGAATATTTATATAACTGAAACATAAAGAACATTCTACAAGGTAGTTCCCACATGAGGATTGTTGGCTTGCAAAACCCTAGGCAGTTATATGCAGCCAGGTATTCAGTAAATAAAGCAAAAGGTACTGTTTTTATTGTTCCTGCAGTGGAAAAATTGTATAAACAACAATGAGCATAATAATTTAAAAAATATATATTTTCTT
>NC_045030.1:138521844-138523358 GCF_008632895.1 Mastomys coucha | reverse complement strand
TGGTGTTGGAGATAGAATAGCAGGTAAGTTCTTCATCCTGTATCCAAAGACAATATATCGTTCATTTCGTTTATTTTAAATTTAATTAATTCATTTATCTATTTTGAGGTTTTGAGTGATAAAATATCTTCCTTTCTCTGTCTCTGTTTCTATCTCTATCACAGAGATATAAATACACACACACACACACATACACACGACTTCTACCCTGATCTATGGATTATTAAAATCTGTGTATTTTTCATTTATGTATAGTTACTGTACTCATGTGGGTATGTATGTTTGTGTGTATGTAGGACCATATGCTTGTATATGTATCTACGGAGTCCACAGGTTAACTTCAAGATGTTTTCCTCAATTTTTAGATTTATTTATTTATATTTTATGAGTTTGGGTCCTCCCCCTGCATGTATGTATGTGCACCATCCATATACCTGGTTCCAGCAAAGGTTAGCAGAAGGAATCAGACTGCCTGCAATGGGAGCTGCAGTACTATTATGGGCTGCTGCTGTGGGCGTGCTTCAAATGGAACCCAGGGCCTCTGCAAGAATGGCTAGTGTTTTTAACTGTTGATCTGTGTCTCCAGCCCCCTGCCTAGTTGAGTGTTTTTTAACCACTGTGTTTTCTAAATGGTTTCCATAGTAAGTCATTACTATTGCTCTATCATCAAGTCTACTTGTGTCTTACAGCTTTGGTTTGTCCTCTGCTAGTGTGGCCAGTAGTAGCACTACAGTGGTGTTTATTCTAAAAGAGCCAATATCCTATAAAACTTTTCTACTTGGCTCAGCTTTTCCTTTCCTATTCCTTTGGATAAACCAAGCTTTCATTACATCTGTATCCATTTGTGTTGCTTCTTCCATTCCAAATGGAGAATGTGTATGGGAAAAGAAGCAAACAAACGCCACACACAAGTAATTCAAGATCAAGTGACTTAGATTATTGAATCCGGTAAATATGCCTGTAGTATATGTCTCCGAGTTTGTTTCACATATAAATACAGAACTCTTTTGAAACGTCTTAGCAGTACAAATAGGCAAAAGGATACATTGTTCATTGTCTTACAACAGAACTCTAAGTACTAACACTTAAAAATGAAAGAGTTTGGCTGAACATTAGAGTACATGCCTGTAATCCAATACTTGGGAAGTGTAAATAGAAGGACCAGGACTTCCTGGTCATTTTTGGCTACATAGGAAGTAAAAACTACATAAAATGCTCTCTCCTAAAGATGAAAAGAAAAAGAAAAAAAGATTAAGTTCAATGGTAAGTTTGCTAAAATGATCATTAAATAGCCTGGTATGACAGACATCTCATTCCCATTTGTGAGTTTAGCTTTCCCTGCTTGTTTGCAAGATTAAAAAAAAAATAGGAAATGTACAGTGAAAAAGGAACATTTTAGAGTTGAGGAGATGGTTCAGTCAGTAAAGCACTTGTCACATAAGCATCAAGATTTAGGTTCAAATTCCTAGAACACATATAATGCCAGACTCAGTAGTCCGTGTGTATGACTTCAG
>NC_045030.1:138507630-138520710 GCF_008632895.1 Mastomys coucha | reverse complement strand
AATGGGATCTGATGCCCTCTTCTGGAGTGTCTGAAAACAGCTACAGTGTACACACATACATAAAATAAATAATTTTTAAAAAAGCAATCTTTACAGGCCAGCATATGGTTAAAACTAAAGTCAGATATATCAAATGGCAGCTACAATACAGTGCATTGCTTCTTATCCTAAGTTCATTCACACACTCCATAAATCATTTCCTTTTACTGGTACACAAATTAATAAAGACTGATAGTGTCATTTTCCTGAAAAGGTTTAAGTGGATAGTAACTAATATGATGTAATTGTTTTAAAAAGATGTACCCCATGTCCAGAAAGACTCATATAATCGAATGTTTAGACACAAGAGACTGTCACTATTGGAAAGGATTAGAATTATTAGGAACTGTGGCTTTGTTGGAGGAAATGTGTCACTGCAGGTAGGCTTTGAGGGTTCAAAAGCCCATGCCAAGCCCAGTCTCTCTCTTTTGGTCTGAGGTTTAGGGTGTAGCTCTCAGCTACTGCTCCAGTGCCACACATGTCACCATGCTCCTTGCCATGATTATAATGGACTAAACCTCTGAAACTGCAAGCAAGCCCTCAGTTACACACTTTCCTTTATAATAATTGCTGTTGTCGTGGTGTCTCTTCTCAACAATAAAACACTGACCAAAACAGGTGAGTTTCTATTCTATGCATGAGAGCATAAAATCTGTAGGGATACTTTCTTGTACATTGTGTAAAAGCATTTGCTTGTCAGTAAAGAACTGATTGGCCAACAGCTAACTAAGCAAGAGAGAATAAGCTGGACATCCAGCAGACAGAGAGACTCACACACAAATTTAAAGTGTGTTAAAGGCCTTCATTTAAAATCCAAAATGCTGAAACTACTAGAAGTAAACTTAGGTAAAAGACTTTAATACATGGGTATACATAAGAACTATCTGAGCAGGAATCCAATAACATGAGAAATAGTGACCCAAAGAAAGAAGACTATCTGACATTTAAAACTTTCCATACAGTAAGGGAAAATATCAGAAGAGTACATAGACAGTCTACATAATGGAAGATAATCATTATCATTACCAGCAGTAATTCAGGTAAAGGGGAACTATCTAGAATATATAAAGAATAGCAAGAGATAATATTTTCAAAAGATATATTTATTTATGTGCATGAATATACTGTAGCTGTCTTCAGACACACCAAAAGAGGGCCTCAGATCCACCATGTGGTTGCTTGGAATCGAACTCAGGACCTTTGAAAGAATAGCCAGTGCTCTGAACCACTGAGCCACCTCTCTAGCTCAAGAGATAACATTTTTTTAAAACAGAAAATTACCAAGTCAGTAAATGGGCTTCAAAAGAAGAAAGGGAAGTGGCTTCTTAGTACTTTAAACTTTGTTCACCTTTCACAGATACACGGGAAAGGCACACTAAAATTATTAGATTCTATAATACCCTAGTTAGAGTAGCTATGATCAAAAAAAAGCTACAATAAAAAATACTACTGAGAATACAGGGAAAGAAGAAACCCATACTCACTGCAGGCAAATGTGTGGACTAGTATAACCATTATGGAAATGAATATGGAGATTTCTAAAAAAAATTAAATAGAGCTACCTTATGATCCAGCAAAACCATTTCTGGCTGTATACCCAAAGAACTTCATCCCTTACCACAGAGAAACTAGTATATCCATATTTATTGCTAGTAATAACAGGAAAATAGAAACAGCCTAGCTATCCATCATTATATCAATAGATATAGAAAATGTCCATGAATAAGCTCAATTGAATATTATTAATCCAAAAAGAAAAATGAGTAACAAGACAATTAATAGAGATTAAGCATGTAGGTGAGTGTCTTTATTCCCAGCGTTCAGTAGACAGAGGGAGAAGGATCCCTGTTAGTTCAAATCCAGCCTAATCTACATAGAGTTCTAGGCCAACCATAGCAATGTAGTCATACCTGTGTCACACACAACAACCCTCCTCCCAAATAAAGAATATTTTATGGAACTGGAAAGTATTCTATTAATCTCAGCAATACACAATGAGAAAGACCAAAATCACATGTTTTTTCTCTTATGCAGGTCCTATTATATAGTGTTTATATGTATGTGTATAATTGGAAGTAGATGTAGATTAGGCCACAATAGCAAGCAAGTAGATGTTGGCAAAACATGAAGAGGAGCTAGAACGCATAAGACATGAAAGGAGAAAGGTGTGGGTGGGAGGGTACAAGGGTGTGTCCAAAGGGTGGAGGAGAAGATGGGAAGAGGAAAATAATTTTGTTTGAAAATGCCATGATTTAACTTAATGATGTATATACTCATTTAAATGAATAAAAAACCGAGTTTCGGCCTTCTTGATGTCTTTAAAGTTCATAAGAATAAAGAAAGACCCTGATCCATTTGGACTTGAGCTTTGTACAAGGAGAAAGGAATGGATCGATTTGCATTTTTCTACATGTTAACCTCCAGTTGAGCCAGCACCATCTGCTGAAAATGCTGTCTTTTTTCCACTGGATGGTTTTAGCTCCTGAGAGGCTCTGACAGTACCCAACTAATACAGAAGTAGAGGCTCACAGCCATCCATTGAACTGAGTACAGGGTCCCCAATGAAGGAGTTAGAGAAAGGACTGAAGGAGCTGAAGGGTTTGCAGCACCTTAGAACGAACAATATGAACTAACTAGTAACCTCAGAGCTCCCAGGGACTAAACCACCAACCAAGGAGTATACATGGTGGGACTGATGGCTCTGGCAGCATGTGTATAGTAGAGGATGGCCAAGTCGGTCATTAATGGAAGGAGAGGCCCTTGGCCCTATGAAGGTTCTGTGCCCCAGTGTAGGGGAATGCCAGGGCCAGTAAGCAGGAGAGGGTGGGGTGGGGACCAGGAGGAAGGAGGAGGGAACACGGGATTGTTCTTTTTGTTTTTTTTTTTTGAAGGGAAACTGGGAAAGGAGAAATCATATGATGTGTAAATAAAGAAAATATCTAATAAAAATGCAAAAAAAAAACAAAGAAAGAAAGGTACAGTGGACACTCATACATAAAATAAATAAATATTTATAAACTTTTATAAAAAGAATGAGAAACTAATGAAAAATGAAAACAATTGGAGAGAAGAGAACTGGTGAGAAATTTGGGTGATCATGGGAACACTTCAATATTCTCACCTTTCTGAGAGGTGAAAACTGAACAACTGGCTACAAAACTGGAATGACCTTTGGAAAAGAAGAACATGTTTTTGGAAACAAAAAAATAAAAATAAAAATACAAGTGATAAAACATCAAAATATCCTAAATCTCCTAGAACCTGAAATGGTTAATGAATCATGGTATAAAGTGTACCCCCATTTTAATATCTAGAATATTCAGAATTAAAGCCTAGAGAAGGGTAGATGAAATGTCTGGAAAATTATATAATATTATTACAGTGGAATAGAGAAAGAATAATGTACATTCGACACATTTATATTGGTACAAAATATTAACAACAAAAAGCCTGATGAAATGGCTGGCTTAGTAGAAGGTGTGTCCAAACCCTGTGTCAAGGAAATTCATGGTGACAATGATTGACTCCTACAAGTTGTCCTCTGATCTCCACACATGCATGCATATGCATGCACACACACACACACACACGAATGTAAAGAGCAAATAGAAGATCAATTTAAGTATCAACTTAGGATTTTCAACATCTGGATAGTAACATTTACAGAGAGACTATAGAAATGAAAAAATAAAGGAAATTATCCAAGGGCATGAATTTCCCTCCTGGGAGAATGTGCCAAGTGTCAAGTGCAATAATAAAAATAGATCACACTGGAACACACAGTAGTGAAATCTTAGAACACCATGGGCTACAAGTGAAAACATTGACCCAAGGCAGCAATCAACCAGCACTTTCAGAATTTAAGGACAAATTATCTCCAATGTAGTAGTTTCTACCAAGGCAAATATAAGGGAAGGATTTCAAAGTATTTCCAGATATGAAAAAGTTCAGTTAACATTGTTCTGCCTCAGGTACACGGTATGTTCACAAGGCTGTGTAATCAAGATAACGAATAATCAAAAAAAAAGGGGGGGGAGGAATATCAAGTATTCAGGGATTTCTCAATGAAGCCGTGAAATTCTGTACTAGGCTTTATCTCAGGTGAACACTATTTTCAAGAAGACATTCATCATGAACGATTGGATAGGATTAACACGATTAGAGGAAGACACCCAAAACTTTTTTCAAGAAAAATTTTTTAAAGAAGTGGTAAAGGGATGAAGATGTTCTAGAATTGTACTGCAACCACCCTCATAAGAGGGTATTCTAAGATAATAACAATGCTGCTGCTGGGTAAAAAGCAGAGTGGCAACCAGGCTGTCAAAACTACAAGTCCAGGGCAAGAAGAGATTTGCAGAAAAGCAGAAAACTAGCTAACCATGGTTATTTTATAATTTCTTTCCCTTCCTGCCCTCAGGTGGCCGTGTCGTCATGCTAGCCTTGCCAAGCCAGCATGGACCATCATCACTTAAGACAAACCTGCCCTCCACTTACCAGTACCAATGTCTGCAGATCCATAAAGGACCTTGACTAATATCAACGGTTGCTCTTGCCAGTACTTCCCTGATAATTATTAGATGGCTGATGAGTAGATGTGTTCTGAGAACCTCCTAAAAAGAATATTTTTCAGAACCCGTCTTCAAGCCTCGAAACATACACAGTCATCTATTTTACTTGTAAGCAATGCTACTGATAAACTGGCATCTGAAACTGACTTTTCCTACAGCCTAGCTAATCACATAGTCATAGTGAGTCATAGTGTATCTGACATCCAAATACATGAAAAAATTGGCAAAAATAATCATATTTTAAATTTTGTTGTGGTTACTATGACTTGAGATATGAGAATATAAAAACAATTTCAAAAGCACCTGGGAAACTAATGGTTAATGAATCATGCCATAAAACACACCCCCAATTTTAAATCTAGCATGTTCATTCTTAGAGCACTGAGAAGGGTTGATGAAACTTCTGGAAAAATAATATAATATTATTACAGTAGAATAGAGACAAGAATACTGTGAATTCAAGTCATTTATATTGGTAATTCAAATCACATTAAAACATGTGGGCCAATGTAACTAGCAGTAGAATCTTGACCAGAATAACCCTTGAGTCACTTCAGGTCACTCTGAGCAAACACACTGGACAATTCCATAACTTTGAAATCTAAGAAAAGTGATAGGGGACCGAAGGATTTCAGTAAACACTGCAAGTACATAGCTCATGTTTAATGGTATCAAATTCACATTGTGAACTTTAGCACAAATCTCACAGTAACTCGGGGGTGGGTAGTATTCTAATTCTGGGAGTAGGGTTTACCAAAGTAGTCTGGGGACTGCACCTAAATCGCATGTAAGAAGTCATCTAAAGTCTAAAGTAGGGCATACAACAGAATATAAAAATAAGTGCATTCCAATGCATAAGGTAAGGATATTATTTTAGTACTCAGTAATGCACAATGAAGCCAGGAACTCATTTTGGTATGCTGAGTAGAGTGGCAAGAGCCCAGTACTGAATGCCACATTCTCTGAGGGGCAGGAGGCAATGATGCCATGACATTCCACAAATGTCCTTTCACACGGTCAAAATATTTCTGACAGTCACTCATCCCAAATCTTCCTGTGCATAACAGTATCAGCTGGTGTGTCACTCATAGTGACAGGATGTGAGAGAGGGAAAGAGGACTGTAGTAAAGAAAATGGTAGGTATTCAATCACTGCATGATGAAAATGATGATGGAGTTAAAGATGGGAGGTCTTTAAGTACACTGCATTGGTGTTTTAATCTCTTCAAGATGGAATCCCTGAAGGACTGTGAAAGAATGAAGGGCCATTTAGTCTGTCTTTCTCCAAAGTGTAGCAAGCTATAAAAGTTTTTTGGGGTGGGATATTTAACATAGGACCAGCAAGCAATAGCTTTGACCACCAGATGATACTAGTTATTAGAACTACAACGCAATCAAGTGAACAAGTTCTGAAGAAAACATTAACTTCTACTAAAATCCTAAGCCTTCCCTCATGTATCTCTTAGTAATATTGCTTTCATTGACTACTCTAGACCACATAGTAGTTTGTCCCCTTATGTGTTCCCACACTTACTGTGTTTCTGTTGTTTCTTTGGATTTCACCATTTTGGGAATAGTCCCTGCACATGTTAACATTGATAAAACTTGGGGTTGGAGAGATGACTGTTCTTGCAGAATACCTGGTTTGGTTCCCAGCACCCACATCATGGCTCACAATTCTCTGTAATTCTAGTTCTAGGAAGTCTGGTGTTCTTTTATGACCTCTATACACACCAGCAACACATTTGGTGAACATACTTTCAGGCAAACTTCATAAAACAAAAATGAATAAACCCTTTTATTTAATTAACCATTTATGGTTTTGTCTTGTTAATCAGCTCTTATACAAACTGGGCTTCTAGACGCAGCCAAAGAGACTACATAAGTACTCAAGAGGAAGAAGGAGGCTCTCTCTTAACCTTAGTAAGGAAGAAGCTCATTGTTAAATGTATTGCCAGCATAATTTGACCTCAAAGTATAAGGAAAGAAATATTTTACTATACTCAGGGAATGTCTAGTCTCAATATTCAGATGACATAAAATTGTGATATGAGATAAACCTGAGTTTAAAGTATTCAAAATTGGTAGAGGACCAGACATAGCTTAACAGGCATCATTCTACCAACATGAGTTTGGTCGTGGGAACCCACTTAAAGGCGCAATAATAAAACTTACTTCACACATTTATCCTCTATCATCCACATGCATGTACTGAAGCACATATGCTCACTACATCATGTATATGCATCCGGTAATGATAAACATAAAAATTCTACATTGGAAGACCCCAAGAGATTTGGATAACAGAAGTACTTCCTCCATTGATTTGGACAAGAAGGCTTAGTCTTAGTCCTTTCAGAGTGCTCTAACAAAATTTTGTACACTGGGTAGTTTATATGTTACAATCAACATGGGTTTACTGCTAATAACTCTGGAAGCTAAAAAGACTAAAAACAAGGCATCAAAGAAAACATTTGGTGATGGGTGAAGACACATTTACTTTTTTCTTAGATAGAATCTTTGTCCTCTGCTAGCCTGGAGAATGAGTAACAAAGTTCTGATATCTCTTTTATAGAACAGTCATCTCACCGATAGGGGATCCACTCTCATCACAAAAACACTTACCAAATATCTCTAGCTCCTAATTCTACTTCTTTGCAAGAGATGATGCCAACATATCAATTTGAAGAATCATAAATATCCAGACAGTAGCAAGACTGTAAAAGTCAAACTTGAAGTTAGAGCTTACAGGCACTGCTAGTTTATTAAGTACATCAAAATAACTAGCATTAAAGGAGCCACTTAGAACATCCAGTCATTTCTATGAAGTCTCCAAGGAATCCCAGGAAGATAACATATCTAAGGCTCAAATTCTTCTGATAAAGTCCACTTCAGATGTGTTCTTGCAAATCTGAGCTTTCCCCCATCCTGACTTACTTTTCTCTTATAGCACATACCATTTTGATTGAAAATCATGAGAAGTTCCAGTAAATCAGAGGAACTTTTGCTGTAAGTACAAACCTTTAAAAATATCCATTATACATACACCAAAGTGTCACTTATTTCAAAGAAGTATCCACAATAATAATTAAAAAAAAAATAAGTAGCATGGTTCGGAAGTATGAAACATTTCTTAGTCTTGATTTTTATATCCACAACAGAACTGGATACCAGACTCAAATAACCAAAATATTTTTGCATTCTTTTCCTTTTTCAGTTTTTATGCTTGTTTTTGAGACAGGGCACCTTTACATAGCCCTGGATGTCCTGCTTGGTTTACTATGCAAACCAAGCAGACCTTGAAGTTACAGAGATCCACCTATCACAGCCTTATAAGTGCTGGGATTAAAGATATGTGCTGCCATGCTTGGCCTTGTATTTTTCTGATTAATATCTATAACTTGGCCTTGTATGCCATGTTCACAGTATAAAAAAACAGACATATTGCTATTTTAAATATAAATCTTATTTAGTTGATGTTGTAGAAAGAGTATTGCCAAGTGTGTTTTGTATATTTGGATATCCCAAGCTATGAATTATATAAACATGTATCATAGTAGTGAAGTTTCATTATTTATTTACACTTAACTCCAGAGTCTTGCATTTAAGTACTATTGTTTGAAAGGAGCAAAATATTGTACCAACATGCCCTGGGCTGTCTTCCAAAAGAACAGAACAGCCTCAGAATTTCACCTCAGACTGTTCATAGGAAGTGAGAAAGATCGAATCCAAAGAGTATGTCCTGAGACACAGAATCAATGTACAGTTTCTTTCTGCTTTTATGCTGACTGATCCCAGCTTGGCTTATGGACAGTTGCTTTGTAGCCACAGGAATTCCTTCTCTATGCATGTTTTAGTTTTTGTTTGCTTCTCTGTTGTTCGGTTCTACTGGCCTAGAACTCAGTGGGTAGTTCAAGCTAGTCTCCAACTCTTGGCAATACTCCTCTCACTTCATCCATGTAATATTGCCTATAAACAAATTAAAGCCTTGTGGCCACTCTAATGTGAGTTTTTGTCTTTCAGTTTTTCAGCCACCCTGCTTTTCTGCATTAGGCCTCCTGATTTTGAAGCATGGTGACGAATTGCCATAGGAAGGATACACTACTTACTTCACAATTGTCTGAGAATTTGTACCACCCTTGCTTTCTCCATGCTTCCAGATCAACTCACTGCTCTTGGGTGGCTTCCGACAGATATTCAGATCAGGTATCTAGCTTGACTGAAACCCAGAAAATCCTTTACTGTGGGTTCTGTCAAGATAAGATTGAAAACTCATTGTAACCATAGCATTTAAACATAAACTAAAGGATAATAAAACACATTCAGAAATTTAGAATGATAACATCTCAAAGTAAACTTGTTCAAACTGAAGGGCGCCTTGGTTTGACTACTGCTGTTTGGGAACAATGCAAGTTCCTTTCCTTCCTCTCAGGACTTCTAGGAAAACAAAAACATCTTTAAACTTAGACTCCTAACTCAGCTTTTTGAGATAGCTAGGACCCTTTCTGCTTGTGAGTCAATCTTCTGGTTTATCTTCCCCCTGACTCCACATTGTCTTAGGCTTCCATTTAGCGGAAGTCTTAACTCTTTTAAATCCAACCTTGCTCAGCTGTTTCTCAGTAGTTGGTGTGCTCCAAAAGAAAAGCCAATTCTTCTCCTGGAAGCTACCTACTAATTATTGACCTCTTAGTTACCCATTTCAGAAGTATCAGTGGTCTTGAACCCTATTATTGTGACTCATTGTTCTTGTGGTTGTTCAGTTTGTTAACACAGATTTAGCCACTCAATGAAATTATTTTCTCCATATTTTAAGCATGTTCATTCTCTTGGCTTATTTACTTGGTCTTTTTGAGAGACCTGAGATCTTTTGGGGACTATTTCCTAAAGTCTGTTTGCCGTCTACTCATGCTCAGAATAGAGATCACCAGCAAGCCATCAATCATCCCACTATGGACTCACAATACTCCTGGTGACCAAATATCCTGGCTTCTCCATAACCACAGGAGGCAATCTCCTTGTAGCCATCACCATCATTAAAAAAATATTTTGCCTTGTGGTGTGTGTGTGTGTGTGTGTGTGTGTGTATACATACCCAAGTGGAGGTCGGAGGAAAACTTGAACAGTCAGTTTTCCCCTTCCACCATTTTGTCCTTGGAATCTAATTAAGGTTACCAGGTTTGGCAAACAAGCACATTTACCTGCTGAACTAGTACATCATCAGTTTTGATACCAAAAATTATTTACACCACCACTAAATAATTTTAAACAAAACAATCTCTTCTTAACTCATTATATAAAATAGAGAAATATTTAGGCAAAATACTTAGGCTTTGAAACATCAAAGCCCATTCATCCCCAGTTACACTCCTCCAGTAAGATCCTGTATCCTAATCTTTCCCAAACACTTTCTCCAAACACAGACAAAACATTTAACTATATGAGTATATGGGGAGCATTCTCATTCAAACCACCACAATAGTGGTACAATATCAGTATATTAGTCATGGTATTTTGAAATCAAACTTGCTTTTAAAAGAGTCATTTGACGATTTTGAGCATGCTTCTAACTCTAAGAAATTATGGCTGACTATAGTCTACATCAATTCTTGTAGATTTCCCTCCCTACACTGTCTGTATTCAAGGCAAATTACTCATTGAAACCTTTAATTTTATCATAATATATTCTGTCTGCTAACCTATAGCAACTTTCATTCACCTTTACTATAAACACAAAACATTTTTACAGATTTCTAGCTCCTATATAATCTGGTCCTTACAACTATAACCACTTCCGTTTAAGATAATGACTAAACTTCTCAATCTTTAGCCATCCTGAATATCCAGTTAGTTGAACTTGCCTTATATCTTTATAGAGAATGCATTTTTCTTCCAGAACACTTTTTCTCTCAACATTTATATGGCAGGCTAATCAGAGAGAATATTCAAATTATTATAAGTCCACTTCTTTTCTTATTTTGTGCAAAGTTTCTTTCATTTGCAGTCATGCATTTATGTAACCATTTAATTTTCATATATATTTGCATATATCACAATTCAATGTCTATTTAATATTGCACAGTCAAAAATGAGTGACAAGTAGGAAATATATTATCAAAACATAGTTATATTTAAATACAGGAGATTAGAAAAATAGCCAACCTGAAAGTAGGGTCTTTAAGACAATTCTAAAATACTTTTGAGAGAAATAAATTTTAGATAGTATTCTCATCAAATATTTTTAGATACCTTTGATTAATAAAACTCAACATGCTAAATGTGATTTTCAAATATTTCCAGTTTAGTTCTTATAGGTTGAAAGTAATATTCCTATGCATGTACTCAGATACAGATATAATTTGACATATTATAAATGAAGCTTTAGAAAAGATAGAGAAAGTTAGGGTACTGTTATAGTAGAGCACTTGCCTGATATATATTCTGCTCTGATTTCAGTTCCATAATGTTTCTGAAGAAAAACAGGAATGATAATTACTTGGTTATATACCCATTATAGCATAATACAAACAATTTGCAGATGAGATCTATCTCCTTTGTTTCTAAAATCAAACCTTCTAAAATATGATCATGATGTTGCATTAAAAGGAAAATTGGAAGTTACTTCTCCAAGGAAATAGAATATTGACCTATGGTAAGGTATGTCTTTTAGCCAGACACTGACAGAAAGTCCAAAGACTGCACTAACTTTCTAAATACTACCAGCCATCTGCCAAAAATAAGCAAATCAACACATGTCATGTTGACAATCACTTAATGAGGAGAAGGAAACATTAAGAAAGTCATGGCTTAGAAAAACAACATCTATTCATTTTTCTTGGGAACTTTCAGTCTGTGAGGATGTGGGCAAGATTCCATTCAAAAGAATCCATCAGGAACCTAAGGGCAAATCAGAGATTCCAAACCACAAATCTTTTTGTGCTAAGGCAGGGTCCAAATGGAACTTCCTCTAACTTGTTAGGAAACATATGAGCTCTATTTTACTATTTGGGGGCTCTAGACTGTGCTGGGATGTTTTGTTTGTTTGTTTGTTTTGTTTTGTTTTAACTTTCATGTGCCATTATTATACTGTTTTAAGAACTGTACTTTTGAATCAGTTTTTATTATTTGTTAGAGAAAGTTTGCAAAATTAACCACTTTTCCTAGAAAGATTTATTATTCTTTGTTGAATATTCTTTAGGATAGAGTTTTAAAGTATCTGTGTAATGTATTAAAATCGATCTGAAATTTTTTTCTTCATCCCTGCATACTGTTGAGATGTAAACCCAGAGATTTTCACATGCTGAACATCCACCTCGTCACTGATTTTCTTCTTCCACCAAGCCCTTATTTGGGGACTCTATTAGAACTATTTCGGGAGGGTGGAGATATTGCTCAACACTCAAAAGTGTGTACTGCTCTTGCAGCAGACATGGGTTCAGTTCCCAGTACCCATATCAGATAACTCGCACTGCCTGTAAATTTAGTCCAAGGGATGCCATGCAATTTTCTGGCCTCTGTACGCATTTTCATTTATGCTCACGAACAATACACAGACACCTAAAGAAAAATAAAATAAACCTTAAAAATATATTTATTTTTTTAATTTTTATTGCATTATGATGAGAAAAGTTACATGATTTCAATTTATGTGAATTTGTTAACATTTTAAAACATATTTTAAGTAAATAGAATTAAATCACATTCTTGTTTCCCTTTTGTACCACAACTCCTCCCAGAGACCCCCCTTCAATACCTACAATATCTTTTTTGTCATATTCCTTAAAATTTATAAAATGTTATAATAATAAAAATAAGTATTATAGATTGCTGAACAGCCTTGAGTGGTTAGTATGATGTGCTTTGAACTCTGCTGCTGAGTGCCTTAGGGGAGTGCAGATGAACTGAGCTACTAAATCGCAATATGAATATAAACATACTGTCATCTAGGGATAATAATTTTTATTTGCCGACGACACCCAGAGGAAGCTTCACTCTCAGGCACTCTGACACACCCAGGATCAGAGGTGAGGAGGAACCAACACTAGGAGTAACTAGGACCAGCGGGACCAGGCACACAGGAACTCCACCAGCCCAGTGACTAGGGTTCCTTCCGGTATGTCTGGGCTGGTGTCTAGAGTAGACCTTGGGCACAAGTTCCACAGCCAGTCCCACAACACACAGAGAAAGCCACACTCCAGGGTGATCTAACAAGCCCAGGATCACAGGATCCCAGAATCACAGGATCACAGACACAGCTTGACTCTGAGGAATTCTGACACAACCAGGATCACAGGAAGGACAGGCTCCAGTCAGATTTAGTAAGGGCAGGTAGTACTAGAATTCACCAAGTGGCAGAGGGCAAGCATAAGAAAATGAACAACAAAAACCAAGGTCATTTGGCATCATCAGAACCCAATTATCCCACCATAGCAAATCCTGGACACACCATTACACCAGAAAAGCAAGATTCAGATATA
>NC_045030.1:138505512-138505900 GCF_008632895.1 Mastomys coucha | reverse complement strand
TGGTGCAGCAGAACTATCAACTCTCAGCTTAGCTATGATGGAGTTAAAATCCTTTGGTGATGTGAGGGCCATTGAAGTACAGCCTTATTACAATGAAATCCAATGTCTAAAGATTGCTCTTATTTTGGGCTTTTACCACAGTAAGAGCCAAGATTTTAAACTCTACTAAATACAAAACAAACAAAAAGACTATCTATTTATGTTCATTTAAGAAAATACTAGTAGTGATATATTATTTTGATGTATACAGTTAATATGCTTGGAGTTATTTAAAATTTATATTGAGAAAAATGTATTTTCACCATTGCTCTAGATGAGCATCTACATATGTCTGTTAAATTGATTGTTGTTTTATATCAAAAATGTTTATAATACTTATTTTTATTGT
>NC_045030.1:138499952-138505502 GCF_008632895.1 Mastomys coucha | reverse complement strand
GAAATTATTCTTAATAGTGGCTACCTGGAAATAGCAGAGCTGGACATGGCAGGCTCAGCAGTATCCCTTATTCATGAGTTGACCTGATGTCATTTCTGTTAGACATGATCAAATATGGCTAAAACATAGTAAATACTATGTGGCTGGGGGCAGGGCTGCTGGAGGGATGGAGTAGTAGTTAAGAGACTCTCTTACTCTTCTA
Source organism: Mastomys coucha (assembly GCF_008632895.1). Taxonomy (NCBI): domain Eukaryota; kingdom Metazoa; phylum Chordata; class Mammalia; order Rodentia; family Muridae; genus Mastomys; species Mastomys coucha. The sequence goes on along the minus strand of NC_045030.1, from coordinate 138,505,300 downwards.
AGGTACATGAGTTTGAATCCTACCACCCACATCAAGAAGCTTGCAACTGCCTGGAACTCCAGCTCTAAAGGATCTGAAGTCTCTCACCTGTGCAGTCACCTACAGACACATATACATGAATGAAAATAAAAATAAATCTTAAAAAGAAATGGAACAGTCAAGAACTACTTTGCAATTTTTAAAATGTACAATCTTGTGGATACAATGATGAAGTCTAACATTGCACTTTTCCTTTTGCCTAGGATATGAATTACCTGACATAGCAGTGTTTTACACATTGTTTGTCTTTTGGTTGCTTAGGAGCTGTCTCAGATACAGGATCCATTGTTACAATCTTGCAGGATTTGGGGTCAAGTAATCCTTGTTTTGTATAATAGTGGCCACATAGCACAAGAGTACTAGTGTATTTATAAAAGAGAAACTATAACGTGTTCTCGGTAAGTGAAAGGTGAAGTTTCATTTTAAGGGAAAAGTCATATGCTAAGGTTGTTAGAATCTTCAGTAGTAATGAGTAGGAGAAGCCACATACTGCAGGTAGGGTCCTATGCTGTGTTTGAATTCAGTTGTCCACAGGGGACCTTCTTCTGTACATTCTTTCTGCACTTTCTCATTTTTGTCAGAATGAATATATATTACCACCACTACCACCACCACCACCACTACTACTACTACTACTACTACTACTACTACTACTACTACTACTACTACTATTTTGTAGGATTAGAGATAAAGACCAAGGCTTCTAGTGTGTTACAATCTTGCAGGATTGTATTTGATACATACATATTTGATCATGTCTAACAGAAATGACATCAAGTCAACTCATGAATAAGGGATACTGCTGAGCCTGCCATGTCCAGCTCTGCTACTTCCAGGTAGCCACTATTAAGAATAATTTCCTCTTGTGTGTTTCTGTGCATGTGCAAATGTTTATCAAAAAAAGAGTTGTGAGTTTTCTGTTTAATAGGAGCCAAACTATAGATTTTCTGTAATTTGCTTCTATCTGGCATATAATAAATGTCTTTCTACATACATGTAGCAAAGGTCAATAATAGAAATATTCTTTGAAGAAAAGCCAAAAGCACATAAATTCCTAAATTTACCTTATTTAATCCAGTCTACCTTGTAGCACCTATTGGAATTGATACCTAACATCTTAAATTAAGGATTTCCAGATTTTAGCATATTAGGAATTGTATCACAAGATCATCTATTCAATCATGGTGTGGGTCATTTATGAGTTTCTTGGGAGAAGAGCTGTCAAAGTGAGAGCTTCAGCCTTCTTCAGGGTGTGCTATAGCTCCTAATTGCCCAAATCTCCTCTTACCAGTGTGCAGTATTTATTTACTCACAGCATAGTTGTCTTAAGCAGAACAGGGGAAAAATAAAAAGGCTGCCTCAGAGAAGTTGTTCCCAAACTTAGTGGGCATGAAAATCACCTGGCATTCTTATAGGAAAAGAGAGACAGCCGAGTTCTGCATCCAGAATTTCATATTGTAGCACTAAGGCCTGAAAACTTGCTTTTCTAACAAGATCCCAGGTGATAAATCCTCTTCTGGTCCCAAGACTTCAGCACCGAAGTCTCAAAGAAAAGACTCACCCTCTAGGTTCATTTTCTACTGTGCTTGACTTCAGATCAACAAACATTTTGGAATAGATTTCACCAAGTTTTAAAAGTACACAAAGGAGTGTGTGCATATGGAGTGCTTCTTAACCCTTAGCTGTTAAATCTTCACTCAGGTAAAAAGTGCTGAAGCATCCTCTTGTCTCTATTCACAGGGCAGAAGCAGCATAGCTTTCCTTTCTTCCAGGTCGCTTTAGCTTGAATGTTTTTGTTCACTCAAAAATGCATATTGTAGCTTAAACCCCAATGCAACAGTATTACAGCCTTTATGAGATGCCTCCAAAGACTGATGAGAGGAGAGAAGTAATTATCAAAGAAAAGGGGAATAAAGCTATGAGTAAAGGCTAATTCTCAGTTACTTATGTGGTCATGACAGTGAAGAATAATTTAATGAAGTTTTATATGCAAATGAGAGAGAAGGCATAGAAACTGCAGAAAGGACTATTTTTTTTTATTGCAAACTTGCATAAAAATTTGGCTGGATATACAGTCATGTGCTGTGGGTTTGTGGGAAACAGAGTTTAAAAATGACCAAATGGATATTTAGCAGAGAAATTCTTAAACAGTAATGTGCCCAATATACTATGTGGCCTCTTGTAACTACTTACAGTAAAATGCAAGAAGAGAAATGCTTTACGGATGGGATTTATACTGAAAAAAAAGAAGCAGAATAATAAAACTTGAATTTTTGTATATATTTGTTTTTATTTATAATTTTGTATGTAAGTGTGTATGTGTTTATGTGTCTGTGTGTATCTGTGTCTATGTGTGGGTGCAGGTGCCTTGTGTAGGTGCCTGTGTGTGCAGTGCCTCTGTGTGTGTGTGTGTGTGTGTGTGTGTGTGTGTGTATGTTTGTGTATGCATGTGTCTTTGTGTGCAGGTGTTGACACAGGTCAGATGTAGCAAATCTCCTTAGAGATGGGGTTGCAGGCAGTTAGGAGCCTACTGATGTGGGTAATGGGAGCTGAATTTGGTCCTTATGGAAGGTAGTACTTGCTCTTAAAAGCTGAACCGTCCCTCTAGCTCTTGTTTTGTGCCACATGTGTGTGTTTTAGGTTCAAGTTGTTAGCCCTAGCCCTGAACGTCTTCAGATCCTCGTGTTTCCATCACTCAAGAGCTGGGATTTCAGGATTGAGCCACAAGTCCTGTGGGATTTTATAAAAGTCTCAAGCAGGCATGAAAAAGAATAAAAGAGCAGTGGGTCATCCCAACATATGCCTGGCAATCCCTGCAGTCAGAATGAGTTGCGAGGAGGAGGATGCGGTACAGCCCAGCTTGGAATACATGATGAGACCCTCCTCCCCTTTCTCATTCATGGCTGAGTAAAGAATATGTGTAGTTAGAAGTAAAAGCAAGTATTTGTGTATATATTTGATAAAAAGATGAATATAACTATAAAGAAGTCAGGAACTCTTCATTGGAAACAAAATGGAAATGTTCTCAATACATTTTGGAAAACTTAAGACTTCCCTACCAGCCTCAAGCTCAGAATGATAGAACACTAAAAGCCAAAGTTTTGGGGAAGAAGCTCAGTGTATCCACAAGAAATGGGCTGCATTTCACTGCTCAGGGCTGACTCAGGTCTTTGCTTCCTGGACTTTAACCCAAGACTTCAGGGGATGAGCTTCTGCTAGATCGATAGGTCACAAGAGTTGATAAGTCCCTCACGAGTGAGATTAGGTATATTTACAGAAGGGCTTGATGAAGGCTGTTGCTTCCTGGTTTTGTTCTTCTACCTCCTGCCATGTGAGAGCAGAATCTTTTCCACATTCCTCAGCATTTCAGGTGAAGGGACAAGAAAACAAGTGAGACTTCTCAGGAATGAACTCAATGTGATGGGCAATGTGTGGCTCAAGTGGGTTCAAATGCAGCTCAGGCTCCTGCTTCGGGGAATACTTGCTGTGGACTTTGGTGGTGTCCACATGGTCTTTACAGGTATACACAATGCAAGACTTGTGAAAATATGGCTACTGCCACCTAGGTTTCAAAACAGGCTTTCACAGACCCTTCTGGTCCTGATAGAGAACTACCACAGGAATAAAGCTGAGAGAAGGTCCTCACTACCACAATACCCAGCAAAATTGTGTAGATGAACTGCATGAGCACCACAGAGAGACCCCACCAAGGTCTCTTCAGAGGTAGACCTTTTCCCAAGACAACCAAGCTACAGATTAAAGGCATTCAAAAGAATCTGGGAGCAGTGCAGGCATGTGACTACAATGCCTAAGAGCTACAATATAGTTTACACCTTCAAACCATGGGAGCAGAACTACCCAAGGCCTTTGAGACTCAACCCCCAGCCTAGTGTCTGGAAAGCAGGACTTGGAGCCAAGAGGGATTATGCTTAATCGTCTAGATTTAATGTTGTTTGCTTGGCGTGGCTTTGGACTTAAATGGGGCCTGTTCCTTGTTTATTCTGTTTCTTCCTTTTAAAATAGAAATGTCGGTTTTATGACTGTCCCATCCTTGTGTTTTCAAAGATCATAATTTGTTTGGTTTCATAGGCTTAACACTTGCAGGAAATTGGCCTTAGAAGACATTAAGCCTTGAATTTCACACATATCTGATTGGGCTAAGTATCTGGAGTTAAAGTTAAGGTTGGTTTTGGACTGATAAGGCTCAGAGCTATTGTTATGGGGTAGATGTATCCCATGAGTGAGCATATGAATGCTGCTGAGACAGAGGAGGCCTACTGTGGTCTACATGCAGCCTCTGCACATTAAGGGATGAGCTTCTGCTAGATCGATAGGTCACAAGAGTTGATAAGTCCCTCACGAGTGAGATTAGGTATCTTTACAGAGGGGGCTTGATGAAGGCTGTTGCTTCCTGGTTTTGTTCTTCTACCTCCTGCCATGTGAGAGCAGAATCTTTTCCACATTCCTCAGCATTTAGGGTAAAGGGACAAGAAAACAAGTGAGGCTTCCCAGGAATTCAACATGATGAGCAAGCTTACTTGGGGATTATTAGGTTACAGAAGAATAAGAAAACAGTATAAGGAGCCCTGTCTCAGAGACAGCAACGCTAAAACTAAACTTTTGACTTTTGTGTTTATATGCCTGATTGTCTTTTTTTTTTCTTTCTACAGAAAAAGCATATGTTTGTGCTTTTCCTTTGAGAAGTAACCACCACCAATACCCCTTAAGGTGGTATTTCCTATTTTTCGAAAGATAAAGCAGTTTGAGCTAGGAATCTGTAGTTTTAGCTTCTGTAAAATTTGCTTAGCACTACAGTAAATCTCTTTTGGGGCAGGGATGAAAAGCTCACCCAAAGATTGTCACACAGACATGTTTATAAAGCCTGCCTTATATGCTCTCTGAAATGTTTCTAGTCATTACAGAACCTCCTTGAGCAGGAGCAGGAGGTGTGGGTAGTGTTCATTAAAGGTTTTTTTTCTTCTATCATCTAGAGCTGTCGAAGTAGAAGGTATTGTCCCTGAAGAAGAGAACCATTCTTAACAGATGCCATATGTTGACTGAGTCCTTCCCTCAGTCCCCAAAAGTAGGACATAATTTTTCTTCTTTATAAACAAGCTAGCCTGTGGTAGAAGAGTTAAGAGCAAACCTAAGGCGTGAGATTTGTTACATTCAACTTAACTAGGTGCTTCAGATGACACTTGGAGACACTGTGGGTTTGTTGTTGTTGTTTTGGTTTGTTTTTTTGAAATGTAGTATAACCCTAGAGAAAAGAAAGGAAAAGAGTCAACAGGAACAAAGGAAGTGAGAAT
>NC_045030.1:138488420-138499814 GCF_008632895.1 Mastomys coucha | reverse complement strand
TGATTCCAGCGTTCATCTGAAAAAGCATAATGAAAAATGAAAAGAGTCCTGGGTTTCAGACTCTCCCTCACACTGCCTACCTATACTACTACCTTGAATTTGTTTCATCTATAAAAGAGAAAAAAAATACTGAGATGTGCTTGGCAGATTACAGGGACTCCCGTAGTGTGCATTTTAATCAGTTAGCATGGCCCCTAGCGCATATCACATATTACTCCTTAAGAATAATAGAAAAACAAAATTGGATTTTCAGGGGTATCTTTCTTTCAACAGTAACACAACAACACTATGCCGATAAAATATTTTTTTTTTTGTTTGCTGAGTGTTACCTAATTGACTTTACTTATTGAGTAATCTGCATGAGTGCTATAAGAAGAAGGACGTATCAATGCATATAGATTCAACTGAAAAGCTAGCCAGGAGCATTTTGCAATATTTGAGCTGTTTGGGATCAGTGAGACATTTATGGTAGGAGCATGTGGGGAAACAGCATTTACCAGGATGCCAGGCAAGAGGAAATGGCTCATCTCATATAACCCTCTGTGTGTGTATCCCCAATGACATGGAGACCTCCCATAAGTCTCATCGTTTCAAGGTTTCACCATGTCCCAGCAGCGGCTCTCTGGGGAACAAAGCTTTTAACGTTTGTCCTTTGGGAGCTCATCACAGATTCAAATTGTAGCACAAGAGAGAGGTTGAATGTAAAAAGAAAAACTTAGGGGTGGATTCGCTATTAGAAAGATGGGCGAACCTTTGACAAATAATTTTCCAGCATTGCTTGCTGAGAGGGGGAAGAAAATCACTATTTGCCATGAAAACTGCAGCAAAAGTTAGGGGTAATAAGAGTAAAAGAAAAACAGTGGAAGTTGCGGAATATCTATCATGAGCAACACGTGCCCCTGCAGGTCAGAGTCCATCCTACCAAACTGCAGCTCCTAAACATCCTCTCCCTCTGGACTTTGCCTTGGTTGCTAATCCCAGACACAATGGAGTAGATTAAGTATGACTAACCCATACCTGCCACTGTTTGTTCCTGAAACAGCATTCTAGATTGTTTACTGTGGGCTGCCAAAGGTAATGGGCCACTAGTCTTAGGTCTTCTGAATCAAAGTACAACCTACAGCACAAACATTTCAGTGTCAGAGTGGACTTAGAACAGCAAAAAACATGCAAGTTCTCTTTCTTATTATCGTGCTGTGAATAATTGTCATGCTCTGGTCTAGAAGTCAGAAAACTTTCTACAAATCAAATATATGTGAATGTTTTAGGTTTTATGGACCGTTAAAACGTTATTTGAAAGCAATGTGTCCTGAAATATTCTTTAAATCTATTTTATACTTTAAATATGTAAAGCCCAGCCCGCGGAGATGGTTCAATTTGTAAAGTGCTTTCTGAGCAAGCATAAGAAAGTAACTGAGTTCATATCTCTAACACCCATTAAAAAGTCAGATGTGGTAACAAGCACCTGTAATCAGGTGAACAGGCTGAGGTGTGGACAGAGACAGAAGGATCCCAAGGGCCAATCCATGTAGTGGAACATGTGAATATGAAGGACCATGTTTCTAGATTGTTTACTGCATGCTGTATATTCCCAGAGATCCTGAGAATAGAGCTCAGTGAGAGAGTGCTTGCCTAGCATGTGTCAAGTCCTGAATCAGATTTCTAGTACCACAAAAATGCAGTAATAATGAAGAAGAGACCAATAGAATAAGACACTTGACAGTTTCCTCTGGTCTCCAAATGCTCTTAGATGAGCAAATGAATGATACACACATTCTCATGCACACATATAAAATATAGACATGCAAAAAGTACAGAAACTTATTGGCATAAGAAAACAGTTAATGGACTGAATTTTTCTAGAGGTATAGTTTGCCAACCCAGCCTCTGAAAATATTAAACTACATTAACTACTTGCGACAACTGTGACATAAGTAGTAAGTCAAGATGTCTGCCTGATTTATCAATATCAGTGTTATGGAATCTGGAATTCCAACAGTCATGTGTGGTATTCCGAAGTGCTTTTAATTTCAGTTTATAATTTATGAATCCTATATGATAGGCAACAATGTTTCATTATCTTATATTATGTTCTTCACGAGAGGCAGTTAAGTCCCTTGTGCTCTCTAATCTGTTCTCACCCTTGTTTTGGGGCTGAAGTTAAACCCTGTTCTTGTACAATGAGCTACACATACACTCATTGATCACAAGGCTCATTTATAATACATTCACTTTGTCTTCTTATTGTCAAGTTTAACCACTATTTGTATGTACCAGATGGTTCTCTTCCTGAAAAATCATTTCAACTGTTTTCCCAGTCAGTGTATTATCTTGCTGCTGCTGCTGAAGAAGATTGATGTCTATCATATTGTATTATATGGACTTCTTTAGGATATAGCTGGTGGTGTTCACCTTCTGACCCTTTCTGCCTTCCCTATGTCGATGAATCATTTTTAGATTCCATTTTCTCTCCTTTCAGTAGTATTTTCTTCTTGCCCACTTTTTAGTAGATAATAAATTTATTATGGCAATGTGATTACCTGATAGCAGTAAAATAATCCAAAGTCTTTCATCTAAACTTCGGAATATTACCTTAAATCACACCAAGGATATAAATACATGTAAGTAAAGATGTGTTGTATGTGTATATATATTTATATATATGAACATGCATATCTGAATATATTTGCTATTTTGTTTGCATTCATCATACTTAATGCTCTTTGAAATTTCTTCACCTGTGCTTTGGTGTTTAATATTAATTTGGAAAAATTCTCTGTCATATTTCTTATGTACTTTTTTTCTTTCTTCTCCAACTTATATTTCTAATATGTGTATGTACAGGTTTTTTTAAGTCCCATGGCTCTTTAATATTTTATTATCTTTTCCTTTTAGTCACTTTTCCCTTTTTCTTCTATTTGTTGGGATGTTTCTGTTGCAATATCCTTAAATGTCTAATTCCTGTGTTAACTGTCTCCAGTTTGCATTAAAAACAAACCAAAAAAATACTCTGTTTAGTTATTTTTGTACATTTCTCACTTTTTATTCTTTCTTAAAGTTTCTATCTTTACATTGAAATTGCACATCTCTGTTTACACAAAGGCTACATTGTCTGTTAGAACTATCTGTAAATGAATCATAGCCATTTTCCTGATCTCAGGTGTGTTTAGCTTTTTTTTCTTAGTCCCCCACCCACCCACCCACTCCTGCCTCTCTGCCCTGGCATTCCCCTATACTGAGGCATCGAGCCTTCCCAGGACCAAGGGCCTCTCCTCCCGTTGATGCCAGATAAGACCATCCTCTGTTACATATGTGGCTGGAGTCATGGGTCCCTCAATGTGTACTCTTTGGTTGGTGGTTTAGTCCCTGGGACCTCTGGGGAGTCTGGTTGGTTGATATTGTTGTTCTTCCTATGGGGTTGCAAACCCTTTCAGGTCCTTCAGTCCTTCCCCTAACTCCTCTATTTGAGTCCCTGTGTTCAGTCCCATGGTTGGCTGGAAGCATCTTGCATCTATATTTGTCAGACTGGCAGAGTCTCTCAGGAGACAGCTGTATCAGGCTCCTGTGTCAGCAAGCACGTGTTGGCATCCACAGTAGTGCCTGGGTTTGGTGACTGTGTATGGGATGGATCCCCAGGTGGGGCAGTCTCTGGATGGCTTTTGTTTCAGTCTCTGCTCTACATTTTGTCTCCATATTTCCTCCCTTCAACATTTTGTTCCCCCTTCACAGAAGGACAGAAGCATCCACACTTTGGTCTTCCTTCTTCTTGAGCTTCATGTGAAAGATGAATGAAGGAAGGCTGTGATTTCAAGAACAGTCTTGAGTGACAGAGATCTAGAGCATCTTAAACCATAAATTAAAGTTGTTTAAAATTCATAGTCTGGTGGTTCTAAAATCCCTGCTTTACTTAAGTCTGGTTTTAATACTTGGTACAGTTTCTCAAATGTGTCTTTTGCCTTTTTCTTCTGTGTTATATTCTTTTTTTTTTCTTCATTAATTTTTTTTGTGTTATATTCTTTATTGAAAGGGAAACATGAAATACTAGGCAAAAAACTGCTATAAAGTGCATTTCAATTCCATGGCAATATAATTGGGATAGGAGAAGTATTCTACAGCCTAGGATTTGCTTGTATCCATAAGGATCTTGCACCTCCATCCTGTGAATTCCTCCAGTGTTTCTCCATCTTTTCCCACCCTTCATCAGTGGTGCTACAAATTTGTATTCACCCTTTTCTACATGGTTAGCTCTATTTACCTGATGCTTATAAAGGCTGTTTTTCTTCTCCCAGGCTTAGGTTCTAGGAACATTTTTTCCTTGAAGTTGAGCCTTGCCATAAGAACCCAATGTTCCTGCATATTTTAACATTATTATTTTCCTCTCTGATGGGAACATAAAATTGTTTTCTTTGATCTTCACTGTGTGAACATGATTTGGACTTCTGTGGGCAAAAAAAATTTAAAAAGTGTGTGCTTGTTATGAATTCTGTCCACAAAGACTTTCACTCTCAATGTGAAAAGAAAGGTTTTTTTAAGCTTGGTAAACTGTGATTCTTAATATTCACCCTTTGACACTCCAATTTGAGGAGCAGCTATTTTTTCCTGTGACCCCACTTTTATAATGGCAGTAAAAAGCTGCCAACTCTTTCACTTTTTACCTTTTAACTTTTTATTAAGATAGAGTGCAGCGTCTCAAAATTTGTATCATAGATATAAGTTGACTTAAAATAAATAGGATTCCAATACAGTGTACATTACTACTTCATACATGATATTGTCATTCATGAGAAAACAGTGCTATTGACAACTCTAACATTCAAGAATCACAATGTTCATTCAGCCTGGTCTACAGTGTGAATTCCGGGGCATCCAGGGCTACACAGAGAAACACTGTCTCAAAAAACCAAAGAGGAAGAAGAAGAAGAATGAGGAGGACGAGGAGGAGGAGGAGGAGGAGGAGCAAGAGGGGGAGGAGGAGGGGGAGGAGGAGGAGGAGGAGGAGGAGGAGGAGGAGGAGAAGGAGGAGGAGGAGGAGGAGAAGGAGAAGGAGAAGAAGAATGTTAAACAATTCACAATTCCTTACCACATTTCCTTATGTATCAGAGATAATTTGTGTTGCTGTACATTTATTTTATAATAGACAACAGTGCTAGCATATTGTTGTTTTGAGATAAGTCCTGGTTGTATAGTCCAGACTAGCCTTGATCTTGTGACCTTCCTGCCTCATGCTGCCCAGAGCTGAATTTACAGGTATGTGTCAGTATCATGTGCCTTTCCAATGCTCATGTGTTTTGATTGTTATGTATGTCAAGCAAACGTCATAAGCCTAGAGAGGGGTCTAACTCCAAGAGGTTTTTTTAATTGTTCAATAGGAATTGGCTGGACCTCAGGATTTTCTAATCTACAACTGTATATTGGCAAAATGAAAATCATTATTTCATAATGGATTTTTTTTTTTTAATTTGGAGAAAAGTCAGCAACTTCTTGGGTTTTGAGTGCTTATAGAAACTGTTTTCTTTTCCTTTAGATGCTTAGTTCCAATTACACTTGTGACAATGAGTAAAACGATTGCTTTAGAAAACAATCTCAAAATATAGGCCGGCTTCCATATTGAGCTATCTGCATCTCTACAGATGCTCACAATGACTGCCTACTATGTATAGAGAAGCTAATTGATGGGGATGCTTCCTTTTGAGCCTGATACTTTACTTTTTTTTTTTAGGAGACGTGAAATATTAACAAGACTGGCCTCAGACAAAGATGGAATAGGCAGCCTTGTGGTGTTATTTCTGTGACAGTGACAAGGCACCCTTTGCCAAAAAAAAAAAAAAAAAAAAAGTCTCTCTAGCCTGTTCTCTGAAGCTTGAAACCATTTACTGAGGACTTTGCATTCCCTTTCCGAATTAGAGATAAAAATGATAAATCAGACACTCTTGAGAGAAGGAACTGGACTCCCACAGCATTTGGCTTCCATCTTAGTGATAACATGCAACTATGTTACTAATAATTCATCAGATTGTCCTTGTCTACCCCCCACAAGCTCTGAATTCCTTGAGGGCAGTGACTATTCCTCACTCATCTCGGGTGCCTCGGGATTTTTGTGAGTGCTGGATAAAAAGCAAACAATAAAGAAAATGGCAAAGAATTGAATTTTTTGGAATGAATAAGCATATGTATGATGAAGTCTAAAGAATAAGCCCGTTCTTCAGAATATAGTAGATGTAGGAAAAATATAATTGCTATAAAAAATACCATACCATAGTATTTGAGTAGAATAATAATGATCATGATGACACATTGCTCAGTACTAAAGATTGTCATCTTTTCCTGGTCACTTGAAGTCCAATGCATTGTTTCTGTTGCTTTGATTTAAGAAAGATGGGAACCTTACCTAAAAGTTTCATTTGTAAAGAAACTAGAAGAACTTAGCTGAGTTTGCCCTCAAGGATTATGCTTTGCTACACTTTTAGAATTCCCACTCACTGCAGGAAGTGATTTGTGAAAAATAACATGAAAATCCAACCTTGTATGAAATGAGAGCCTGTCCACATTCCAGGCTCTCCATAGGTTAACTTAAACCTTGGCCAAGCTAGTAAATTCTTATGGTCTGTCTTTAGAGTAAGATGCACATTAAATAAGTTATATGGTTATCCAAATCAAGCACGTTGATGATATTTTTCCACAAACCAAGGTAAATAAACTCAGGACATAACATTTTCAGTTATTAAAAATTAAAAACAAATCCTCTGATCATTGTGTAAGTGTCAAGAACCTGCCATTTATTAATCGTTGCACTCTTGCTGGGTGTAGCATAGCAAAGAAAACTTACAAAGTGCTCTCTAGCCTACTTACAAGTCTCAATCTGTGTGTGAGCCTGTATTGAAAACATGTGGTAAGAGATGGACAATGTGCCAGAGATGTGGTGTTACACATCACATGTTAATAAAAAAATGCTATTGGAACTTCATTGTTTGATCAAAAGAGCTATGACTAACCAACTTAATTGTGTCAGCAGGGAACCCATCAAGGAGTCAAGAAGTCAACCAGTCAAGAAGACCACACAAATTTTAATAAAGGTCTATTCTAGACAAAGAAACCAGTTCATTACTGTAATTTCAGTTGCTTGTACTGTGTGCTGGAAGCTGAGATTCTAGTTTTGGCCTCATTGTAAACCCCCTGAAGGACTAAAGGCAAATCAGTTGTACTCTATGTATCCCTTTCTTCTGGCGCAAGGAAAGAATAACCAACCATCCCTGATATTTCAATGTCATAAAATCATTTCAATCAAATTTATATTAACCAGTACCCACAATAATAGCCAATATTTAGGCCCATGTATGGGTAGCCATAATATGTTCTATGATATGTGTGTGTGTGTGTATACAAATGTTTTCAACACTATGAAATTAGTGCTACATTTTTTCAGTAAATTTAACTAATTAAAATTATAGTTCAGATATTCTGGCTCAGAGAGAGTAAATAACTTGTTCTTGATCAGACACATAAGTAGGAATTCGGATTCCAAGTCATAGCTGCTCAATTCTACACCCTGATTTATATATAAAAGTATATATATTTGTATATAAAAGTATTTATATATAAAAGTATAATGTGTTGGTGTTAAGTAGCCATGCCTTGTGGTCAATATTTTAGTTGTTTTCTGATAGCTGAAAATGAAATGGAAAATAAGAGAGAGGTCCTTTTGAGGAAGAAGAATATCAGATAGGATGGCTTAGAGGATGGCCAGCATTTACAACAACAGAAAGGATGAGGGTGCAGACTTCAAGGCAGTTTATCTTATTCACTACTGTAACTTCAGTTCCTTCTATAGCTCACCGAACAAAACAGGTATTCAACAAATAATGGCGAAAAGACTTGATTTAAAAAAAAAAAAAAAGCATGTGGTCAAGAGAGCATGTGACAGGTTCCACTGATAAGAAGAAGGAATGTGTCTGTCAGGAACTGGTGTAAGCTAATATAGGTCACAGGTCAAAGGAAGGTTGAAACTAGCTCTTGAGACATTTTCTCTCTTACATTAACCCCTATTTTCCTCTCCAATCCTACCATCATGATAAAATGGAGCAAGAAAATTGACATGGTGAGTTATAGTGTATCAGGCATACAATTTGTATTATGAAACAAATTTTAAAAGTGAGGGGCTCAGCAGGTAAGAGTGCTTGTGTGCATATATCACACACACACATATACACACACATATATGAGTGCACACACAAATAAATGAAAAGTTTCTAAAGATTATGCATCTGTCAGAGAGATTTCTAGAGCACCCTGTTCCTCTTTCATATGAAAGAGCTCAGCACCTGTCCTGTGACTAACCCATACTTAGGCCCAAATGCCCCACCCCAGTGACTTTCTTCTTGATAATAAACGTGTCTGTTATCAGAACAAAACCTGCACATTGTTAAGTAATGGATTCTCTTCTGATAGCAATTTCTTGGAAAATGACCTCTGACAGTATTCTTTTGTAGTTATAAGATATCAGTTATATTAACAGTTCTGCTGAGAAAGGCAATAATGTATTAGGAGCCATTGCTTACACAAAAATTAGAATCAACATACCAAGGTCATCTTATCCCTAGCACAATCAAGCAAGGAAATTCTAAGAAATTCGAGGTGATATATAGATGTAGTAAAATCAACTTTATGTTTAATGAGATGTTTTGAAACTATAGAAAGCTTTAAGACTGGACTGGACTTCCAGAAAACATACAATCCTCAGGAAAATTTGTTCTCTGCTACTTCCCACTTCATTCTCATGCTGCTCTTGCCAGCAGTCCTGGCTCAGGAAAGAGTCAGAAATACATCTCTTATAAGGTGCTGATGTATGATGCTAACAATACTCCTAACCACTTTACATAAGAAAGGTATGTCTAACAGCACATGGCAAGCATTCTCTTACTTTGTATATGCAACCCTATGTGGTAGGCATGAGGAGCATCTCATATTCTATACCTCAGGAAATGCAAACGTACTAACTTGGCACTGCTCATTAAGCCACAGCTTTTGAAACCTGACATTTTAGCTGATGCACCTGGAAACTTACGCTTAGGCTTAGGATCAAATTGAAAAAGAAAAGAGAGAATCCTTTGGGTGAAATTTCAAATATGAGACAAAGTGTGCAATTTAATTGGTATTCTGAGACTTTGCTCATGTTGGATCTGTACTATTACAAAAGGCTAGGTTGAGACCACCCCATTTGGGTTTGACCTTCAAAATTAACCACATTAATTTAAATTGTATTGGTTTGTCTGTAATATGCCTACCTACATACGTGAGTGTGTGTGTGTATGTGTGTGTGTGTGCATGAGTACGTGTGTGTGTGTGTGTGTGTGTGTAAAACAGATTACATGTTGATAAAGTAGGAGTTCATGTTGATTTACCAAGTTTGTAACCTAAAGTTATTTGATACTACAGTCCCTTACATTTATATTTCTGTTCTTCTAGGTTTTGTTTTTCTAATATGGTTCCCTGACTCTTTTTTTTCCTATTGTAATCTCACATGTAGACAGTGAAATCCTGAAAGAAACAGATCATGCTACAATGCCACTATCCAAGGACTATCCTTTAGCTTGTCTGCCCATTTTGTTGGCAAAATCACAATTACAGAATAATTTACAGTTCCACTAACAAAGAAATGGGTTACTCCCAAGCTTTTTCCAACACAGTCATGAAACGTTAGCCAAGAAGCTTGGTCTTTGATCTAGACCAAGTAATCTTTACCTTTTGTTATCCTACTTCAATCATAATCTTCAATGCTATAATCTTTTTATATTAGAGCTGATATGCAAATCTCAAATAATTCTCAGTTATTTGAAATTCTTCTGTATATGTTTATAATTATTTCTGTATGTGACTATTGAAAACTGAAGCTCCTAAAAAAGATCTCAAACATGATTGGTCTTCAAAAGTTCTAAATAATTGTCATCTCTGGATAACAAGGCCTAAACTGTTGTGAAAGCAATCCAAGAGACTTCCAGACTTAGGAATACAGATTTTATCCAATGTATTTCTATAGCTATTGCCTTCCATGAATTTTTATTAATGGCTTAAAAAGATTAAAAGTGGCAAAGCTCTTCCAACATATTCTTTCTTCAACATGTTATGTCCAAAACTGATTTTATTATCACAGCTTGCAAATGATTTCTTCTCCACATATTGTGGTGGTGGTGGGCAGAATCTCCATAAATGGCATTTTTAAACTATAATTAATGTATCATTGACATCCTTCAGAATGTTAGTGCATATAATTCATTAAGAGTCCTTAAAATCCTGTGGACAAATGAGGATGAGAAATGGTGAGATAATGATAAATACATTTTCATAACAGAGTGATCCTCAAAGTTAATGAGACGCTAATGTTCAAGGTAAGTGAGAAAAGCTTTAGTATACAACATTTATCATTTTGTCCATTTTAAATCTAAAGTAATCCTAACTATAAACTTTTATCATTGTGCAACAGATCTCTAGGACGCTGGCATATTGCATGACTGAAAATCTGTATACCGACCATCAAATCTCCAATTATCTCCCTGTCCTCTAACAGCCTTTGCTCCGCTCTGTCCTTTCAAAGTGCTAAACTGGCTTAGATTCCTCATGTAGTATTTATTGCCTAAATGTTTGCCTTTTTTATTACTATTGCCCGAGAATATGAGTTTGTGTGTGCCGTGATGACATGTCTGTGGAAGTCAGAAGGCAACATTGGGAAGTCAGGTTTCTTTTTCCAGCTTTATATGGGAACTAGAGATTGAGCTGGGGTTCATGGGCTTGTGAACCAAGGACGTCTCCATGCTGAGCCACTTCTCTTGCCAGTGTTTGGCTTTTATGTCTAACTTGTTTCCTTTAGCATTATGTCTTCTAGGCTCACCAACATGTAACATATGACAGAAATTGCTTTTTAGTGTCAATATATATATATATATATATATATATATATATATATATATATATATCCCCGGTGATACTTTCTTTATCCATGTGGCAGTAAGTATACATGTATTAACTTCATCTTGTTAGCTAACATGGCTAATGATGGTGTGTACATGAGTTTGCTAATATGCCTTTGACATCCAGATTTCACTTCTGTGGAATATATACCCAGAAGTAGAATTATCTGTACACTTGGTTTGTACAATCTTGGAGAGCCGTCCTGCTCTTTTCTATAATAATGTCACCATGTATTTTTTACTCTGCTAACAATTTAAATTTGAATACAGAAGTTTCATCTTCCTCTTAGAATAATTATCAGCATTTAGGGTAAAATCAGAATATTGAGAAATTTGCTTTAGATCATTTTTAAAGGGAATCTTGGACTTTGATAAGAGTATGAGATCTGACAGGCTGAGTGTTGCCTTGAATCATGCCACCCCCCATCATAGT
>NC_045030.1:138485721-138488388 GCF_008632895.1 Mastomys coucha | reverse complement strand
GAGAAACCCTGTCTCAAAAACCCAGAAAAAGAAAGAAAGAAAGAGGGGCTGGTGAGATGGCTCAATGGGGAGGAGCACTGACTGCTCTTTGGAAGGTCATGAGTTCAAATCCCAGCAACCACATGGTGGCTCACAACCACCCATAATGAGATGTGACGCCCTCTTCTGGTGTGTCTGAAGACAGCTACAGTGTACTTATATATAATAAATAAATAAATAAATAAATAAATAAATAAATAAATAAATAGAAAGAAAGAGAGGGAGGGAGTAAGGAAGGAAGGAAGAAAGAAAGAAAGAAAGAGAAATGGAAATGTGTTTTAAAAGACAGAGGTTAATCATTTAAACAATTCTCACAATAAAAATTTTTACTTGGGCTTAAATTAAAGATAAGTACATCACTTTGAAAAATGAAATACCACAGAACATATTTATATTTAGGGCCCATCAGATGTTAAAGCTCTTACCTTCTTTAGCTTGTAGGAAGTTCCTGGACAAGGGTCATTGCCCATGTATTCATTGCCCAATATGACAGGAAAGCAAATGCCATCATGACCCAAATCCTTTGCTAGTGAACTGCTTTAAAATTATTCCCTACTCAAATAGCCTTTCTTGTTTTCTGGGAAGCTATGTTGTCAGTCAATATAATGAAAAAAAAGCAGTGGAAAAGTAAACCTGAAAATCTTGAAAACATCCAGTAAGTAGCAAGGAAGTAGACAGGGAGTCCTGCACTCATTTCTTGGTACCTCCAGAGAAAAATGAGAAGAAACTGAGCATGAATTCCACCCAGATAGACACAGCAGAAGGAAAGTAAAGGGACTAAGACTTGTTCTTGAGGGAATTCATACATGAACTCCTTCATGTCTTTAAATATTTTGATCTTAGAATCTTGAGTCAGTATTTGTTCATTTAAAAATATTATTTTCATAATTTTGAGTTTCTATCTATTGAAAATTGGGATAGTTTTATAATTTTTAGCTTTCACATTGACTTGTTGTATATTATCACCAGTTAACTAGAACATGTCTTTATGCTGCTTGGAGAATTTGTCAAACATATTGCATTTTTATAGTTATTGGGGGAAAAATGGTTGTACTTGGAGGCTTCTTTATTTACGTCAATTTCAAATGTTGTAGACACTCACAGGTGCCAAACAAGGAGGGTAGCAGCCTACTTCTTTTATCTCTCATTCCAGACATGGTGCTTGGCAAAATACTGAGCCATTAGTTTGGTGCACACATATGCACAGACAACAGTTAAATTACCTTGAATCCCTCCCCTGAAGGATCACAATCTTAGCCATATTTATCTTCCAGACAAGGAAAGGAAAGTCCAAAGATCTCACGACTCAGAACTGGAACATCTTCTTTAAAGAAAGGGAAACTTGTTGTGAGATGAGATGCAGTCACCCTCAGCACTTTGTGGATGCCACAACATATAAAGATGGAATCAGGGGCCTCATACTAAGGAAATACATCTGGAACTAAAGCACAAAATACGGTAGTTAAGGTTTATAGTATAGGTCAGGCAGAGTGGTGCATGTCTTTAAGTCTAGCACTCTGTAGACAAAGGCTGATGGACCTTTGTGAGTTCGAGCCAATCCTGGTCTCCATAATGAATCCCAAGTCAACCAGGGCTATATAATGAGACCCTGTCTCAAAAAATTAACACTGTGTACATATATTCTACATTGAAAACATTCTAAAGTTTATTATGTGGCTTGCATTTTAAGGCAGTAATATTTTTTGCAAGTATGTATTGTCTCAATGTGCCAAACTATTTGTTATGATACATTATTAATATTCTTCCTAATTATTAATAATGTTTGAAGTGATTTCACTAGCTTTTTTGTCTTCTTTGCAACTAACTACATTTCCAAATATAGCTTTGTCTTAGAGTTTTACAGCTGTGAACAGACACCTTGACTAATGTTGACTTGACAAGTGTTATAAAGGACAACATTTAATTGGGGCTGGCTTATAGGTTCAGAGGTTTAGTCCATTATCATCAAGGTGGGAACATGGCAGCATCCAGGCAGGCATGGTACAGGAGGAGCTGAGACTCCTACATCTTCATCTGAAGGCTGCTAGCAGAATACTGACTTCCAGGCAGCTAGGATGAGGGTGATTTTTTTATTTAATTTTATTTTTGTATTGATTTTAGTTTTATTGCATTATGATGAGAAAAGATACATGATTTCAATTTATCTGAATTTGTTAATATTTAAAAACATGTTTTAAGTAAATAGAATTAAATCATATTCTTGTTTCCCTTTTGTACCTCAACTCCTCTCAGAGACCCCTCTTCAATACCTTTTTTTGTCATATTCTTCAAAATTTATAAAATATCATAACAATAAAAATGAGTATAAGTTGTTTGTTATGAAACAATAAATTTAAGAAACTTATGTAGATGCGTGTCTATAGCAATGCTGAAAATACATAGATTTTTCTCAACATAAATTTTAAATAACTCCAAACATATTAACTGTATATTTTAAAATAGTACATCACTATTAGTTGTTTTAAATGAACATAAATAGATAAAGTCTTTTTGTTTGCTTGCTTGTTTGTTTTGTATTTAGTAGAGCTTAAAAACTTGCCTCTTACTGTGATACAAGCCCAAAATAAGAACAATTTTTAGACATTGGATTTCATTGTAATAAGGCTG
>NC_045030.1:138483348-138485414 GCF_008632895.1 Mastomys coucha | reverse complement strand
CTTGATACAAGAGTTACAAAAGTCAAGCAAAGCATTCAGTCTCACTCTTTGTTGTTCTCTTACAAGCCTCCACCCAAGTTAATTGTCTACGTTTCTTTTGACTGTAAAAATACATTTGAAATATGTAAGCTGTTCTGAAAACCATATTATAGTGGAAAAATATTAAATAAACAATCCTACTAATAGAGAGGCTGAGATAGGAGAAGCATAATCTCAAGACCATTATGTGGTACACAGCAAGACACTGTCATGTACAAACAAGCAGAAAGTGTATATAGATTGTGCAATATTGGACCTATTCCTCCAATTACCAAATTAGAGAGACCATTGGATGACAGTCAACAAATTTCTAGTTACTCATATTTTTGGATTTCAATTGATTAGGATATGTTCATAATATAAATTTTCTTATTAATATATTAAGAAAATTCTTTGTTTAGCTCTGTATCCCATTTTAATAGGGTTATTTGTTTCTCTGGAGTCTAACTTCTTAAATTCTTTGTATACATTGGATATTAGCTCTCTATCAGATATAGGATTGATAAAGATATTTTCCCAATTTGTTGGTTGCCGTTTTGTCCTGTTGACAGTGTCTTTTGCCTTACAGAAGCTTTGCAACTTTATGAGGTCTCATTTGTCAATTCCTGATCTTAGAGCATAAGCTATCGGTGTTCTATTCAGGAAATTTTCCCCTGTGCCTATGTGCTCGAGGCTCTTCCCCACTTTCTTTCCTATTAGTTTCAGTGTATCTGGTTTTATGTGGAAGTCCTTGATCCACATGGATTTGAACTTTGTACAAGGAGATAAGAATGGATCAATTTTCCTTCTACATGCTAACCGCCAGTTGAGCCAGCACCATTTGTTGAAAATGCTGTCTTTTTTCCACAGGATGGGCTTAGCTCCTTTGTCAAATATCAAGTGGCCATAGGTTTGTGGGTTCATTTCTGGCTCTTCAATTCTATTCCATTGATCTACCTGCCTATCACTGTACCAATACCATGCAGTATTTTTATCACAATTGCTTTGTAGTATACCGAATGGCTGAGAAGCCCTTAAGAAATGTTCAACATCCTTAGTCATCAGGGAAATGCAAATCAAAACAACCCTGAGATTCCACCTCACACCAGTCAGAATGGCTAGGATAAAAAACTCAGGTGACAGCAGATGCTGGCGAGGTTGTGGAAAAAGGCGAACACTCCTTTATTGCTGGTGAGACTGCAAGCTGGTACAACCACTCTGGAAATCAGTTTGGCGGTTCCTCCGGAAACTGGACATAGTAGTACCAGAGGACTCAGCTATACCACTCCTGGGCATATATCCAGAAGATGCTCCAACATGTAATAAGGACACATGCTCCACCATGTTCATAGCAACCTTATTTATAACAACCAGAAACTGGAAACAACCCAGATGTCCCTTAACAGAGGAATGGATACAGAAATTGTGGTACATCTACACAATGGAGTCCTATTCAGCTATTAAAAACAATGAATTTATGAAATTCGTGGAGAAATGGATGGACCTGGAGAATATCATCCTCAATGAGGTAATCCAATCACAAAAGAACACACATGGTATGCATTCTCTGATAAGTGGATATTATTAGCCTAGAAGATCAGAATACACAAAGTACAAACCACAAGAAACTCAAGAAGAAGGAAGAACAAAGTCTGGATACTTCGTTCCTTCTTAAAAGGGGGAACAAAATACCCATGGAAGGAGTTGTAGAGACTAACTATGGAGCAGAGACTGAAGGAAGGACAATCCACCCTGATGTAGCTGTCTCCTGAGAAGCTCTGACTGTACCTGACTAATACAAAAGTAGAGGCTCACAGCCATCCATTGAAGGAAGGAGCTAGAGAAAGGACCCAAGGAGCTGAAGGGATTGCAGTACCTTGGGACGAAAAATATGAACTAACTAGTACCCTCAATGCTCCCAGAGACTAAAACTCCAACCAAAGGGTACACATGGGGGAACTCATGCCTCCAGCTACATGTGGATGGCCAAGTTGGTCATCAATGGGAGGAGAGGCCCTTGGCCCTGTGAAGGTTCTATGCCCCAGTAT
>NC_045030.1:138476901-138482125 GCF_008632895.1 Mastomys coucha | reverse complement strand
AGTTCTTTAAGGGATTTTTGTGTTTCCTCTTTAAGAGCTTCTAGCTGTTTACCTGTGTTTTCCTGTATCTCTTTGAGAGAGTTATTTATGTCTTTCTTAAAGTTCTCTATCATCACCATGAGAAGTGATTTTAGAACTGAATCCTGCTTTTCTGGTGTAATGGTGTGTCCAGGACTTGCTATGTTGGAAGAATTGGGTTCTGATAATTCTTGATGATGCCAAGTAATCTTGGTTTGTGTTGCTTATTTTCTTAAGCTTGCCCCCCACCATCTAGTTATCTCTAGTGCTACCTACCCTGGCTAAATATAACTGGATCCTGTCCTTCCTGTGATCCTGGTTGTGTCAGACCTCCTCAGAGTCAAGCTGTCTCTGTGATCCTGTGATTCTGGGATCCTGGGATCCTGGGATCCTAGGATCCTGGGCGTGTTAGAGCACCTGGAAGTGGAGCTTCTTCTGGGTCTTGTGGGACTGGCTGTGGAGTTTGTTCCCAAGGTCAGGGCACAGGGCACAGGCCCAGACAGACCATAAGGAACCATTGCCACTGGGCTGGTAGAGTTCCTGTGTACCCGGTTCCCATTGGTCTGAGTTACTCCCAGTGTTGGGACAGATGTTGTGTCCTCCACACCTCTGATCCTGGACATGTTATAGCACTTGGGAGTGGAGCTTCCTCTGGGTTTAGGATGGGGGTCTTAAAGCCCACACCCATAGTAACACACTTACTCCAACATGGTCACACCTTCTAATAGTGCTGCCCTCTGGGCTGAGAATATACGAACCATCACAACTTTGTTTACTTATTTTTTTTATGACAAGGTTTCACATAGTAGAGCCTCAGCTTTCCAAGTGTAAGGATTACAGGTATAACCATGATGTCTTACTATCAATTGTTTACTTAAGGTCTTCAATCCTTTTACTATCTATTTTGTTTAAATATTTTTTTGGAGGGAGATTCTATACCTAAATGCTCTATTAACATAATTTCCAACCTTCCTTCTTCCTCTTCCAACTCCCTTTCTTCTTCTCTACTATCTCCCAACTTGACATCTTCCTCTTTAATTGTTCTTGTTATGCACACCACCAACTCAATAAAACCCTACTACAGTATTCTTACACAATGTCTGAAAGAGATTTTCTGTTGGTGAGCCAAACATGAGGATTCTTGATTATCATATTTCCTTAAGATTTTCTTTCTTTGAGGACCCATTGTAAGCCATGATCAAAATGAAAAATAGTCTAGCAGCTGAACACTGGGACCAAATCACATCTACAATTGTAACTTCCTTTACTTGATAAGATCACAAAGCCATAATCTAAACAACAGAAGAGGCCTGATCAGTTACCTTCCTTTTGCTTTCAGCAGACTTGATTATGCCAAATGCACTATTATGACCAAATCATAGAGGGCTTATTATTAGTAAATGGTAACTATACAACAGGGACATTAAACAACGTAATTTACATGCTTCTCCATCATTGATACACATTAAAGAAAAACATAATTTGATGATGAAAAAGAAGCAATGATCAAAATTGTTTCTACCTTCCACAAACACTTAATGACTTCCTTCATTAAATGTGTATGCTATATCTAGGTGTTTATATAGAATATTCTGCTAAAAATATTACTTCCTGATTTTGAGAGATACCTCATTAGAAGAGTGCTTGCTGGAATTGCTAGGGACCCCAATTCATCACCACTATAAATAACTAAATATCATTTCTCAGTGATTTTCAAGGAAAAATGACTGCCATTGCTCACACTGTGGGCACACTTGTGCCTCCTTTCAATCTAGCTACAAATGCTTTCTTGTTATAGTATCAATTAGTGGGCAACTAACTCTTTACCTGTCATTTGAAACTGGTATTCTGGTATGACTTATAGACAGGTGGGTGTCTAGAAACTTGATTTTTTTTCACATTACTCTAAGTCCTTATGACAACCAGAATATTAAGTTATCTCTTCTACAAGGAAGGTATCCTAGTTTCTGATATATATATATATATATATATATATATATATGTTTCTGACATATACATGTTTCATCTATGCAAATGACATCCTGTATTTGAAACAAGGAGCATTAGATTTATGCCACTTTTTTACTTTTCTGTGAAAAGAAATTCCTAAGAGGAATATCAGTTTGTTGTGCCTCATATTGAAGAGAAACATCATTTATCAAGCTTGTTTCCTGCGGAGCACTAATTCCCACACCTTTCAGTCATATTTAGATAATTGGCCCCAGTCTGGTTGGAGCTACCTCTCCCTAACCCAGAGGCTTCCTGGGTTGTTGTGGCTTATTAGAATGCAAAAGCTGCTGAGTGATCACCTGGAGTAGCTGTCCTCATTTCTCTCCTTTACTATCTGTCATTCCCGCTGCTGCCCAACTGTCAGAGCATCCACAGAAATTCAAGATAACAGTACTGGAAATCAGTGAACAAACACAGACGTGCTATATGATTTTCTTTGTGTTGAAGCAGAGGATATTTTGTCTCTCTTTAGCTCAGGTCTTTTGCTTCAGCTTTCTCAAGCTCTAAAAACAAAGGAAATAAAATAATCCAAAATCCTTCTACTGATCTTAGACAAAGAAAATGAAGTACTTCTAATTTTTCAAATTGTACAAATCATCAGGCCCAGAGTTAGTTTTCAGCACACAATGTTTATTTTTCTAGATTGAGTCAGAAATTGCAGGTAGGTTTCAAATCTCATTTAATTCTGTTTGTATATATTTAAATCCCTTTTGGTAACAGGTCTTCATATAACTATAACTTTACATAGTCTGTGGCACAGTGTACCCTATAATAGTATTGATTGCATAAAAACAAAAAGTAAAGGAATATTTATTTTTTCAATGTGTGCAGAATGCTTTGGGATTGATACAATAAAGATATCAGAGGCTTTTGTTCAGTTCATATGCAGTAATATTCTTCATGTTTGTGATGTTGCTTTTGACTTTGGGTGCCCATTTTGACCTAGTTGTGAAATAATTTTTTAAAAATATATGTATCAAAATATCATGTCATATTATTGACAATTGGAAAAAATACATTGTGTCCGGGGTTTCAAAATAGAGATTAGCATGGAAAATTGTGATCTACAAAAAACCGAGGTGTCAGAGGCATTGTAGATATCAATACTGTTACTGTTTAAAGGTGAAAAACAAGAGAAGTACAAAGCATGCAGCCTAAAACAGGTCACAGAAGGCTTATATTGTGTCCAGTAATGAGTTTTCAGGCTGTGGTCAACCACCACCTACTCTAGAGCAGCCTAGATTCAGTTAACTCTTTTTCCCTATCAGCCTACTCCCTCCCATACCTGTATGTTCATAATGTGAAATCTCAACTGCTACCCCATGAACTACTAAGACTTCCACTCGGCGATAACCAAGGAAAGGGTGTGTGGACAGCATTCTGAACCTAGATTAGTACTGACGGTTTGATAACTGAATGAAATAAAGTATACCAAGAAATTCTATTTGACCTTGAAACAGGTGTTTGAAATCTCAGGCTCATAAATATTTGTAAGTCTCAAACAAATGCCCTTTTAATCTCCTTTATCTTACAAACGTCTCTGAGATCAACACTGAGCCATCTCTCTAGCCTCTCAGATGATATATTAATTCACTCAATAACACACACACACATACACACCCACACACATATATATATCATCATATAGATAGACACACACATACACACACATATGTATATATATGTATATCATCCCATGAATCAGGTTATATGAATGCACATATTGATAAAATTAAATATTACCCATAAAGACTTTCAACCTTCTTGTTACCCTGACTTCTCTGTAGAAGTATTTAGTATGTGGAGTTTCTACACCATTCAAAAAAATCCTCACCAAACTATTTTGTTTGGTCTGATCTATCTAGGCTTTCCCCTCAGGCTAGTTTGTTCTGACTCTATAATGTGAATTTTCTCTAAGGTTCAGTTTCCCTATGCTTTTAACCCAGATTTCTCCTCAATTTCTTCACTATGTGATTCAATTACTATCCTAAGAGACCAATACATGTTCGAAACAAACTGCTAGGAAAAGTCACAAAACACTTAGGAAGAATCAGTTCTGTTTTTTTTTCTCCCTATGGCACAATAGGACAACTCTTGGTTCAAATGACCTATTGAGATATTTCAAAATGACTATTCAAAGTAAGGAATACAGAATAGCAAGAAATCCCTAATGTATAAAATAATGTTTGAGGACAAGGAAATGTTTATAATATGGTATAGGCATAACATGTTCCTAACATGTTAAAAAGCATATTATTAGTCTGTTCACACTATTTAATAGCTGATTTGATTGTGAGAGTACTAATATTGTCAATGAACTGATACACTGATAAGTTCATACTATATGGGATTTTAGGGGTATGTCATAGTTGAAGGTAAAAGGTCACCTAAGTATGTATTAAAGTCTATGTTTTGCTCCTGACCCTCCTTTTCTCTGTCCCCTTTACCTCTCCCTTACCCTCTCCCTTTCCCCTTCCCTGATTCCTGGCTGCCATGAAGCGAGGATCTTTCCTCTGTCACAACCCTCCCATCATGATGTTGTGTTTAGTCACAGGTCCACAGTAACAGTATCAAAAGACCATGATCTGAAAGCTATTAAACAGTGAGCAGAAGTAAATCTCTTCTTTTTTGAGGCGACTTTTCTCTAACACATTCTGTCACAGCAAGGGGAAGCTGAGAAACACAGTTTGTTAGCCCAATTTGGTTTTTGGACCAAATGGTTTGGTTTTGGTTATATAAATTTACTCAGTTATGATAGTGTTCCCTATACAGATGTGCAAACACTACCTCTCATTTAAAAATTTAAGAGCCAAATATAAAACTGGGTAGTTTCATAGTATACATTACCTCTACAGTAAGTGCAAGCTATCAAAAACATCACAGTCCAATCAGAATGGCTACCATCAGGAAAATAACAGCTGGAGACTTGATTCAGTGCTTAAAGCTCCTGGCTACCAAACCTGAGGGCAGAGTTTAATCTTCAGGACCCACATGGTAAAGAGAGAAACTTGAGTCCTGCACATGGTCCTCTGACTGACACACTCACTATGACATGTGCCTCTCCCCTACACAAATATATAAATAAATGTACTGGAGGTTTAATTAGAGAATGCTTGAAAAGGTTCCTTTTTAAAAGAAAAAAATATGTACATTCAGGAATCATTTCTAGAGTTTGTTATTAAGAGTGAATAAGAAG
>NC_045030.1:138474642-138476207 GCF_008632895.1 Mastomys coucha | reverse complement strand
CAGAAAGACAAATACTACATACAGAAAATTCTAGCTTTTAATTTTTATGTGTGTGTATTTATGTGGAAATGATCATGTCTAGAAATTAGTAAGTTAGAAAGGGGCTCATGAGAAAGGGGGAAAAGGAGGTTTTAAGGAAAGAGGCAGGGAGTATTTGGAACTAGAAGGAGAAATACTAGGAGCAGGAGACAGTTGAAAGAAGGGTCCAGGCAAAAGATCAACCCAAACTATGTGTATACGTGCCATAAGGAAAACTATTTATCTGGAAACAACAACAACAAGAAGAAAAACAATAATAATAATAATAATAATAATAATAATAATAATAATAATAGTTTACAAATTAGACTACTGTCAGTATGAACAAAACAATCTTTCTTTCTAGACTTCCATCTATCTGGAAAAATTTAAATAATAATGAAAGTATTCATTGTGTGCTATAGTCAACCACTATTATAAATTCATGTTTCATATCATAGATACTTCATGATAATCTTATAGAATGTATAATTACTACCAAAATTTTACAAAACAGAAAACTGAAACACTAAAATTTAATAACCTATGTGAAATCAATAGAAGGAAAAGGAAGGAGAAGGCTTTAAATCCAAGCACATAAAGTAGAACTGTTAATGACTAACAATCAAAACAGCAGAAATTTGAATGTTTCAAAAAACTATTGCCCCATAGTAATGCATTTTTCCAGTAGTAAATTCTGCTAAATGTCAAGACCATGATGCTCCAGTGGCTGTAGTTAGAAAAACCTGGAAAATTATGGTCCTTGTCTTCTTTGTTTAATGAGTACTAGTTAAGACACTTAAATATTTTCTTCATTGAACAAGGTTGCTTATCATGAGCTCACCCATCCACTCATTTGTATACTGCACATCTGTTTAAATTCTTCTTATGAACCTAAATGTAAGGCCAATCTGCAATTTGTCATAAAGCCAGAGAGACAAACAATTGAAGAGGTGGAAACTCTTTTATGAATACTCTGTGGATGCTTTTGAATTTTCATGGGCAATAACTACTTTGGCACAATAATTCACTGTCTGTACTTGTACCCTTTGATCACAAGGGCATTAAAGTCTTTCTTCTCTGTGTCAATGCAAGTAGTGACACATGAGCCAAACTTAAAACATGAAGACATTAGCCTTTTTTTCCCATATGAACAAGAGAAGAAGCACATTTTTATTCAATCTATGTGTATCACACACCCATTCTATACCAACAGAAGCCTCAAGGGAATATATGAGGGAGAACAAACATATCTTGACTCATCTGTTATAAACCATGATGATGACTAATCAAATCAATGACACTCCAAATGTCAAACTATACTTGCAATGAGACATTATATTGTTTGTCTGCCTTCAGCAAAATAACCAACTAATTATATCATTTAGGCATCCATTCAAGCTCTACTTAAGTACCATCCCAAAGACTTCTGTCACTTTCTTCTCATTCTATGTATCTCTTCCCCCCTGTCTATATTTCGGCACTTGCAAAATTCTGGAGAAAAGTTCTTCAAAAGAAAACATATTTTGATCATTCATTCACTAAAA
>NC_045030.1:138467966-138474314 GCF_008632895.1 Mastomys coucha | reverse complement strand
CACACAAATCTACCAGCATGGTCAAGTTTTGATGAATGATGAAAGGCCTGAACATTTGCTCTTTTACAGGTGGTCATGTTTCCCTCATTGTATCCTTATAGTGTAGAAAGCAATAGAAAGCACATAAGCATCTATGTTTCTCCTTACAAAAGTACCAATAAAGACCATGACCTAATTATGACAAAAGACCAGTCTTAAAAGACTAATATATATATATTCTATAGAGAATCAAACAACCAGTATTTTAACAACTATCTCAGAACTCTACAACTTTGTTATAAGCATGCTATTTCTATGTTATTGATTCTTATACCAGATTTTGCCTTTCAACTTTTCTTTGTTGTTGTTGTTTCTGAAACCTAGAGCTGCTTTTCTTGAAATGACTCTGTGTATCAACTCCAATTTTACAATTTGTCCTATTGTTAGACAGTTTTTCCTATTGTTAGGACCCTCTTTCCTATCAATTAGATTCTATCCATTCTGCTTCTATCTCAAATGGATGCTCCATTTTTCTGCATCTCTATCGCAGAAATAAAAATAGGATCCATGCCTCTGCTTTTAGAAAAATCTTGTCTTCACATTGTCCACTTTTCTGTCCTGTTCTTTCAGATTGACTTTGTTTCGCCTTTCATTCTTCCTGGCTTGCTTGCCTTCTTTGATCTTTATCCAGTACCTTTACAACACTGGTTATTTCCTAAGTTACTCTATGATAAAGCCTAAAAACACCAAACATATTTTTTTCTTTTTGCCAGTTCTGTATGTGGAATCCAGTACATTGTGCATACCAGGTAAACACTCTATCATTGAGCCTCAAAAAATAAATTTCTTAATGAACTGTTGATGTTTTCCAGACTTCCTGAATTCCATGGCTACCCGAGCTGTTATGGAGCTGGGCTTGCCCAACCAGAAAAACTTATATCAGTGATATTGTCAAAGTCCCTCAGAGCCAACTCATCTTTTCTGGAATGTGGGAATTTTCTCCAGTAGTCAGACTGCTGAAACCCAACCTTTTCTGTACCATTTGGTCTTCATAGTCATCATCGTTTCTGAACAAACACCTAAGCTTACTGATTTTGGAATATCAAGACTTTTGCTCCCGATCCTCCCCAAAAGATTTTACAAATGCCTCAGTTTCTATGCCACAACATTGTCCATACTGCCTCTGTGGAAAGCTGTCTCTAATCCTCCAGTGTCCTCTGTGAATGATAATATGTACTGTAAGAAAAGTGGATCCAATGTCACAAAGTCTAGGATTTCATTACTCTGCCAGTGATCTGCTTGCAGAATTAAGACAAGTCCTTTGCAACAGGCCTCAAGTGACTTACAGGCAAGATGTCGAGGCCATTTTAGATAACAGTATGGTTGTTTCTTGTCCCTAATGTCTGCAAATCACTTTCCATTGCCTCTGTAATCAAGAAGGTAGATAGATTTCTTTGCCTACTTTAGTTTGCCCAAAAGGTCTTCAAGTGTTTATGGTTTCCCAGAGCAGTGTGTGTGTGTGTGTGTGTGTGTGTGTGTGTGTGTGTGTGTGTGTGTGTGTGTGTGTGTGTGTTAGATAGAATGCTTCTAAACAAACAAAACAGAGTTAAATCCAGAAAAGCAGTGAAAACAGTAGTCAGTGTCATGGAAACAGCCTATGGGTGCTATACTAATGCCAAGTAATCTAAAGGCAGCATGCCATTAATAAAGGCTTTCAAAGTAGAGAGGCCTCCATGTGGATGGTTTTCCCCTGCTAATTAAACAGCTACTCCAGTAGCAGGAAGTAAACGGTAGTTCCCTCAGACACTTAAATGATTCCGCATATACTCTGGTGCTTGAACATCAGCTCTATGAATACCTAAAACAGGACTAAGTGAAAATTGGATAACATTTGCTTGACATTGTCATTGGCCTTTCTCTAATGTCAAAGATGGATTTGCATAATTATGCTGAAAGCCAGGAAAATGTACCCAGCAGGAAGCTTTCTGGCTGGTGTGAGGTTTTAGTTCTACTCCAGCTGTGACTCTCAAGATGAAGAAAATCTCCTTTCAGAAAAATGAACAGAGTGCACACTTTCTAAGGCAGTATACTAACTGCTTAAGGACAATTTGCTTTGCATACTGATTTCCCAGGCCTAATTAAGATAGGCCCGATAAGCAACCGATTGACTGAACAACCTTGTGCTCAGTATGAAAAGGGCTTCAGAGAGGACAGAGTCCAGGCACTGTTACCTCATAAACCTCTTTCTGATTAAAATTCTTTCAAGCTGGCCAGATGCCTGATGGAAGCAAACTTCGAAAGACTGCCACTGTAACAGGTGTGGGGCTGGGGTGCAATCTTGTCTTTCAAGGTCACTGCAGTCATAAAATGTCTCTTTTGCTGAAGACACTGAGGCCTCTCTAAAGGGTTCCAACCTGTATGCATTCCACAGGACCTTACTTGGGCTCTTTTACACACAGGATTCCTGGTTTCCCATTCTGCTTTCACAAAGGAGCTGAAATCATTACTTCTCTTTGGTCTGAAGTACCATTCTTTCCCTCCTTCCTCCCTCTCCCTTCCTCCTCTCCTCACTTCACTCCCTCCTTCTCTCCCTCCCTCCATTCCTCCCTCCTTTCCTCCCTTCCTCCTTTCCCTCCTTCCTCCCTTCTTTTCTTTATACATATAGTTGTACATAAGTTTGTCTTACTATCATTTAAAAGAACATGCAAATATTTAGGCTGTGCTATTAAGACAAAGAATACAAACAGTAAGATTCATAACTTTCTGGAACAAACCCCCAAGTGAGAGATCATTCATTTGTATTGCAGCGGAGTCACACACTGAGGAAGTAAACTCTCCCCCACTTAAGAAACGTTGCCTTTAGATAACCAATACAGTCAGTTTCCCCAAGCAGGGTTTTCACGGAGACCTAACAATATATTGTACACTGAGCTTTGGGAAACTGCCAAGATTTACATGTTTTTGTTCCCTTGTTCACTGATTTAAAAACATTTCTTTTGTTATTTTGCTTAATTTTGATTTATCTGTGATGGAAGTCACATTATGTTACTTAGACTGGTCTTAGGCTCAACAGATCTTCCACTACTCATTAGGATCAAACTGTCATTTTTCTGTCAAGCTTTTCTATTTCTGCAATGCTATGAAGCTTAACCTGCATGTGGATAGCTCTGACACTGTTTTCCTGTCTCATGATAAGGGAACTTTTAACACACGTCAAATGCCTCAGAGCATACCTTTCAACTTAATTCTAGTTTGAACCAAAGGTTTCAATTTGTGCAATTTGCTAAATGGCAATTTGCCTTGGAATAATCTCATAAACACAGAATAGACAGATTGGTTGATTAGGAATATCTGACCTTTTAAAGGGCAAATGTCTAGCTTCTAAAGCAAAAAGGCAGTCATAGAAACAAAAGCTATATCCATTTTAAACAGATTATTATGGTTATTAACACACTGTGACTGTGGAACACTTACAGTTCATAGAGTTTTGAATGCATCCGTTATCTCATTTGACAGTCACACCAATCCTGTAGGACAGAGTGTTCATTAACAGTAACAATTGTCAGAGGCAGAATTTCAGGCATAAGCAATGTTAACCAGTTTACCCAAGGCTGTACTGTCAGTTGATATGCATAAAAATCAGTTGCTTTTTGCATTAAACAAAATAAAAGGGAATAGAGAATACCTAAAGAACTCACAATTCAGCCCTCATCACCCTGATCTTTACATTGACTGGTCTTTATAGTTCAATGTTCGAGAAGAAGCAGAGGCCCAGATTGCTTAGGAAACTTGGGATGATGGGAGTATGAGAGGTCATGCTCAACAATGAGCTCACGATGTTGATGTGATCTGTGGCATAATCGATGTGCAATGTGACATAAGACCACAAAACACAGTGAGTAACTTGCTTCAATTCTGTCACTATTTTCTGATCAATTTGGAAAACTCAAATCGGCCCAAGTAGGGAGGCTTCATGACACATGTGTGCAGCTGTGTTGTGTTATTTGCACCAAGTAGTTTGAGCTTAACAGAAGATGGAGTCTGAAACAACGACCAAAAAAAAAAAAAAAAAAAACCCATGCCCTCAAGCAAGTCTGGGCGTAATTATCTTCCATCTCTTCTATTCGTCAACGGTCAGCTCCTTCCCAAAAATGTTAAAGAGAATAGTCTGCTACTGAAGAATAGCTGTGAGACATTGCAAAGCTGCAATATTCTGCAGTATCTGTGAGAAATGCTTCCCAAGGTCTAAATCAGCCTTGCTCTCCAGTCTCTGTGTACTCTGTGGACAAATTCCAATTAGCAAGAACCCAGGGCTCCTTTCTTATCCCCTTCCTGCTGATTTGATTTAAAGAGGGGGAAAAAGCTGAAATGATGATTCATGGCAGAATCCAAGTAGGAAGTCTTAAAAGGCAAGGCATGAGAGGTTTGAAGCAGTTTTTATCCCCCCCAAAAAAAAGAAAAAAGAAAGAAAAAAAAGAGTTCTCTAAATATATTTTTAAGGTAACTGAATATTGTATGTTGCAAACAAAGGCTACTTCTATGAGAGAAAACAGTCATTCAAATCTTTCTCTTGAAAAACAGCTCCTACAGCGCTACAGCTGCTAAGTGAGATGTTTTGATGTGGAAAGCTGTATCCATTGCCACTGCTCAGGTCTAATTTTCCAGGTTTGAAATGGAAAAACAACTTTACATAATGCAATACTTATTAGCATCTGAATATGGACCTAATTGTGCCCTTTTGACTCTAAGAGGCAATTGGGAATGTATTTTATGTAAGTGGATTAAGGAATGTGTCACGTGTACAATTATAACAAAAGTCTTTCATTTTAAAAAACGGCAACCTTATCCCATTGTCTCTGAGCAGAACAATAGCCGCCTGTCACTCTGTGCCTTCTCCCTAGATCTGTTTAGAGGAATATGTGAACAGCAGTGCAAACATGTATCCTGGTGCATCACATTATAGCAGAGTGGTTCAGTGTCTTGTGGCACTCTGTAATATTGTGTATACTCAGGGCTCCTCCCAGTCAAAAAATAGACAAAAAAATTAAAAACAAAAGTCAAATGGTTGTTTGGCAACAAATAGTCACTGAGATAACCCCCAGGATTTATTTTGTATGGGATCCAATTTCCTTTTGAACTGAACAAACCCATTCAGGAAGTGCCATAACTTGAATGTTCCAGAAATTTCTCAGAAATCTTTTTGATGATTTCTCTAAGACCCAACCAAAAAAAAAAAACATGTTTCCATGCAACAATGCAAGTTTCTCCTTCATAGTAACTTAGAGAATACCTTTCTCAGTTAAAAAACACATTACAGACCAATGAAATTTTAGTTTGCTTTATGGTTGTAAATACCAATTTTTAAAATACTGAGCTCATTTTATTGTCTTTTGTTGTCTTTTGCCAAATACTAGTTTGGTTAATTGTATTTATTTGGTTGGATTTTATCCAGAATGACTAATCAAACTATCATGTCATGGACCACATATATATACATGTCAACTTTCATATGTATATATACACGTGCATGCACATTCACAGACATATATATGAATTCAAAATATCCTTCTTATGTAAACTTTATATTACACACGGCTAGCTTTCGATATATTTCTTCTAGGTTATACTGACATCTATGGACTCCACAGGAGAAATTCAGGTTTTTTTTAGAACAAATATTTTGATTACTTAGAAGCAATGTAAAATGTAAATAAATGTTTTGGGATCTCTTGTGTGTGAGCCATGGCTGACCTTTAGCATTAAACAAACAAACAAACAAACAAACAAACAATTCAGTATGAAGCTCATTTTATTACCTAAAATCCAAAGTAAAAAGAAAGGCAAATGAGCAAGCTTCATGGGCAAGAAATTCGGGGTTTGTTAGCACTGTGCGTACCTTACTGATGAGCAGCCAGCAAGAGTCTGCCAGCAGGTACAGCTTTAGTATTCCACCAAAGCACCCAATATTGTAATTGACATGTGATTACTGTTCTAAACACTAAGGATACAATAAGGAATACATTTTACCCTGAACTCACACTCAAAGGACTGATAGTCAAATGTAATAAACAGAACTAAAATATGTAGTGAATAATAAAGTATATTAAGTTCCATGATAAAGTGTTTTTGTCAAGATAACTTTAAACATTCTAACAAATCTCAAGATGTCAGTGTCTTCAGACAGTAGTAGACTTTATTTTGTTCACTCAAATCATTGTCCGGTGTAGCCAAGAGTTAACCAGTGGATCTTATATTCAAACCAGTCACTTGGGAACCCAGATTCTTTCTACACTAGAATGCCATTGCCTTCCACACATGGAGTCTAAAATCATTATAGAGAGGAGCCACATGCATTTTATCTCTTCAACC
>NC_045030.1:138464675-138467834 GCF_008632895.1 Mastomys coucha | reverse complement strand
AAAAAAAAAAAAAAAAAAAGAACCATACATTACTTCTGCTCATGTACTGAAGAGAACAGCTAGTTGTCTAGATGCACTTTCAGAAAGCAACATGAAGGCATATAGCTTAGCTATGACTTGGTGAACAGTTATCAATAATTAGACGCACCAACTGATCACTAGGTAACTTGTTGTCTACAGATAGCAAGAAAGCCTAAAGATAAATGTTAGAACTCTAGGGTTTCACTTATTTCTTGACAAACTATTGATAAATGGGTATGATCCCGTTGATTTTTTAACCTAGTTGAGCAGAGATAACTAGGGTTAGAGTGAACTAAAATATTAAAATATTCATTCTTTTGCAATCCTTTTCCCGTGTTGGAATGATAAGCTAGCAAGTTCTTTTTCAGTCTCAATACCTGAGACAAACTAGTTTAAAGGAGAAAGGATTTATTTTGGCTCATGGTTTCTGAGGTCTCTGGCAAACTACACACACACTTACATCTGCCTCCCAAGTGCTGGGATTAAAGGTGTGCGCCACCACTGCCGGGCCACTATATTGTTTCTTAGCCATAGTAAACCATAACATTGTAGTACAAAGATGGAGAAGAATATTTTCTCAACTGACAGGGACCTAGTAAATAGAGTAACATAAGAAGGAACACAGGGCCGGGCAGTGGTGGCACATGCCTTTAATCCCAGCACTTGGGAGGCAGAGGCAGGTGAATTTCTGAGTTCGAGGCCAGCCTGGTCTACAGAATTCCAGGACAGCCAAGGCTACACAGAGAAACCATGTCTTGAAAAAAACAAAAAAAACAAACAAACAAAGAAGGAACACAGGACAAGGAATATCTTTCTAGGTCCAGCCCTCAGGGAATTGCATCTTTTGATTAGGCACAACTCCATTCTTTAACCTCCAAATGAAATTATCAAATTTTCAACTCACCATCAATGTAGTTAGACTACTCAGTCACATTCCCATTTATCCCACCTTTAAGTTCTTGTGCATAAGGATGCAAGTCTTCAACACTTAAGTCTTATAGAGGGCCATGTAAATAGCAAATGAGAATTATAGAAAGCTGGATGTAAAGAAATCATGTAGTTAACTAAGAGCTAGCTAATAACTAAACCATCAAGATGCTAGATAAAACAAAACAAAGGAATGTGCATCAAGGATCACAATCATGCATTCCACTTAAAATTAAGGAAGTATTTATTTATTTATTTATTTCACTTACTATGGTTGTGATCCTTACTATTAATTGTGATCTCAAAAACTAGGAGTCAGTCCCATGGGTACACCTATGAAGGGTGATCTAAATTAACATTAGACTCTGAGAATGTCTGTGAAAGGTTGTCTTGGCTTACTTGATGTAAGTACATCTGTCTTAACTGTGGGAAGGATCCCAGATTATATGTAATGATAAGAATGTGTTGAGCACTAGCATTCATTCAATTCATTTGTTTCCTGCTCCTGATAATGGATGTAATGTGATCAGCCCCTTCAAGCTCCTGTCATTATGATTCCCCTGCCATGATTTACTGATACCTGGAATTGTGAGCTCAACAAATTCTTGTCTCCCCTAAATTGTTTTTGTCAAAGTATATAACACATCAACATGAAAAAATACTAAAACAGTGGGTAACTAACTATACATAATTACTCGTGAATTGAGAGTTGACTTTTCATGACTATACTAGATAGAGAGACTTTAAAATCTATTTTTAAAAATGCCATATTGTCAAGTTATCATTTCATTCATCTCTGGATATCCTTATTATTATAATATGTCTCCTATTAGAAAGTTTTGAAGATTTATTATAAACTTCACCTGTTTTTGCTCCTTACTACCCTGGTATTAAAGACATCTCACCAGCTTCCAAATTGTCTATCACACTTTCACTTGGAGTCTAAATTAATACCCACTGGTAGAAGACAATAACAAGACAGACATATGGTCTTGCTTATAAAAAAGGAAGAAAAGTTGCTGGAACACAAAATCTAATTGAAGCAAGTAGAAATCCAGGAAATCACATTGAAAGTATCCAGTTAAATGGTGGTAGGTATGGCAAGCATGTTTGAAATTGGCCAAAACCTAAATCAAGTTTTCTTGGAGATAAATTGGAAAATGATTCATGTAAATAGTAGTTCAAGATAGATCTGAATGATGTCATGATAAGTTATGATATCCACCTTTGTTATTGTTTTGTTTTCTGGTATATATATTCATATTTTCAAAGAAGGATTGTGTTCTTGCTGAGATTGGACAAAGGCTAATTCCAGAACTATCTGTGTAGTTAGAGAAATGAAGTTCCAGTTTTAGAAGAACCTGGGTAAAAAAATATACTTGTAACATGTAAGATAGATAGACCTTCATGGTAAGGCTTACTAGAACCACTCAATTTGAAAAGATGAAGCACAGTTCCCAAAGGAATTCAAGGACATCATCAAATGCATCATCCATGAACTTGTGTTATAATATACCTTTCAGAAGGAAAGTATCCAGGTTCCAATATCTATTTTTATATTGTTCATGGGTTTGTCATCAACTATGAATATTATTCTGGAATATCATCTGCTGACAGAAATTGATGCTGTTACAATAGTGGCTCCCAACATTCCCAGTGCTGTGATCCTTTCATGTAGTTCCTCATATGTAGTAACCCCAACCATAAGATTATTTTCATTGATTCTTCATAACTGTAATTTTTGGTACTGTTATGAATCTTAATTCAATATTTTTGGAAATAGAGCTTTACCACAAATTGAGAACTACTGTGTTAAGAATCTTTGTCAACAAATACCTACAATGCAGGTTGTGATTGGGAGACACAAAGGTGGAGAACATCAATTATGAAGTAAACTGTTCCTGATCAGTACTTTATGTGTATCAATGGAAAATGGGTAATGAATATGTTATGCTATGGCAGGTCTAGAAATATAGTCATTGCTCAAAACATATAGAAATGAGTGAGTAAAGTATCATGGGTAAGCCTTTTTAATCCAGGAGATGAGTCACAAATTTGGGGGTTAATAGTTGTGGTTTGAATGAAAATGACCACCAAGGACTCGTGGGGGGTGGAACTATTAGGAGTTGTGCCCTGTTGAAGATAATGTGCCATTGGAGGTTGACTTTGAGATTTCAGAAGCTCAAGAAGGCTCCCCCTGTTGCTCATTCT
>NC_045030.1:138460489-138464664 GCF_008632895.1 Mastomys coucha | reverse complement strand
AAAGATGTACCCCATGTCCAGAAAGACTCATATAATCGAATGTTTAGACACAAGAGACTGTCACTATTTGAAACAATTAGAATTATTAGGAACTGTGGCTTTGTTGGAGGAAATGTGTCATTGCAGGTAGGCTTTGAGGGTTCAAAAGCCCATGCCAAACCCAGTCTCTCTCTTTTGGTCTGAGGTTTAGGGTGTAGCTCTCAGCTACTGCTCCAATGCCATGCATGTCACCATGTTCCTTGCCATGATTATAATGGACTAAACCTCTGAAACTGCAAACAAGCCCTCAGTTACACACTTTCCTTTATAATAATTGTGGTGGTTGTAGTGTCTCTTCTCAACAATAAAACACTGACCAAGACAGGTGAGTTTCTATTTTAAGCATGAGAGCATAAAATCTGTAGGGATACTTTCTTATATATTGTGTAAAAGCATTTGCTTGTCAGTAGAGAGCTGATTGTCCAATAGCTAACTAAGCCAGAGAGAATAAACTGGACATCCAGCAGACAGAGAGACTCACACACAAATTTAAAGTGTGTTAAAGGCCTTCATTTAAAATCCAAAATGCTGAAACTATTAGAAGTAAACTTAGGAAAAAGACTTTAATACATGGCTATACATAAGAACTATCTGAGCAGGAATCCAATAACATGAAAAATAGTGACCCAAAGAAAGAAGACTATCTGAAATTTAAAACTTTCCATACAGTAAGGGAAAATATCAGAAGAGTACACAGACAGTCTACATAATGGAAGATAATCATTATCATTACCAGCAGTAGTTCAGGTAAAGGGGAAAGATCTAATGCTATGCACACTCGTCTACTCCAGTCACATCCAAAATATCGGGGATAAAATCCTGATAAAGGATAAGAGGCAAATAAGACCCCAAAAGGAGTTCTGTGCCTCCTGGATTTCAGACTAGCTGCTGGTATCCCCTAACTCAGACGTGTTCCAGATTAGTCTCTCCAATCGTCAACGTGGCCTCATAATTAGACATAAAGTACCCCAAGAAATGATTCATAAATGGTTAAGGTTGGGCATTGTCTCCTGGCTGACACAATGTTTCCAACTATCTTAGTCTAATACCAAGCCATCCATAGCCTACAATTTCTCTAGAAATAGAGGTCGAGTACATTCTTTAGGGCAATAGATGCTTTATTGTCTTACGTACTAGAGAGTAATCGAAGGGCTTCCACTCAAGGACATTAGCTAGAAGTGTTAGGTCAGGTCGGAACTCCCCATTGCCTGCCCCAGGCTAGAACCAGAGAATTAGCAGGAAATACAAGAGATAATATTTTCAAAAGATATATTTATTTATGTGCATGAATACACTGTAGCTGTCTTCAGACACACCAAAAGAGGGCCTCAGATCCACCATGTGGTTGTTTGGAATCGAACTCAGGACCTTTGAAAGAATAACCAGTGCTCTGAACCACTGAGCCACCTCTCTACACACACCAGCAACACATTTGGTGAACATACTTTCTGGTGAACATACTTTCAACTAAACTTCATAAAACAAAAATGAATAAACCCTTTTACTTAGTTAACCATTTATGGTTTTGTCTTGTTAATCAGCTCTTATACAAACTGGGTTTCTAGACGCAGCCAAAGAGACTACATAAGTACTCAAGAGGAAGAAGGAGGCTCTCTCTTAACCTTAGTAAGGAAGAAGCTCATTGTTAAATGTATTGCCAGCATAATTTGACCTCAAAGTGTAAAGAAAGAAATATTTTACCATACTCAGAGAATGTCTAGTCTCAATATTCAGATGACATAAAATTGTGATATGAGATAAACCTGAGTTTAAAGTATTCAAAATTGATAGAGGACCAGACATAGCTTAACAGGCATCATTCTACCAACATGAGTTTGGTCGTGGGAACCCACTTAAAGGTGCAATAATAAAACTTACTTCACACATTTATCCTCTATCATCCACATGCATGTACTGAGGCACATATGCTCACTACATCATGCATATGTATCCGGTAATAATAAACATAAAAATTCTACATTGGAAGACTCCAAGAGACTTGGGTAACAGAAGTACTTCCTCCATTGATTTGGACAAGAAGGCTTAGTCTTAGTCCTTTCAGAGTACTCTAACAAAATTTTGTACACTGGGTAGTTTATATGTTACAATCAACATGGGTTTACTGCTAATGACTCTGGAGGCTAAAAAGACTAAAAACAAGGCATCAAACAAAACATTTGGTGATGGGTGAAGACACATTTACTTTTTTCCTAGATAGAATCTTTGTCCTCTGCTAGCCTGGAGAATGAGTAACAAAGTTCTGATATCTCTTAGTCATCTCATCCATGGGGGATCTGCTCTCATCACAAAACTACTTGCCAAATATCTCTAGCTCCTAATTCTACTTCTTTGCAAGAGATGATGCCAACATATCAATTTGAAGAATCTTTGTCAACAAATACCTACCATGGAGGTTGTGATTGGGAGACACAAAGGTGAAGAACATCAATTATGAAGTAAACTGTTCTTGATCAGTACTTAATGTGTGTCAATGGAAAATGGGTAATGAGTATGTTATGCTATGGCAGGTCTAGAAATGTAGTCATTGCTCAAAACATATAGAAATGAGCGAGTAAAGTATCATGGGTAAGCCTTTTTAATCCAGGAGATGAGTCACAAATTTGGGGGTTAATAGTTGTTGTGGTTTGAATGAAAATGACCACCAAGGACTTGTGGGGGGTGGAACTATTAGGAGTTGTGCCCTGTTGAAAGTAATGTGCCATTGGAGGTTGACTTTGAGATTTCAGAAGCTCAAGAAGGCTCCCCCTGTTGCTCATTCTCTCTCCCTGCTGCCTGCTGATCCAGGTGTAGAAAGCTTCACTCCTTCTCCAGCACCATGTCTGCCTGTGTACCTCCATGCTTCCCACTATGATGAAAATGGACTAAATTTCTAAATCCTGTAAGCCAGTCTGAATTATTTTTTTTCTCCTTGGTAAAAGTTTCCAGGGTCATGGTGTCTCTTTATAGTAATAGAAGCCCTAAGACAAAAATCAAGGAAAAATAGAAAGAAAAACATGTTCCTAACACTGCATATTTATAGTAGTTATTTAGAAGGAATCCAACTTCAAGGATGGCAATCTAGTCCCCAATTTCTATGATCAAATCCAGAATTAGGAAAATTCATATACAAAACAATGTTGAGCATATCAAATTATATAATGCATATCAAGTCCTTAATATTATGAACATTGTGAAATATTCTGCCGATTGTTATATTATTATCATTACAATACATAGTGTATTGTGGAGTATTTTATATGTACTATGAAAATAGTCCTATTTAGTTAGATATGGACACTTTATTTTAAATAATTTTCACTGTATTTTAAATACACTTCTATGATGTGACCATTGTTAATTCGCAAAGGAAATTTAAGCATCCTTACCATCTGCTTCCAAGGCTTGTCATCTTACCATTTTATAATAAGCCTCATTTTATCATTAGTAATATCCTATGAAACCTAGGAGGACAAGATAATATTTGGTATAATTTTGTGAGCATGGTGTGACTCTGTGTAGATAAAATCTGAATTATTTGCACGATGGCAAATCTGATGGTCAAAAGGTTGAATGGGTATTTTTAGAGCTCTTCACTGAATTGATACTGCCCCTAAATCTGTACAGAATGTGATGTTCTATCCAATGAACTGAAAATATTTTTAAAACGGTATTATTGTCCAAGTACATTCAAAATACCATGCTGTTCCCATCTCTTCAATTGAAATATAATTTTTATAAATGAGTGGAAAGCTACAGAGATGTTATAAAGCATAAAGTATCTGACTTGTTGTGGAGGAATGCTAACCTCTGAGCATGACAATGCCATTGATCACTTCTCAGCCACAAGGAAGACCTGTAGTTGTGCAAAGCATTAGACCCTCTAAAGTCCATTGTGGAACTGGGGAGACTTATAGAGACTCACCACTCCTCAAGGATATAGAAGTAGAAACTTGTTGTTGTGGAAGTCCTTTTCATTTGGTGGGGTATCTGATCACCCATAAGTTGTTATGATCTGAATCCATCCTCTTGTTAGTAACACCAGTTGAACACATGGATTAATTATCTATACTTGCATGGAATCAGTTCTTTGGTATGTGGAAGGTACCATATCTGAGATGAACAGATTTTTTTTTTTT
>NC_045030.1:138459191-138460478 GCF_008632895.1 Mastomys coucha | reverse complement strand
TGAACAGATTTTTTTTTTTTTCAGATCGACCCAAGAATAGGTCCCACAGCAACTAGTGTCATCATTGTGTCTGTTCAGTCTTCTTTCAGACTTATATAAATCTGTGTAGTTTTCAGACACTAAAGAAAGGTGAAACCAAGTCTAGAGAGTCATGGATAATATGTGTTACTCATCAACGCTGGACAGAGATAACACTAAAACCTCAGTGACAGTTATGGCACTAGTGGATAGGATTGAGAAACAGAAAAGGAAAGGTTGGCTTTGTAAGTAGCCTTGACATTTTAGAATTATTGACTTGGAGTTGAGTTAAATCGTTTGGTGAAATATCATTATTATAAGTAGGGGATGGATCTCCATAGGTACAGTGCTTGCACAGAGCCCTGGGTTTTAATCCCCAGTGCCAAATAAAATCAGGCATAGTAGTGCAAACTTTAAAACTGCAGCCTTTACAGGGTATCTCTTAACATGCCCCCCACCCACACACAAACATATCAAGGCTCAGGGAGGATCACAGAGGAGGTAGAAAGAATGCAAGAGCCTAAGGAGGAAGAACAATTTCATGAAATGCTGCCCTCAGGACCTAACAGGGCTGTCACAGTCAATATCTTATAACAGATGTGGTTTGCTACACAAGACTTCCACAAGATCAAGCCAGACAAAGTTTTGGTGTAGACAATGTAGATTATTTCCAGGTGGGCCTCACCCTTCACTTCACTGAGGAGGTAGTGGCCTTGAATAGTTAGTCTGAGTGAAACGCTCACTCATTTTTGAGGATAGAGCTACTGGTAATTTTTCTCACACTCAAGTGGATGCCCCTACACTCCTGCATATATGGTCAGCAGTAACCGGGGTCATAAAACACAATATATAAAGTTAAAAGGGGGCATTAGAATGAAAGTGGTGGAGCATATGTATATGTATATATAGATATGTATACATAGATGTTTATATGCATATGTATATATATAATATCATATCATATATCTGGAGGGTTAGTTTCTGAAAGTTGATATAGCGTGAACATCTCTATTTACACACTTCATATAATTCATAATACATTCATTACACATGATGCTAAGAAGAAAATAATGTATATATACTAGTAAAATTAGCTGGGAAACAGTGTTTCAAATGTTCAAAAGATTTATTATTTATTATAGGACTTGTGACAGGTTATGATAAGACAATTTGTTCTGTGAATTTTTTCACTTTTATTTATTCATTTATTTATTTATTTTATTAGATGTTTTCTTTATTTACAATATCTCCTTTCCCAGGTTCCCCTCC
>NC_045030.1:138457204-138458603 GCF_008632895.1 Mastomys coucha | reverse complement strand
ACCTTTGGATTTTTCTTGCCCCTACTAATTGTCAGTGATTATATAACAAAGTATTAGTAGTCAATGAAGTCACTTATATTAATAGGCTGAAATGTCTTTAATGAAATCTGTTATCCATTCTGTGATTTTACTTTCTATACTACATAGTTACTATTTAATATTGTTAACCCATAAGCATGAATTGCTTTTAATATAAAAATTAAAACTGACTAGATAAGCCAGCCACAAGGAAATGATTCTGCTTCCATGGGGTACATAGATTATTCCCAGAAACAAGAAGTGGAATAGTGGTTGCTAGGGAATGTGAGGAGGACAAAATGGTAAGTAAATGTTTAATGGGTACAGAGTTCTGTCTTTGTAAAATGAAAAGCATTCTAGAGATGAGTTGTGTAACCGTGAATTTGTGCAAGATTACTGAGTTGTACACTTTTAAATAGCTAAAAGGGAAATATATTTTAGCAAAATTACATTTCTTTCCCTTATCCTCTGTCTGCACTTTCCTCCCATTTAAATTGCTTTCTGAATGCAATTAGCATAGTGAATCTGAGCAAAATTTTTACTTAAAACTAGAGGATAAATCTGTTTTCTACCATGATATGCAAGGCTCTTCACCTATACCCCTTAACTAACCTCACCTTTTCACACGGCCCTATTTTGACCCTCTCTTAAACCCACCAAATAGCTCTTATTTTTCTGAAATGAGATTTCATTATTCTTGTCTCTGCCCAAAATGGCTTCTCAGAGTCCCTAGTCTGCCTACTGATCACCTCATCTTTCACAATTAAGTCTTACTATCTGTTCTGGGAGGCTTTTTGACTAAGCAGAACACTGACTCTTTTGTCCCACCTCTCTATGTG
The DNA here is from genome assembly GCF_008632895.1 of Mastomys coucha. Taxonomy (NCBI): domain Eukaryota; kingdom Metazoa; phylum Chordata; class Mammalia; order Rodentia; family Muridae; genus Mastomys; species Mastomys coucha. The sequence goes on along the minus strand of NC_045030.1, from coordinate 138,457,746 downwards.
CTCAAAGCACTTCATCACTGTGGGTACCATGCCACATCACAAAGGTTTGTTTATATAGACTAAAAGGATCAGAAGAGTTCATCCTTGTTGGAAAAAAATAAGTGCACCACACAATGTCACATAGCTAGTCATTGGGTTTATAGCAGTATGTTGAGGAAGTAAATGGATATATAAAAAGTATAGACGGATCAGAATTTTTAACCTGTATTTCCACTATTGTCATTAATAAAAAGCCTTAAGGAATCTTTGCATTGCTGGCCATGTAGCATATACCTATGATCCTAGCCCTGAGTAGACTGAAGCAAGACGATCATGAGTTCAAGACCACACTGGGCTCCAAGTAAGACTCTGTCTCAAAAAGGCAGACAGTAACAACCAGGAAACAACAATGTTTTGCGTTGTCATGGCAATACTCCTACCAATATTTAAGGATGAAAAAGCAAGAGGTAAGCATCCTCAACTGATTTAAAGGACCCTTTCTTCTTGCTCCCTTACAGACATGGAAGGGCTCACTTCTCACTCTGAGACCAGAGTGATAGCTT
>NC_045030.1:138455904-138457067 GCF_008632895.1 Mastomys coucha | reverse complement strand
ATGCAAACTAAGCTTGTGTGTGTACGTGAATGTTATTTTGTCATACTTTAATCATATTATAGTAAAAGTAGTCATAGGTACCCTGGCTTGCTGATGGGCTAAAAATTTATAACATTGTTTACATGGGAAACTTGTTTCTGAATTGGGGGGAAAAGTATATCTGTGAAACTTCGTGGTTATATAGAAACACCTGAAAGTGAGTATCTTTGATTGTAGAAAAAGTGAATATGGCATTGCACAGACATAATATCATAGGCATTAGGACTAGATTATACCATTCCTGTTCTACAGTGCCCAAATGGCACATTACCGTGACTACACTAAATTCTATAACAGAGCAATTGAAATAAAGTTGAAAATGCAACTTTCCATTTTGAGGTAGTCTCATAAAAGGTCCATCATCCAATACATCGTATGTTTTATCATGCAAGATACCCCGAACTTGCTTCAGGACACAAGCAGATTATAAAAGTGATGCACTTGCTCTCAACTACTTTTACAATGAAATGTCAGACTATGAAAGTCACTCACTGTCATACTGTTGGGCATTAGGATAAAATATTCTTCAAAATGCAACAGTCTCCTTTAGGACCCATGCTGCATAAACAGATGCATCTAAAAGCCCATATAACCCAAATGGTTATTTCTGGCTATTCCCCTTTCCACATCCAAATGTTTGTGATGTATTGCTCTGCAGTTGATGGTTACGAAGCAGGGCACAGGACTTTAGAGGAAGCAGTTCATTCACTGACACTACACAGAAAAGCTGATGAAAGAGGCTTTCTTTTTTAAAAAAATATAGAAAGGAATATCAAATTGCTTTTAAGGATCACCCATTTTCTTGTTAGTAAAAACAATCACGGTTATCTGTCAAATACTACTGACAGTCTGTCAATCACAATACAACCCCACCCCTCTCTATTTTCAAGAGCTTGTCTTCTTATTGTAAAATTAGCTTTTAACTATTTCCAAAGCAACAGAATTATATTGCTGCTCTGTGTGGCTGAGATGTGTGACAGGTCCTTTGGATTGCAATTCCAAGGCCCCAGTTATGACCTACCAGCTAACACACTCTCTTCATTCAATAGAGCCTTGTGTCTACATAATGTCAAACAAATGGTAGGGCACTGAACAAATAATGAGCTGATTCAGAAACCTGCAGA
>NC_045030.1:138455315-138455876 GCF_008632895.1 Mastomys coucha | reverse complement strand
TTGAAAACTTAAAATTCTTCTGAGAAGCACACTGAGGTCTACACTGTGGCCATCTTGTGATATACAGGGATTGTCTGGGTCATTTCCCTCATCTTGTCTAGGTACCTGATACCAAGCATGCTGAGAACTTTCATTCCTTAAATATTTCAATTAATGAAAACCAAAGAAAGACTCACAGGATTTTTAGAAGTAGACTAAATTTAGATATTTCTATTAATATTTTAATTATGTGTTTCACAAAAGTTTAAAAGAATCATGGTACAGAATATATACATATATATATACACAATTATATATTCTAAGTATGAGATTAGCCTACACTATATAAAAAGTACATGGACAACATGAGTTACATTATGAGAATGTGCCCCCCAAATAATAACAGTAACAACAGCACAATAACAACAAAAGAGAATGAAAACACCTTGCAAGAGCAGAGGAAATGCCTACTAGTAAATATCTACTGTAAGAAATAGCAAAGTCTCTCTGTTCGATTATGTTATAGTCTGCTTATGCAAACAAGCCACAGTTCTTGCTGTACTAGCAAAGCTGCCCATATTA
>NC_045030.1:138451836-138455304 GCF_008632895.1 Mastomys coucha | reverse complement strand
TTATGTTATAGTCTGCTTATGCAAACAAGCCACAGTTCTTGCTGTACTAGCAAAGCTGCCCATATTAAATGTGACAATAGACCCAGTAGTCATGATAGGAATGTTGGGAATGGATAGTGACTGAACATGCATTTTGTTGGAAATTGGAGGGGAGTATAAAGAGTGAAAGTATAATCCAGAGGTAAACAAATACAGACATAAGGGAGACAAATTTTAGCCATTTTTAAATCAGAACCCAAGATTCAGAATCTCTGTCATGTTCCCTAAACACATCAGGCATTTTTCTGCCGCCCTTTAAAGTCCCCTTAACATATGTGTATGGTGGTTTGAATGAAATAGTCCCCTATAGTTCTTAGGCAGTGGCACCATTAGGAGGTGTGACCTTGCTGGAGTGGGTATGTCACTAGGGGTGGGCTTTGAGCTTTCAGATGTTCAAGCAAGGACCAGTACACACACACAGACACACAGACAAACACACACCACATATTATATATATATATATATATATATATATATATATACATATATATATATGTTGTACATAGACATATATATATATATATGTATATATTAAATGTTACTCCAAGAGTATCATAGGCTATGGCAATCAAGAGGAGTACCCTGTCTCCTCCATGATGTGGGGCAGGGATAAATTCAAACACCAGTTGTCTTAGTTAGTTTACTGCTGTGATGAGACACCATGAGCAAAGCAATTCTTAGGAAAGCATTTCATTAGGGTTGGCTTACAGGTCAGAGGTTTATTCCACAGTTGTCACCATGGAAACCATGGTGACATACAGCCAAACTTGGTGCTGGAGAAAGATCTGCGTTCAACATCTGGATCAGCAAGCAGCAGGCAGAGGGAGGGGTTTGTCATTGGGCCTGGCTTGAGCATCTGAAAGCTCAAAGGCCACCACTGATGAGACATTCTCACAATGTAACTCATGCTGCCCTTGTATGTTTTGTATAGTGTAGGCTAACCCCACACTTAGAATACTTTTGCCTGGTCTATATAGCTAGTTCCAGGTTACTGTGGACTCTAGAGTAAGGCTCTGTCTCAAAATTAACAAAAGAAAAGCAAAAAAGAAAATGATTGTAATGAATGTGAAATGAGTTGATACATAAGAAGTATATTTGTCAAATTGTTCAGCACACAGCAAGCATTAAATGTTAGATATTAAAACTGTAATTCTACCCAGGCAGTGGTGGTGCAAGCCTTTAATCCCAGCACTTGGGAGGCAGAGGCAGGCAGATTCTGAGTTCAAGGCCAGCCTGATCTACAGAAGTGAGTTCCAGAACAGCCAGGGCTACACAGAGAAACCCTGTCTCGGAAAAAAAAACAAAAACAACAACAACAACAACAAACTATAATTCTAATGCCAAATCAAAAGGACAAAATATATTAGAAAGGCCAAGTTACATTTATCTCACCAATTGCACTCTTAGAATTTTTCACTTAAAACATACCTTAAAGAGCAGCTAAGGTGGTTCAGCAAGTAAAGGGACTTGTTGCCAAGCCTTATAATCTGAGTTTGATTCCCCAGGATATACATGGTGGAAGGAGACAACTGAGACCCATAAGTTGTTCTCTTACGTCCACAAGAATTCTGACATATTCACCCACCTCTGCCGTGGATGGATACATACATACATACATACATGCATGCATACATACATACATACATACATACATACAAACATACATAGATTCACTTAGAGAAAATCAACTCCTAATTTTCTTTGATTTACAGAATCTTGAGAATCTGGCAAAATGTGGTGGAAACTCCCCAAGAAAAACAACACTGTAGTGGATTGAATAATGGTTCATAATGTATTCTTAGCATAATCTCTAAAACAGATGAACATAATGTACCTGGAAAAAAGAAAGCCTTCACAGATGTCGTAAATTCTGGATCTTAAAATGAGGAGGTCATCTTGGATTTTCCAGGTGGGTCCTAAATCAAATATCCTAGTGTCCTTAACCTCATAGTGAAAGGAAGAAGAGAGGAGGCAGTGAAAGAAAAGGAAGAGATGGAACCGATAAAGCTACAGGTCAAGAAATGCTGGTAGCCACTACTAGGAACAAGACACATAGGTTACTCTAAAACCTCCTTAGGGACCTTGACGCCACTAGAACCTTGCTTTGGATTTGGATGTCCAGTCCTGTGGGGCGGGGGGAGGATAGGTTCTCTTGTTTTTGTAAGTCACCAACTTCATGGTCAAATTTGTTCTCTGTTTATTTATTTATTCATTCATTCATTCATTCATTCATCCATTCATTCATTTTACATCCCAATCACTGTCTTCCCTCCCAGTCCCCTACTCTCAGAGTCCCTCCCACTATAGTCCCTCCCCTTCTCTTCTCCTTTTGGCACAAGTCTCTGCAGGGTTAGGTTCATCTTCTCCCACTGAGGGCAAACAGATCAGCCCAGTTAGGAGAACTTTTTCCATAGACAGGCAACAGAATCAGAGAGAGCCCCTGCTCCAGTTGTTGGGGGAATCACAAGGAAAACTGTGCTACACTTTTACTACATATGTGTTAGGGGCCGTGGAGGCTTAGTCTTTGAGAGCACCCAAAGATCCAGGTTAGTTTACCCTGTTGGTTTTCCTGTGGAGTTCCTATCCCCTTTGGGGCTTTCAATCCTTCCTACAACTCTTCCAAAAGAGTCCCTGCACTCCACCCAATGTTTGACTGTGAGTATCTGCATCTGTTTCAATCAGCTGCAAGGCAGAGCGTCTCATAGGACAGTCATGCTAGGGTCTTGTCTGCAAGCAGAACAGAGCATCATTATTTCTGTCAGGGATTGGTACTTGTGCACGTGGTGGGTCCTAAGTTGGGCCAGTCATTGGTTGTCCATTCCCTCAATCTCTGCTCCATCTTTGTCCCTGCATTTCTTTTAGACATGACAAGTTTTGGGTGAAAAGTTTTGTGGCTGTGCTGCTGTCCTTATCCTTCCACTGGGGCTCTTGCCTGGCTGCAGGACTGGACTTCTCAGGTTCCATATCCTCACTGCTACGAGTCTCACCTAAGGTCACCTTCCTTGACTCCTAGGAGCCTCCCCAATCCCAGGTCTCTGGCACTCCCTAGAGATTTCCAACCCCTCCCATGCCCACACCCCCACACAGCAGCTTCATATTTCAATTCATTATCCTGGTCTTCTGGCCCTCTCTCAAGTCCCTTCCCATACTGATCCTGATCCCCCCATTTCCCTCCTCCTCCCCTCTCCCACCCGGTTCCCTCTATACAACTATTTCAATTCCCCTTCTAAATGAGATACAAACATCTCTTCAGCCTTCCTTCTTGTTTAACTTCTTGGGTCTGTGGGGTATATTATAGGTATTCTGAACTTTTTGGCTAATATCCACTTATCAGTGAGTACATACCATGCATGTCCTTTGTGGTCTGGGTTACCTCACTAAGGATGATGTTTTCTAATTCCATTCATTTGCCTGCAAAATGCATGATAC
>NC_045030.1:138449344-138450460 GCF_008632895.1 Mastomys coucha | reverse complement strand
TGAAGATCTTTTCTGTAGAATGCCTTTTTGTCTTATTGAGAGTGTGTCTTTTGCCTCATAGAAGCTTTTCAGTTTCATGAGGTCCCATTTATCAATTCTTGATCTTAGAGCCTGAGACATTGATGTTCTTCGGGAAGGTGTCTCCTATACCAATGAGTTCAAGAATATTCCCCACTTTCTGTTTCATTAGATTTACTATTTTTATGTTGAGGTCTTTGATCCACTTGGACTTGGGCTTTGTGCAGAGTGATAAATATGGGTCTATTTGCATTCCTCTACATGCAGGTAGCCTCTTAGTCCAGCACCATTTGTTGAAGATGCTTTCTTTTTCCCCTCTGTATGGTTTTGTATTCTTTGTCAAAAATCAAGTGTCCATAGGTGTGTGGGTTTATTTCAGGGTCTTCAGTTTGATTCCATTGATCAAACTGTCTGTTCCTATACCAATACCATGCAGCTTTTATCACTATTGCTCTGTAGGACAGCTTGAAATCAGGGATGGTGATTCCTCCAGAAGTTCTTTTATCTGTTCATGATTGTTTTAGCTCTCCTGTTTTATTTTCCATATGAAGTTGAGAATTGCTCCTTCAAGGTCTGCAAAAGATTGTGTGGGAATTTTAATGGGAATTGCAGTAAACTACTAGAAGAAGCTCAACAGACATTCTCCAAGATGTTGATTCCAGACAGTCTGGAGCCCAGGTAGGGAAACATTGCTTTAATCCTCTCTTATCACTCAGTACTCTGGGACCAGAGACTAAGATAAACCCAGAGTTAAATTTTGGCTTTGTGGAAGGGGGGGCGGGGCTGCTGTTTACAACCCAAAGGAACTGGTGAGATAAGAAAAGCAGCTGGATCCCAGGAAATGTAGATCAAATAGTAGGGCAAGACTCATCAGCATGGGAGTTCTCCTACTTCTCCAAGATCTCTGCTTTTCTCTACCCAAAGACTTACAAACTAGAGAACATAGTCATCTTGAAAAAACTTTTTAAAGAGTACATGCAAACATTACACAATGGTAGTGGACACACCATTTATACAAGTGAATTTAGACCCTGAAGACAGGCAGACTAAAAAGATAGTCTGCCAAGCCAGCCTAATATAGCTATCTCCTGAGAGTCT
>NC_045030.1:138448737-138449334 GCF_008632895.1 Mastomys coucha | reverse complement strand
TGCTAGATGCCGAGGAAATTCTAAAATAAAACAGGTCCTTTTCTTCCTTCCAAACAGGATTCAATTTTCTCTGAAGGCTTAGGAAGTTTATGGAGGTTTACAAATATCCTTGCCCAACTACTGACGTTTACCAACTCCATCTATATTTTCTGTTCTTTTCTTTTTTTCAAGACAGGGTCTCTATAGTCCAGGCTATCCTGGAACTCACTCTGTAGACCAGGTTGGCCTTGAACTCAGAAATCCACCTGCCTATGCCTCCCAAGTGCTGGGATTAAAGGTGTGCGCCGCCACTGAGTCCATATACATAGAATATATAGAGGCCCTAAAGATTTGATTTCACCTAGTATTTCAGAAACATCTTTCATACATCTCCTCCCAGTTCAGAGATGACCAATATGAACAACTTGCATTTTCTTTCCTGACCTTATGTTTCCCGATGAATTAATTCATATTCTCAGTAACATCTTCTCTGTTCAAAATGGAAGAACTCCAACATATGCTTTATGAAACTCTGTGAAGAAACCACACTGTGGCACTGTTTAGTTCCCAGAATTTAATAAAATGCACAGTTTATTTTATGTCATGATATGAACCATT
>NC_045030.1:138445853-138448011 GCF_008632895.1 Mastomys coucha | reverse complement strand
TTTTCCTGTTCATTTTCTTGGTTCCAACAGACACATGTTGAACATGTACCTTAATGTGTCACATCTACTCTTTCATGTGGTCTTTAGCAACTCATGAAGAACACCCTGGCATTCTAACTGTAACTAGAAGGAAACAGAGAATCAAGGAGTGGTCATAACTTGTCCATAGGCAGATAGCAGAAAGATGTCAAAGTTAGAACTAATTTCCTATGTTTCTGTTTCTCAGTTTGATAATATTTCTTCAATACCACACTGACTTACTAGATTTGTTCTAGATGGAAAGAATTCCTCCTACATGCAAAACTCACTCAGAGTCTTATAGGATGATACATAAGTACCTTAGCCTCCCCTTATCCTCCAAGGTGCATTCTAAAGTCAACAGTGGTTGTATGTATCCACAGAAAATGTTAAACCCTAGATATTCTATGTTTTCTCCTATGCATATATAACTATGATAAAGTTTAGTTTATACGTTAGACATAATACTATGGGCTACATGTAAAGTGTCCCTGAGAGGCTCATGTTTTAGACAACTCTTCCTCATCTGATTTGGAGGAAAGGCTATGGAGCCTTTCAATCTTTGGGCTACCTAGAAGATGATATTTTGTGTGTGGATCCAGTGGAGATGGTATCAGGCTTACTAGAAGTCTGTACTCACTTTTGTTTCTGACCCATGCTCCCACTCTCTGTGTTCTAATTTAACCTCGCACAGCTATGGATGCAGCAGACACAGGCACTATGCCTTAATTGTGAGCCAAAATAAATATTTCTTCTGTCATGCGTTTAGTGAAAGCAATTAGAAAGGTCACTAATATACTAAGTAAAAATTAAACAATAACACTTAATAAAAATAGAACAATGATAACAATGCAGTATCTGGTGCATCTGGGGTTCTTTGTTAAGCCAACTGGAGGCTACTTAAATACAAGCATAGGTGATATGGCAACCAGCTTTATTAAGTTGCTTACAAGTGGGTAGTGTTCACAGCTTAGGCTAAAGGGATGATTCATTTCCTTGAGAATAAGGAGAAGGACAGTGTGAGACTTTCTTATGCTACTCAAAATCATACAATGCAAAGCTTACGAATTTGTTTTTATCTCAATGTATATCATTCTGTGCCCTACACTGATCTGGTGTTCACTATATTGCCCACATTGACTTCAAACTTACAATAATCCTCTTGCCTTAGCCTCCCAAGGGTTGGTATTACAGTGTGAGGAAGCTTGTCAGATTTAACTTTTTATTTATTGCGAATTCTATTATCTTTCTAACTCTGATTGGCCTTGTGGAACTAATGGTATGGAAAACAAAATCATGCTTAAGACATGACTAGTGCAGAGCATGTCTATGTTCCCTAAGGACTTAAAATCTATTCTCATAAATACATAACAAGTAGTCACTCCCCACCTGCATGACCAGACTGTGGTACAAGCTGTTCTGCCCAGTGCTAAGGCATGAGAGCCATCAGGATTGGGGAGAAGGAGAAACTGCCACTGTTTTCACTCAGATACTGCCTTGTAAATGAAATTCTGAAGACCTATTTCCTTTTAAATATCTGTTTTTTCTCAGAAAGCAGTTGCCCTCTGTTCACTTCCTCAACTCCCCTCAATTCCCTAGGAACTTAGCTGTTTCATTTAGTTGTATTATTTCCCTGTTGGAAAAGAAATCTTTTCATAGCCAGTGCTTGCTCTGCCTAACAATGAGAAGTTTCTATAGATACATCTGATATTTTCTCTTTGTTCATAGCATCCATAAAATCCCACACACTAAGACCTTCTCCAATTTTTAGACCATCTGCAAAGTTCATGCCTTCCTTTTCTCTATCTACTAACTCTCCCTAAGATAATACAATATTAGCCTCTCATATGCCACCATAAACATGTCCTAATTATTCACCCACATATTTCTGTTACACAGACTTTGAAGAATACACTATGTATGGATATTAGTCATACAGAATTTGAACCATTCCCCTCAAGAAATTCATTGTGAGAGATACAGATAGCCAAGCTGTCTTGGTTCAGGTTACTCCTGCTGTGCTAAAACACCAGGATCAAAAAAAAATGGAGGCTTAAAAAATTCATTTGCCTAAGGATTCTGCATCACAGTTCATCACTGATGGAAACCAAGACAGACACAAACAAGCAGGAACCTGGAG
>NC_045030.1:138444879-138445343 GCF_008632895.1 Mastomys coucha | reverse complement strand
AACACATTGTATACAATAGCACTGGGAGAGATAGAGAGAACACAGTATGTACAATAGCACTGGGACATGAACAGACTGCTATGTCAATAGAGCACAAGGTAAGAGCCGGGAAGAAAAGTGGCATAATCTAGAAATAAAGCTTGTCAGTCAAGTTTGTGCTTTATTGTGAAAGGAAGGTTGAACATTACTGAATACTTATGAATAGAACAGCAGTGGTGGAACTCAGACAATACTACTCCTGAAGTATGGCATCTTTGCACCCTGAATACTATCAGTTAAAAGAGGTTCAGCAAATCCCAGAAACCAAGTCTCACCATTTGACCCTTTGTTTCTCCCAATCATTTATCCCCAAAGTAAGTTATAGAAAGCAGGACTTGTATGGATCCTTCAAGATGGGTTCGCAGAAATTAGAACCCCTCTTTGTCAAAGAAAAGCACAAAAATGTCCTTTTTCTCTCAGTCTAA
>NC_045030.1:138434324-138443562 GCF_008632895.1 Mastomys coucha | reverse complement strand
AGCCCATAAAGACATTGATGGGGGACTTAGTTTATTGCCTTGCTTTTTCCTTGATTATTTGTGTTTATTGTCTTACATATGCCTACTCTTAATTTTAAAAGAATAAAAAGAGATTTTTTTCTGAGACATTTGGGCCTTCATAACCTAGTGCTCTTGTGTAACTTAAAATTGTTACTATATTCTTTTTTGTTCTAGGGATCAAATGCTGGGATGTATGCATATTTAGCAACTACTCTACTACTGAGCTACATCCCTGCCCAACTAACACACCCCCAGCATCACATAGAACCTTAGTTCAGCAATTTTGCTATGGTATTGCACACTTCCACTTATATAGTGGAAAGATTTATTTGTGTATTTATGAAGCACATCTTTCAATGATGTGACTGATGGACTTGAAGGTGAGATTGGAGAAAATCATAAAGTAGTGGAAGCCATGGGTAATAAGAGCCTAAAAATTGAACAGGGACTCTGGCCATGGAATAGTAACTTGAGGTATTTGTGTGACTGATGAACAATAAGTAGTGAGAGAGCAGGGATATTTTTGTTGTTCTGCTGTGGTTCTAGCTTGGGTAATTAGGCAATTAGATCCACAGTGATAGCATTCACAATGAGAGAAGATGTAGGCAAAGGCATATGACAATTTATGTGACTCATTCTACTGTTCCAGCAGGTTATTTGATTCAAGGATCTTCAAAAGAAATCTGGGAGATGTTATTGTGCTTGGAGTCATTACTCACAATGTTCCTTGTCAGTTTTTGAGACAAGAAAACATCTTTGCCTGCTGGTTTAAAGATGTAGTTCCATTGGTAAATAGTTATGTTGCATGAATGTCTAGAGTCAATTCCAGCAGTGCATAAAACTCTTGTGATGCCTCACGACTGTAATCTAAGCCCTCAAAAGATGGAGGTAGGGCGATCAGAAATTCAAGATAATTTTGTTTACAAAGCTAGTTTGTGCCCAGGCTGGGATACGTGAGACCCTGTCATATATTTATATCTTGGGCTTCTAAATTCTTGAGACTGTGAAAATAACTTTCAACTGTCTCTGAAACATTTTCATCCTAGCCCAGGGTAACTCCACTTGACCTAGCAAGTGTGCATTGTATCATTTGTAAATTGTGATAGATACTACTGTTAAGGTATTCCTCATAGGGTAATACAAGACCTAAGAAAATGGAGCTTGGTACTTGTCAGTCTTGCTCCTGGCTAAATACCACACATGCACCAAGGACATTGGATGGCTTCCAAAACCTCCTAAAGAACAAGTTCCAATTGCCCTGGATGGCATTCAAGTTCCTCAATAATTTCTTCTAACCTTACATAAGTAAACTCAACTTTTGCAAACGCACATAGAAACTGTCTGGTACAACTAGGCCAGTCTATTTTCTTGTAGTGCAAACAAACCGGACGGTTTTACAGTAGAACTTTAATGATGTTATTATTTATAGAGGCAGAAAAATGTGAAAAATTTCCTCACCTATAATAAGCATCACAGCTGACAGCTACTTTACAAATTAATGAGGGAAAGACTTAACCAATTTATCGAACCAAAATTTACAATGGCACAATTTTCAACAGTGAAGGCCCAAGGACCCAAGGAAAACAATTCGGTACTCAAGGGAAGGATGGACGTCTATGTAGAAATGAGATTTCGGAAAGGGGAATGATATCTGAGAGATAGACTGAGGGCAGAACCCAGAAAGGCCTGTCCAGTCAGACTTTTCTTGGTCTTTTTAAGGAACCATCTTCCCCTGTGAATATGGTGGAGAGGAGAATGTGGCCTTGCTAGATTTTGTGTCCTGCTTTGGGGAAAGGAGGATCTGGTCTTCCTGCGATTCTCTTGGGAAAGAAGAATTGGGCTTTTCATGGTTTGCTTTAGAGAGGGAAAAAAGAGGTCAGGAAAACTGGGGGGCCGAAGGGAAGAGAGGAGAAAGAGAAAGGGAGAGCCTGAGACTGGGCATCTGCAGATCGCCAGCCAGGAGATGCGCCAAACGTGCTGCTTCAGCACACTCTGTACGGCCAGCTTCTGTGTCTGCACGTGTGCTGTGCTCCTTCCTTGACTGACATCCTCTAGCCCATCTCACTCATTCACAGACTGGTCGCCGACTGCCTACTGTGCATCCTGATCCAGTCCATAAAGCTATTTCCAACTGCTTCCCTACTTTTGGAAAACGGGTTACAGTGCCCATGTGTTCATAAATGGAAATGAGTGTGAAAAGTGAACATGGGACAATCAGGAAAAATTATATAAAATGCCAGCAATTCGGTCACATGAATTGTTTCAGTGAACCCCCTGTGTAGTTATTTAAGCATCTTGTCTCACTTGTGATGGCCGAGGTTCCGGACACTGGGTCAAAGTTGAGACTTCAAGGCACCATCTTATGTTAAGTATTTACTAGTCCTTCCGTATTTTTGTTTGGACTAAGGGCTAATGTTCTTTAGAGTTGGCCATTATTTGTTAAGCAAGGCCATCCGTGATAACTGTGAATGTAGCGCACCAGGAAAACCAATGAGAGTAAGATTAAATTCGGCCAAAATACATTTTAGCAGAGATTAGCCCTTCTGCTGAGTAAGCTGAGCCCCAGTAAACTGATCCTGTCTTCTTCCAAAGAGCTATGGAAATAAATCACCTTGTGGGTGAAACAGAGTTAGCCTTCGCTTGCAAGGGGATTTTAAGTGTCTCTGTGGTTTAGCTGTCTGAAAAAAAAAAAAAATCCTCCTGTGTTTAACATCTGCTCTGTCTTCAAATTACCCTGAGCATTTTTCAGAGACTCTGCGAACATGAGCAAGGAGCCCTCAGTTTGTAAATTGTCCACCAAAGCCAAAGGGACATTAATTAGATGCAGGAAGAGCAGGAGGCAGGGACCTGGTTTGCAAAGGAAGTTAGTTTATTCTCTGGGAAAGAAGTGAAACATGAGTTCAGGGAAGAAAAAAGATCTTTTAAATGCTCTGTGGCTAGACTACCAAGTAAGTGGAAGGGATAGAAGAGACAGGAAAACAGGGTGATAAAGAGGTCAAAAATTTCCTGTGACACTGGAAGGGAAGATGACTCGGTCACCACTACCTCAAAACACTTTGAAGAAAGCTTTCTCTGGGAAGCTCTATATACTAAATACTTTAGACTTTGTGAGCTCCTTTTCTGTAACCTCTGTCATGTTTCACTGTTTGATACATCCAGACATTTAAAACATGTAATAAATTAAATAATCTTGAGCAGAGTTGCCTAAAACAGCAGCCACTGAGAAAATGATTTTTTGCCTATCCTTGTTCAAGAGCATAGCAATTGTTCACATTCTGATTCCATGTCAATTTGAAGACAAACTCATTGAATAGCTATGGCCCAATAGACAAAAGAGGCATTCGAAGTCTAGGGCAAAAATAGTCATGATTCAAAATGAGCGAAAGACTTATTCTGGCCCTACCTGACTGCTCCCAGCACGGTGAACTAGCTGGAGAGGGAACATGTTGAGTAAATCTAAGGGTCTGTGCAAAAGCTGTATAATGTGGAAAGAGGCGAAAAAAACCCACTGTTGAGTGTGATTTAAACAGGACACTGAGCATCTGGCCAAATTCAAGCTGAAGAACTCCCCAGGGAACCTTGAGCACAGACTCAAGCCCAGGCTGGAAGCTGAGGTCAAGGGGAGAGAGGTTTTATTTTATTTTTTTCTTTTTAACCACCAAGGCAGAGAAAGTTCTGGATTTTGTATTGTAATTACCAATTGGAGGCAGAGCTTTGGGAATAAGTGAAATCTCTGCAAAATGTAACTTACCTACCTGGGATCCATCTAAAATACTTCATAAGGTAAACCTTGGTGCATGTAAAGAAATTATGCCTGAGAAATTGGAGTCTGGGGACATTGGGAGTTCTGGTGCTGAGGATGGAGAGGTTGGCAATGTGCCCTTTCCCTCCCTCCACAACTTTTCTCTGGGACAACAAAGCAGGCTCGGAAGGTAGAAGCAAGGCAGCATGGGAAAAACAAGAAAACCTTGATAATAAGCTTTTGAGAAAGCAAAGGAGGGGCTCCCCTAGATGCTGACTGAACAGACCGGAGGGCAACAAGTCTTAAGCCAAGATCAACTTGTCAAGATAGGAAGAACAATGCTCTTGCCCCCACCCAGCAATAGCATGAGGCTAGGGGGTTTAAGCCAGGATCAATTCTTGGAGCCTTCCTGGGAGGGGAGGGAGGGGCAGCGTGGGTGGTAACCACACTAACCACAGGTGTCCTGAAAATAACCATTGACTCCATTTTCTAAGGTGTTTTCTTAACTGTTGTTTGATCTGAAGCTCACAACAAGACAGTACAATACCAAGACATGACAGTGATTGTCTCCGTTTTTGTTTTCCAGAAAAAAATAAAGATTGCCGCTCAGAAGGGTTAAGCCACTTGTTTAAGTCTGCACAGCTTATATAAGTAGCATTACCAGAGCCAAATCCCTTCTTCTTGCCCCCGTCTCTGTCTCCCACTTCTGTCTTAGTTCAGTTTGTTTTGTTTTGTTTTGTATTTTGAGATAAGCTTTTGCTAATGCAGCTCAGAATAGCACCCCCCCCAACTCCTGCTTCTCCTGCTTTGCTTTTCCTTCTTCTAGGATTATAGGTGCCCATGACCACCCCAGCTTTTAGTTCAGTTTTTAATTGACATCCTAATTATTCATATTTCTGGGATATAATGTGTTTTTTTTCTCTACATCTGTTCACATTGTTTAATAATCACATCAGTCTGTTCAATACAGCCATCACTTACTTACCATTTCTTTGTGGTAAGCATATCAAAAAAAAATCTTGTAGAAAATTTGAAATCTATAATGCATTAGTGTTAACTACAGTTATCCCAGTATACAATATGGTAGCCAAGGCAGTTTCTCTCTAAATGTAGGTTTGTACATGACAAACAATGGCTCCCCTAGATTACCAATACAATACAGCTTTTCCACCTGGAGAAGAAATGACTAAAAGAGTACATGCTTGGAAGAAGTGACCCAGTTGGAAGAAGCACAAATGACCAACTAGACAAGAAGGGTGGGAAAGCTAGGGAAAAGAAGCATTTCAGAGAACCATTCATGAAAAAAAGGCTTTTAAATTGAACCTATTGTGAATCCAGTGTCTGTGTTTCGAGGAAACAGGGAACTGAGGTCTAAAGAAAAAAAAAACTGCTGAGGACAACCAGGGAAAATCACAACATGGAAGGTAGGACAGTTTGAGGAGTTATGTAGGACAGAGAGCACTCTAAAGGAGTTGTTTTTGTCACTTGCGGTGAGAGTAGTTGCCTCGAATCTGACTTAAATGCAAAATAAGATTATAAATTTCTCAGTTCCAACAAAATAAAACAAAAATGGTGTTATCGTGGAACAATTCCTATATTCCCCGCAAATCTTTACGTACTATTTAGTATATGATCCAAATAACAGGTTGTAGGTTTAGCAGACAGAGCTGCTAAGCACATGTTATCAGCACCTCAGGAGAACCTACAGTTGAGCCTGCTATGCAAAATAATTGTCCCAAAGCAATGTGATAAGTCATCTGACAGAAATAGGAACTCAAAGGACAATGGAAAGGAGAAGAGAAGTATGACCTGTGCTTCTAACTCAGCTCTAGCTCTCTGGACACCTTCACCTAAAGCCTGCACTGCTCCTATAGGAGGAGAGACACAGTCATTGAAATGCGGGCAACCCGATATCTCAGGAAACAGGACACTTGGTGAAATTAAGCACATAACATGTGAAACATAAGTCACGACTCTATTGTTTCTGTAGGAAGGTAAAACTTGCCATTTTAAACAATCAAACTAGAAAATAATGAACCACAGGGAGCTAAGAACTGCATGTCCCTCTCCCAAACTGACCCCAGTCTTCTGGAAAAGAGACTGTAGAAGTAGAGAGTTGTATCTGGGGAGATGTCTGATCGTATAAATTTGCCTAGCAACCTGACTTTCATCACCTGAGAGTATATAAAGATGGAAAGAGAGAATCCACTCCACTACCACATTGTTCTCAGGCCTGCACACTCAGCACGCACAGCCATATACATAAAATAAACACACATTAAAGATAATATATACAATTTAAAAACTCTAGAGGGATGGGATATCATGCTTGTGAGAAATGCTTGGTTGGTTAATGTCACCTGACTAAGAACATGACAAGAGGAGTTGTCTGGAATGTCAAGAGTCCACATTCATGCTCTCTGACCCTAGAAATAGTGAGAGGAAAGTTCATCCAAATGAGGTGAAATGGACCACCCTACACTGATCTTTACCATGCAGGTAGTTGCTATGGTGTAAACCATAATAGGAACCAACACTCAGTCAGGATGGAATGGAATAAATAACAAGAAGATCAAATACTTTGTTTCAGCCATTTACTGTCCATTATACAGAAATGACCCAGATTTGCTTGAGTTTTACAGGAGAAATTATTACCTTATTAAAATATAGTAGTACTAGGGCTGGAGAGATGGCTCAATGGTTAAGAACATTGGCTTCTCTTCTAGAGGAACCAGGTTCAATTCCCATCATGCACAAGGCTCAAAACTGATGAGGGAATACAACACCCTCTTCTGGCCTATATAGGTACTAGAAATGCATAGCCACAGACTTCTATGCAAACACTCATACCCATAGAATAAATAAGTAAAATTAAATTATATATAATAGTACAGTTATTACTATTATAGCTCCCAAGAAATCATGAATCCTTACAAATCCTCAAATACTTACCTTCCATTCCAACATCCCTTCAAGATGCAACATTAAAAGCAGGAAGTTAGCAGTCTGAGACTTAAAAAGATTACATTGATTTATTGAATTTCACACAACTAATTGACTATGTGGATCCTAATCTAGTTCCATGTAGTTGAAAATCTCTTTTTTTTTTCCATTTTATTAAGTTGTTCCCTTTACCCCTCACTGGACCACCCATTCCCAGTTTATCCACAGCATGATTGTTCTAATATGCCAAGATGTCTGTTTCTCTCAAGACTCCATCTTTTCACTCAGGTCCTGGCAAAACACTGTAAAAATTGTAGAGATATGTGCAGCTGTGCCCACATGACCTTAAATTTCTTAGCATAATCGGAAATTTAGTAACTTATCTGCCTAAGAATTTTCAACATTTTGGTAAAACCATTCATTGCTTTAGATTTGAGACTACTCATTAGGGAGAGTAAACTTCATGGCTGCCTTGGTGACCAATTTTTTGTTTCACAGAACTAAGAGGCAGTCCTGAGTTTGAGCTCAGTGTGGCCTTCATAGAATATTCTAGTCTAGCTTGTGGTACAAGCCTGAATCTGTTTCATGTAAAGAGAGAAAAGACAAAGAGAGAAGGAGAGAAAGAGAGAAGGAGAAGGAAAGAAAGAAAGAAAGAGGAATAAAAAAAGAATGATGGTAGATAGATAGATAGATAGACAGACAGACAGATAGGTTGGTAGACAGAGCACATGCGCTCTGGGTAGCTTGTTGTGCACATTATTACAAAGAGCTGTGTGAACTAATATTTGCATATACATGTCATTTTGTCCTTGCCACCATCTTCTCACATAGGTGCTATTGGTATCCATATTTTATTATATTTTGTTGTGTTTTGTTTGTTTGCTTGAGACCAGGTCTAACTATAAAGACAATCATATAGACTGAAATCATATAGATGCAGCATCCCCTGACTCCTTCTAGGATTAAAATTGTGTGTCATCACACCTAACTCATTTTATTTTGTTTTGTGTGT
Source organism: Mastomys coucha (assembly GCF_008632895.1). Classification (NCBI taxonomy): domain Eukaryota; kingdom Metazoa; phylum Chordata; class Mammalia; order Rodentia; family Muridae; genus Mastomys; species Mastomys coucha. Next base: position 138,435,844 of record NC_045030.1, on the reverse strand, counting down.
GTGTGTGCTTGTGGGTGTGGTGTGTGAGAGCCACATTTTTTTCTTTTATCCCACTTTAAGAGGGCCAGGCTTACAGATGCATGTTGCATATTTAGTTTTCCATGGGTTTGAGGGGAAGAGTATCAACTCAGGTCCTAACCCTTGTTCTGTAGGTTCTATAACAGAGCCATTTCCTTGGCCTGGTACCCAGATTTTAGAGCTGAAGAAATGAGAACCCAAACCTTGCCCAGAGTTACAGAGATAGTGCATGCCATAACCAAAACAAAGCAAAAGACATCTTTGGGATGTTTCAACATCCACCTACTTGCTGATAAGACTGAATGAGGTGAGCCTAACATCTAGTTCCTAAAAGCACCAGACCAAGTCCATCATCCTGCCTCCTGGAATGCTTTATGGCTTCGCATCAGGCTTCAGGCCAGGACCACTTTCCAGTTAATCCTTACAACAATCCCTTATAGCAAAGAATTTGCCCTGGTTTTAAAGGTGAGGAAGTTGCAGTCCATGATGATTAAAGTAATTTACCTCCTCATTAAATTGTGTCTCTGTGTTGGAATCCAGGCTTGGGTGACTAGGGAAAAATCTCTGTGCCTTTTCTACCAGAGCTCACAATTATGGCTTACTATTTAACCCTTCCTAGGTTAGGTATTTATACCTTAACAATGGCCTTCCTGTGTGAATTTCACAGGACAGTGGCAGACCTAAAATAAAAGGCTGATTGAGGTCTGCAAGGTAGGCCTGTTTTAAATCACACTGGTGTGGCACTGACCAGCCTTCTCTAAAGTTCCAAAAGGAAAGCAGCAAGCCCGGGAAGATAAATCTTGACTCCAGCCTTAGCATTATTCGCCTCCAACTGGGATAACTAGTCTCACACACTCTGGGAACTACAAAAACAGAATGCAAAATCAATCAAGAGTTTATTTGCAAAGGGTAATGTCAGAGGATGAACTTCCTGCTACTCGGTACATTTAACATGCTTACTGGCTCAGCTGTTTGACTTCCCTCTGACTCACTTGCAGAGATTTTTTTTGGAATCAACTAACTCCAATAATAGTTCCTCCCCCCATCCCACCACTTCTTACAGCCCAGGCTTTACTACACAGCTTTTCATACACCACACATCCCTCTCGGTCTAAAAACCTAGGAATTTACAAGCAAACCCTACTTTGAGGTATGGTCAGCCTGGACTTTTGCAGAAATTCAGACTGCTGAAGGAGATATGGTAGTTAGTTAAACTGAAGTGAAGCCCTGTGTAAATCATAAAGAGGCGAACCCAGGTTAGTCAAACAGGACCCTAGGAGGTATTTGGGGAATAGACTTGCAGGCAGTTTTATTTTCCTACATTTGATTTACTTCCAAAATCCTGAGGCTCACAAGTACCCCAGGAGTAACTTGGCTCTCAAATGCTGAGCAGGTCTTGGCCTTGGAGCAGAGTACTGGTGTTGTTTCCTGAATTCCCACATTGCTGTTTTCCACACATGGATCAGGCTTCAAACTTCCTTTGTCTAGAGTGTGTGTGTGTG
>NC_045030.1:138432878-138433683 GCF_008632895.1 Mastomys coucha | reverse complement strand
CACCAAGGTAGGAATTTCATTTTATGAAGAAGGTCAAATAGGGTCCATAGTATGGTGCAACGAATCTTTTGTTCTCAGATGAAAAAAAAGTCTCTTTTTTTCCCACCTAGTATGAGAGTTTTTAATGTGTAGTACTTCAGTAACCAAGTATCTTTACACAGGTGTTTTAGAGCTAGTGGCTAATTCTCCTGGTATCCCCCAGAGGGCTTTCCATATTTTATAGGCAAGTCTTGAAGACATAGGGATGCTATGGGGATTAGTTAAATGTGTGTGGCATAGTTTGCTGTATAAACTTACTCTCTGAAAGTTAGTTTTCACTCCCTGCTCTTAAGGTCCACAGCTTTTACTGTCAATACCACTCATTTAGCACTTAGCATACACTTGTTAGTTGTCTTTTTATGTGTATATGCTGAAAGGCAGGAGCCAAGTCTCATACCTTTCTGTTTTTTTAGTCCTGTCCATAATAGCAGTTCAGTCTCTGTTTGTTGATGTTGCCCTCTCCCTCCCTTTTAAGTAGAGCAGGCAATGCTGGACTTTATAAATTCAAACCCAATTTAAACAAGCTGAAAGGTTTTCAAGGTAAAAACACAGAGGAAGCCTTGCATAGCAGGAGAGGAGGAACTCCTAAGAACTTAAGACACTTGGAAGACCCCCCGGGGAAAACAGAATTACCTAAAAACCTGTTGTTTGCCACAAGCTAAGACAAAGGTGACTCACCCATCGCCTGATTCACCATCAAATTTTCAACTGGCTAGAGAGTCTTCTCCAAGGTTCACAGTTATTGGCTCCAATAGCTTCTGGGAAG